>NC_087273.1:25885858-26208774 GCF_015220805.1 Pogoniulus pusillus
AGTTTCTCCTGACAAGATGACCTTTATACTGCATATGCTTTAGGTAAATCCGTTTTGTCTTAATTTTAGTCTGGGCTCAAGGATTCAACATCTATCAGTGTCATGAACACAGGTAGTCAATACTTCAAGTTTGGTTTCACTTTAAGGAAAAGTTTTAAAGGACACTCGTTTCACAATGTGTACCTCTCCTAACTGTCCATGTCAAATTCAGTCACAATCCAAACTGAAATGCAGATTTATATGTATCCAGTCCCTAACTCCACCATCTTTTTTCCTAACTTACTTAATTTCCTTTTCTCTAGATATATGTCTTTTATTCCATCTCCTTGGGGTTTCTTTCTTCTTCTCCTTTTTTCTGAATATCTTCTCCAAAACAGAGATTTGTCTCATTGCCCAAGGTCAGACAGGCTGTTACCTTGGGAATTACTTTTTGCTCAACATTTTCTTTAAAGCAGCATATTCAAAGTGGATCCAAGTTTCATCTCCTTCACAGGTGTGAGAAGAAGAAGGTAAATGTGCCCAATATTCACATTGAAAAAAAATACATATCTATTTGTAGATACTTCTACAAACAATAATTTTGTTTATAGCAGTGTACAGGTAACACTATTCTTTAATCACATTTGTCTCTGTACTCACCAAGCACACAAAGAAAGTATTAGGGAAACTGAAAATCATAGCATTAGCATGAGTTGGTTTTAATCAAATAATTATTCTTACAAGAGCTTTTTTTCCCCCCAGTTTTAAAAGGCTGTTGTAGGTCGATTAGTAAGTAGCAAATGCTTTAGGTGACAAGTCACAGATACACTAAGAGAACTTTCAAAACCCTGCCTTTCTAAATCTTAAAAAGTTGTATTTAAGTCTTCCTAAACCTTCTAATCATCACTTGGGTATTACTGTATTAGTCTCAGGTTTCTCCCCTTGTCTACACTTTCATCTCCTCCCATTCTGACTGGAACTTAAATGCAAGAACTAACATTGGTGAACTTCCAAGATGATCAGACTGTTATTTCATAATGTCACAAGAAAGAGATGTGACCTGTGAGAAATGGTAGAGGAGGAAATAGTAGAGTTTTGGCATTCACCTGTAATTCTTCTGCCTGCATCACATCATTTCTTTGCTCACCTTGCATCTTCTAAGAGAAATGAAACATGAGTCCTCCAAGCAACCTCATTCACTCCATAGTTCCGATTCACTTAGAAGATGTCACCCAAGCTGTGCAAAGAGAGGTGCGTACATTCATTGGGAATAAGTAAAAGTATCACAGTAAGTTCACAGTATCACAACACACCTATCCAGGAGATTAATGCTGGATAACCATAACATTGGATTTTCTAACTTTTGAGTACTTCACAATCATCACTCTTAAAGAAGAAAAAAATAAGTGGAAAGAACAATCAATTACAATTTCTCCATGTATCTGTAATAACTCTTCTTCTCATGAATAAGCATTAGCAATTTTAACCCTGAATATTTAGAGCTGTCAGGTGTGGCTTTAGTGTAATTTATTGCTGCTGTCCTGCCACAGTCCTGTCTCTGCACCAGTGGTTCTCCCACTCTTTGAAGAAGTCATGGTAATGAATTAGAGATCTGCACAGTGCCATTACTGCAGCAGGAGAACATCTGGAGTTTTAAAGGGGAAATCAAAAGCTTAAAAAAAGTGTTCAGCCTTTTCCCTGTGGCATATATCTTTGCTATCCTTGTAAGCATGGCATGCCGTGAAGACGATAATGTAGCTACTGATGGATGAGAGAGAGAAATGAGTTGGTGACCTGGAGACAGACTAACCTGTTGGCTGGGTTTGGATTTGGGAAAGCATTGTTTTCACCTATCCTATGGACTACACAAGCAGAAGAAGCACAGGAGGCATAAGCTCCAATTCACACTGGGGCTGGTTGTACCTGCTGGGGACAGCTACTAACACATCACAGTAGAACCTCTATCCTGAAGACAACTTGTCATTTGTTGATCTCCAGAGGTATGGATCCACTATTTAGAGCAGAGAAAGACAAGTGTTTCTCTCTCCTCCTTGGAGATGATACTAAAAACACCCTTGCTTAACTTCAGCAAGAAGGTATGACGTCCAATAAGCCTCTATAACAGATCTCATATAAGGATGCCAGAGAAAGCTTTTAGCAAAGTAGCATCTTCATCTTCTGTCCCTGTGTTACGTCTGCTCCAAAGGGCCAAGGTAAATAATTTCAGCAAAGTTTAGCTGGATGCTGAATGTAGCAACAAAGGAGAAGCTTGCCAAGTCTATGAGACTCCTGCTCAGAGACCATCTCTTGGCAGGTGTTTTTAAACTCCACTCCCCAGACTATCTGTGTGGAATAACCGCAGGTGGTCCAGGGAGTTGTTTTCCCTCTCCCAGTGCACAGCTGAAACAAGAAGGCGGTCCTGCTTGCTAAGAAAGTTTTAATTGTCAGTCTTCAAGCACAGCTCCTTTGTATTCCTGCCAAAACTCTCATGTATGCCTGTGCTTGCTTCGGTTGCCGCATAGGAAATGAAGGCTGTTAATGAGTCTCTTCTTTTGTCAGGTGTTTGTTTGTTATACTTTCAAGTGTGATCAAATTTACCAATGACACAGAAATGGGAGATTTATAAGCATGCTGCACAGTGACCTGACAGTAGTAAAGTGTTGGAGGCTACAGACAGTAGGGGGTGGGGGGTGAATGTGGTGATAACAAATAGAGAAACAGAAACTTTAGGGGAGAACACAGAGGACTTGGGTGCAGAGTTAGGCACAAAACCAACTGTAAGCACTGCAGTAATATTACATTGACATGTTTCACTTTAATCTCTTGTTTAACCACACCAATGTGTTCCAAAAAAGGAAAGAAATCAGACAGACCATAGTCAAGTATTCTCCATGACACTGAAACACCACAGCAAAGTTTGAGAATCAAGTTCTAGTTACTGTCTCAACAAAAGTCCAAGAAGTATGATAGCATATATAGAATGATAGCTTTATCTGAAATTAAATCCTTACCATCAGTGTACTGCAAATAATATGCTATCATCTTCCTTTTGTGAACCAAAACAGGTCCCAAATCTATGGTAAAAACATCCTTCCTGGTGAGGTTCCAGGACTTTGTAGAGTTGCCGCTGGGTTTCATACTGAGCTGATTTCCACCTTCACTCTGCTATACAACATTTGCTTTCACCAGCAGCTGGAAACTAGAGATGAGAATGCATTTTCCTGTCTCACATTTTTTTGTCTTCGCCAGAGCAGCACAGACTAACAGAAGTACATCAAGCCCTATCTTTCCCTCCAACACATTCACAATTTAGAATAACTTCCCAGCTGTCCACATCCTGTTTAATTCCAGTTTTGTCAGGTTCATTTTACAGACTCAGTGTTTACCATTTGGTTTTTTTTTCACACTGTTTTTTCTTAGTCCCTTTAATTATGACTTCACATTTAACTTTTTTCTTCCTCTGCCTCATAAATTTAAAGAGAAAATATTGAAACTCTGTGTAACATCTTCTCAGTGGAGGAGATTCTATCACACTATTCCCCATTCCTATCAAGATCATTTTATTTTTCAATAGGTTCTGGTTCTGCCAGCTGCTCTTTATTTGGATGCTGGTCTCAGAAACTCAGAAGTGCTGCTGGTTTTAGCTAGCATAAGATTCAGTGCTTTTTCAGTTGTGTCTATGCTCAAGAGATTTTAATGTTTGACAGGACTTAAAGGAAGTTTCTTGATGAATCATAAGGCATGTTTAACTTAAGGTTTTCCCACAATAATAATTTACATCAAGGTTCTAGTCTTCCTTGCATTATTCTGGTACCAAAATTGAATCTACATTGGTCCAGAATGTAAAATTCAACCCATTTCACCCAGCATCTGTTTATACATATTATGAAAGAGCCCTTTCTCTTTGATATGTTGCTTCTCTTTTCTGTCACTGACTCTTTGCTCTTTTCTTCTAAACACATGGAAGTCCTCGTAGCTGCAAAGGCAGATCCCCTGTTGGTCCCATTTTAATCTTTCTTGATTCCTACACTGGAGCAGAGAACAGTTTCACTTTTGAGGGCAGTTACCAGAGGGATACAGTCAATAAAGTAACTGCAGGAGCACAACCTGCATGTTTCGGAAACAGCTTTAAGGTCCTTGGCTCTCTGTGCACCATTCAGAAATCCAGAGTTCAGTGTTTAAAATTCCTCTATGTAAAATGGGAGTTAAGGGAAAAGACAGCTGGCTTTAATGGAAGACTTAATACTTAAAATACTTAAAAAATAGAGGAAAGACTGCTGAACAGAAAGCAAGAGCTTACTATTTGTAATGGTTTAGAGCCAACACTCTAGCCGAATCCTAAATCATAAACAAGAAATAGAATTTTTATGGACATTTTTTAATAGAAAGTAAATAAAATAGAGAGTTGGTTATAAAAGAAAAATAATCACACAGTATCACAGTATCATCAGGGTTGGAAGAGACCTCACAGATCATCAAGTCCAACCCTTTACCACAGAGCTCAAGGCTAGACCATGGCACCAAGTGCCACGTCCAATCCTGCCTTGAACAGGTCCAGGGACGGCGACTCCACCACCTCCCTGGGCAGCCCATTCCAGTGTCCAATGACTCTCTCAGTGAAGAACTTTCTCCTCACCTCCAGCCTAAATTTCCCCTGGCGTAGCTTGAGGCTGTGTCCTCTTGTTCTGGCGCTGGCCACCTGAGAGAAGAGAGCAACCTCCTCCTGGCCACAACCACCCCTCAGGTAGTTGTAGACAGCAATAAGGTCACCTCTGAGCCTCCTCTTCTCCAGGCTAAAAATCCCAGCTCCCTCAGCCTCTCCTCATAGGGCTGTGCTCGAGGTCTCTCACCAGCCTCGTCAGCCTTCTCTGGATAAGCTCAAGCATCTCAGTGTCCCTCCTAAACTGGGGGGCCCAGAACTGAACACAGGACTCAAGGTGTGGTCTAAGCAGTGCAGAGTACAGGGGCAGAATGACGTCCCTGCTCCTGCTGACCACACCATTCCTGATGCAGGCCAGTAGGAATGGTGAGTCTATATCATTTCTTTCATTTGCTGGACTAGTATATAATTTGTTGCACGAGTAGATAACAGTGGGGCCTGGGTTGTTTTTTCTCTAGGAGGAGAAGAAGGTGTCTGTTAGACTCTTCTGGGTTTGTCCAGGGTGAGGGGGGGGGGGGGGATCTTTGTTTTATCTGTCAATTGTAAATGCTTGTAAATATATATTGTACATATGCATTGTCTTATATGCTTTCAGATTTTAGTTTTGATGTAAATATATAGCTTCATCTTGCTTCCAGAGCTTCTGAGCTAGTCTGGTGGTTTTATTTTGGGGGGTAATTTTAAGCCTGCCACACTATTATAGAGGGATAACAGTTGAGTTCTAAAGCCCTGTTTGGCAGCAGCCTGGGGAACAAGCACATTGAGGGAACAGCAACCACTGAGAAAGCTTTCTCAGAAAAATGTTATTTGAACTTCAGTCTCTGCAAAACCTGACCCTGACCAACTTTGATTTGGCCTCACCCAAACCCTACATTCATTAGACACATGAAATTCTCTGTTGTGTCACCAAACTCTTACTGCCAAAATAGATTTTTTTTTATTACTTCAACTATTTCATCTTCTTTACCTGGTTAGCTCTTGATGCTTTGAGCAACTGACTGAACTGCAAAGATTGGAGTTGGTGAGTCTTATGTATCACTACTTCTCAAACATGAGTGCAGTGTATAAGGCTACAGCTCAAGAACAGAAAGAGAATTAACTTCAATTCCACAAATATCTATGTGGGACTTAACAGTAACAAAAAAAAAACAAAACACCAGGATAATTTTGCAAGCCATTCTCAATTCATATTTGCATGCATCACTAACTAAAAAGCAACCCAAACCAAGAAATAAGTCAGATACCATCCCCCTTCCATCCCATCTAAGTAGAAACAACCATGTCTTCCCAAAAATCTTGTTGCAAATCTGTTGTCTGACAGTGTGCCAATGGTGAAGTTCTATTTCTTAATCCTCCTGTCATCCAAGACCACGAAGTACTAAAGAAAACCTGGTGCAGCATAAAATGGACTTCAACACCCAGTTTTTGCATAGTCCAAAATTTTGTTTTGCATCTTAATGGATAACAGCCAAACTGCAGGCAGCCAGCTTCATTGACTCAATAACCTGCTGGAAAAATGTCCCCCATGTGGATGGCCATCTGTACCCACACAGCTGAGCCGTTAAATTATTTCATCACCATCTTTGTCAAAATTTTAACTTCTTGACCTTCACAAAGAAATCCTGCACCATCCCACCCAACATCAGACATCATTTGTTTCAAAATGCTACAGCTAAAACCATGTCATTAGACATATTTTCCTCATTCACAGAATCATAGAATGTCAGGGGCTGGAAGGAACCTCAAAAGCTCACCCAGTCCAACCCCCCTGCCAGAGCAGGATCACCTATACCAGATCACACAAGAACGTGTTGGGTATTTGCACTCTAAGTTCATAGAGGAAGAAGAAGAGCCACAGCTGATAACTTCACATTTGTTGGTTGGGGTTCACACAGCCCCATCTCTTTTCCTAACTTACTTAATTTCCTTTTCTCTAGATATATGTCTTTTATTCCATCTGCTTGGGGTTTCTTTCTTCTTCTCCTCCTTTTTTCTGAATATCTTCTCCAAAACAGAGATTTGTCTCATTGCCCAAGGTCAGACAGGCTGTTACCTTGGGAATTACTTTTTGCTCAACATTTTCTTTAAAGCAGCATATTCAAAGTGGATCCAAGTTTCATCTCCTTCACAGTTTTAAACTGTTGATCTTTCTACTAGTATTCACAGCAAAATCCTTCACCATTTCACATCTTGCCTTTTTCAGTCTTCTCTTTTCTGATCTTAATGACTGCAAACATGTTCCTCATCTCTAATATATTCAGTATGCTGCTGTTGAGATTTTCGTGCTCGTTATTAACTACATAAATGTCACCTTTTTCGTCCCTTCTCAGATTCTTCTTCACCTGCTTAACATATAAAGCCTTACATAAGTTTAAAGTTTGTCAAATTACTTCCATCCTCCCCATTTTTATAGCTTAGGTAAAGTTGGCCTCTGATTTTACTCTGCCAGCTATTGAAGCCTTCTCAGACCAATCACCCTCCTCCTGAAACACTTTAGAGCTCTCTCCTGCATAACTTTCATGCTTAGTACAAAAAAGATAGAGACAGCTTATTAAATTATTTTCCTATCCTCTAAAACTCGTTTTAATTCTGACTATGTAGTCTGTCTGCCTAATAAATCTAATGATCATCACTGATTAGCTCTCCATCTTCCATATTTCCTCAGTTCAATGAAGTTCCTTATTCCTGCCATTCTTTACCCAGCTTTTAGGCACTAATTAGAAGGAAATCTCAAACAATGCCTGTCAAACTTGGTTTATCATAGCAACTCTGTTATTTGTTATTTCATCTTTATGTTTTCTTTTTTTAGTGTTTTCTGGAACTTCAGTCTTCCAGAGTCATTTTATTTCTGCACCATTCATCAACAAGAGCACTAACATTGGTTGTTTTTTTTTACCATTGTGACATAGGTGAAAGAGATGAGCTGATCAGTAGTGATCATCTTAGTTCTTACAGTCTACAGTGAGAACTAACATCTCCAGAGGCATTTTTGCCACTGATATCAGATGTCTGAAGTGAAATGAGGTTGTCCAAATGAGGCTTCACTCATATAAGGATGGATTCATTGCTTGTGTTATGACAAATTAACAGTAGGATTTTTTTATTTTGTTCCAGTGCACTACATTTCCACTTCAGCATATGTAGGTTATTGGGTTTGGGTTTTTTAAAGACTAAAATTTGCAATAGCTGGTCTTGATAAACCTATAGAAATCCATTTGTCTATGGAATTCTCTTGATTTACTGGCATGCTTCAATTAAAACAAAATTCTCTTTCCTAGAAGAAGTAAAAAAAAACCTAACAAACTATTCCTATTGTATAAAAATTCCACCCTTGACACTATTTTTCCTAGATCTGTAGCCAAAACGGAACTTGTATTTAATTCACTGCATTCAAAAAAGTTTTCTTTTCAATAAAAAACTGTAGTAATTTACCCCCCAAAAATAGATTTTTAGGTACTTCTCCAAAATTTATAAGTTCAATCCTAATATATACATTTCCTTATAAATTTGTTAATCATAGAATCAACCAGGTTGAAAGAGACCTCCAAGATCGTCCAGTCCAACCTATCACACAGGCCTATCCAATCAACTAGACTATGGCACTAAGTGCCCCATCAAACCTCCTGGGCAGCCCATTCCAATGGTAAATCACTCTCTGTGAAGAACTTCCTCCTAATATCCAGCCTCGACCTCCCCTGGCTCAACATAAGACCATGTCACCTCATTCTGTTGCTGGCTGTCTGGGAGAAGAGACCAGCCTCCACCCAGCTACAACCCCCTTTGAGGTAGTTGTAGACAACAATGAGGTCTGCCCTGACCCTTGTCTTCTCCAGGCTGAACACCCCCAGCTCCCTCAGCCCCTCCTCATAAGGCTCCTTCCTAATGAGTGATACATAACCAAAAATTTCTTGTAAGAGCTCTTCTAAACAGAGGTAGGAGTGGAAATGAGTTCTAGGCATGATTTTTACAAGGCATTCTCTTAGAACATGTTGTTCCTATGAAGACTTACTCAGTTTGGTTTGTCCAGCACTTGAAAATGCAGCCAGAAGTACATATTTCAAAAGGCATGTGAATAACATCAGCCTTGCTAGGCTTTATGTTACAGAATCACAGAATGTCAGAGGCTGGAAGGGACCTCGAAAGATCATCCAGTCCAACCCACCTGCCAGAGCAGGATCACCTAGACCAGATCACACAGGAATGTGTCCAGGCGGATTTTGAATATCTCCAGAGAGGGAGACTACACAACCCCCCTGAGCAGCCTGTTCTGGTGTTCTGTCACCCTCACAGGGGAAAAAAATCTGCTCATGTTTACATGAATCTTCCTATACCTCAGCTTCCACCCATTGCCCCTTATGCTGTCGTTAGGTATCACCCAGCAGAGCCTGGCTGCATCCTCCTGGCTCTCACTCTGCACATCTTTATAAACATTGATGAGGTCACCTCTCAGTCTCCTCTTCTCCAAGCTAGAGACCCGCAGCTCCCTCAGGCTTTCCTCTTAAGAGAGATGTTCTATTCCCTGAATCATCTTTGGGGCTTTGTTCTTGCAAACAATGAACCATCCCAAACTCACCTGAATTATCATGTAATTTTGACACAACCCCCATAATAAAAAGCTTTGAAGAAGCCTACCCATGGCTGTAACAAACCCGACCACAAGCAGTCAGATACTACACAATACTGTATCTATTGCCCCCTAACTTAAAGACAGAAAAACGCCTGCAGAAACTCAGGCAGTTGTATTAATTTCCAAAATCTCTGAAACAACTCAGCTCTAGAATCTGCTTGTGCATTTTAGCTTTCTGGGAATAGGCCTGCCATGTTTGTAACCACGTATGATGTGCCATTATCTTCAGTCTGGACTTTGAATGGTTTCTTTGGCCACCTAAAGCAGGCTGTTGTTTCTGTTCTCTGATTACATTGACTTGCATACTTCCAATTCTTCCCCAAACAAATTTAGTTTCACGACTAAACTAATTTTGTTTCATGATTAAATGTATCTTGGCCATGAGCCTGAAATTCACTTTCCATGAACACTTGAAAGAACAAAACTTAACTCACATGAATTTTCATTAAAAGGCTGTATGAAGAGATTGGAATATAAGCAAAAAGGAATTTTATGCAAACCTTTCAGAAATGTTTGGGGAAAGCATTTCTATTTGCCCTGCTTGATTGTTAATATGTATTTCTCAAGACCTTTTGTAGTAGTTGCATTTGTATTTCTTAACACATACACAACAGCTAAAATAACAATGTGTGTAACGCATCAGCTACAATAGAACATGAACTATAGATATTATGTGCAAAAAAGCATATTAAATGTTTGTCCTGGAAGTCCTGTGTATCCCTAAATTCCTCTCTCTCCGTGGCTTGAATGGGAGGGGGAAAGCCGCCTGGTTCCCCCACCCTCGCCTGCCCCGCAGGTGTGAAGGGCGTGAGCAAAGGGGTCCTGCCCGCACGAGGACTGCCCCGTGCAGTGCCCGCGCTGGGATCTGGCTGGGATTGGCCGTGAGCTTTCGCGCCTCAAGGTGTGGTAACTCTGCCCTTTGTCTAGCGAGGGTATAAATATTGGGGTCTTCCCACCTCTGGGGGTTTCCCGCCTTGGATTTCGTCCATGCCTGGACATTCATGCCTGCCTGAGACTTCCCCCACAACCCCCCCCCCCTCCCCCCACCCCGTCACCTGGTGCTCTGCTTCAAAGAACGGCTTCCCCATTGACACCTTTGTAAGAGCTTAACGACTCTTAACGATCCACCTACAGCCGCTGAAAAGGAAACGACAGAGGCAGACGTACGAGGAAGCCTGATCGTGAGTTATTCTTGGCTCAACTTTATTAGTAAGAAAACCGCTATTAATTAATAGCTAAAGCCTTTTCCAACTTCTGACTTCCAAAATAGTCAGATTATTGATGGTATCCCTGTAGATAATTCTCACGCAACTCCATCTGCTAATTAAACTAAATTAATCTTTGTATATATAGTTTTGGGGGCGGGTTTTGGGGAAAATAAAATAACTGTTTTGTATAAAATTCCTGACTCGGCCACACATTAATTCCTGCCTCCACAACAATGTTTTGATTTACAAAGTCAAGAACTTACATCAGCAAGAGGCAGATTTAAAGTGATGTAAATAGAACTTTATCCTACTTGAGTCTCTGAGCATGCATCGGGGCAGTTTTCAATTCTGGGATCGTATACAGCGCTCCCTCCAAAAGCGCATTAAGGTCTGTGAGGCAAGACCACAGGTTCAGCAGCATTATACTCACGTGTTCACAGAAGATGCACTCAATTCCACTGATCACATATAGATTTAGTGTAAATATGCCATGTTTAAAAAAAAATTGAAATATTTTCTTTTTAAAAAGTCTCCTGCAGATAGAGAGCTTTCCTTGTGTGGCATTAGATGTTTCAGGTGACAGTTTCTGCTCTCCACTCTATAGAATCATAGAATCAACCAGGTTGGAAGAGACCTGCAAGATCATCCAGTCCAACCTAGCACCCAGCCTTAGCCAGTCAACTAGACCATGGCACTAAGTGTCCCATCCAGTCTTTTCTTGAACACCTCCAGGGATGGTGACTCCACCACCTCCCTGGGCAGCCCATTCCAATGGCAAATCACTCTCTCTGGCCAGAACTTCCTCCTAACATCCAGCCTATACTTCTCCCGGCACAACTTGGGACCGTGTCCCCTTCTTCTGTTGCTGGGTGCCTGGGAGAAGAGACCAACCCCCACCTGGCTACAACCTCCCTTCAGGTAGTTGTAGACAGCAATGAGGTCACCCCTGAGCCTCCTCTTCTCCAGGCTAAACATCCCCAGCTCCCTCAGCCTCTCCTCATAGGGTTTGTGTTCCAGACCCTTCACCAGCCTTGTTGCCCTTCTCTGAACCCACCTTCCAGCACCTCAACATCTCTCTTTAATTGAGGATCCCAGAAGTGGACACAGTACTCAAGGTGTGGCCTGACCTATAGAGCTGTGTAACAGCTACAAAAAAAAAATAAAAAAACAAAATCTTGATGACCCTTTACCTCCTTGCATGAAGAGGATGCAAAATGTTTATTCAGTAAAATGTCTTCAATGTGGGCTGTGAATCATTTTACAGAGAAACAATTTTTATTATTTTGCTATTAATGTCAAAATCTGTAATGATTACTAACAGGAGGTATTATTATTAATAATTTTCCTTGTGCTGCAAAAGACTGAACAAGACAAGTCTAGCCACATTTAAAGGGACAGGGCCACACATTTTAATAGCTGGCCGGTACCTGGACCTGTCCTTACAGGTAGCTGTTTCAAAGACGCTGTATGCTGACTTTCTTGGCACAAAGTTTTATGAGTATGTTGTTTTCTCTGTTAAAAAAATCTCTTAACTATTCCTGACTGGAGTGGTTGCCACACCAGAAGGCTGTGTTGCCATTCAGCCAGACTTGGACAGGCTGGAGGGTTGGGCAGGGAGAAATTGGATGAAATTCAACAAGGGCAAGGGTAGAATCTTGCACCTGGGAAGGAACAACCCCAGAGATCAGGACAGGACCTGTAGGATGACAGTGAAGAGGAAAAGGGAAAAGGATCTGGGAGTCCTAGTTGATGGGAGGTTGACCACGAGTCACCAATCTGCTCTTGTGGCCAGGAGGGACAATGCTATTCTGGGGTGTGTTAGAAGGGCTCTCAACTAGTAGGTTGAGAGAGGTTCTCCTGTCCCTCTCCTCTGACCTAGTAAGGCCACATCTGGAGTACTGTGTCCAGTTCTGCCCCCCCTGTTCAAGAGTCACATAGAGCTGCTTGAGAGTCTGGCACAAAGCCATGATGATGATTAAGGGAGTGGAACATCTCTGTTACAAGGAAGGCCTGAGGGAGCTGGGGCTCTTTAGCTTGGAGAACAGGAGACTGAGAGGTGACCTCATCAGTGTTTATAAAGATGTGCAGGGTGAGTGCCAGGAGGATGGAGCCAGGCTCTGCTCAGTGACATCCTATGACAGGACAAGGGGTAATGGGTGGAAACTGAGGCATAGGAAGTTTCATTTAAAGATGAGGAGGACTTTTTAGCCTGTGAGGGTGACAGAACACTGGAACAGACTGCCCAGGGAGGTTGTGGAATCTCCCTCTCTGGAGATATTCAATACCCACCTGGATGCATTCCTGTGTGATCTGGTCTAGGTGATCCTGCTCGGCCAGGGGGGTTGGACTGGATGAGCTTTTGAGGTCCTTTCCAGCCCCTGACATTCTGTGATTCTGTGATTCTGACTCTCTCAGCAACCTTTCCTGAGGCCTAGTTGGATTTAACAGCCAAAAGTTTTCAAAAACATTGTCGCTGACTTTTTTGGGGGAGGAGTTGATTTCCTGTTTGTAGTATATTCATGTGTTCACTTGAGGACCCAAGAACGAAAGCAACCCAACATTACTTCTGAAAAATATTAGCCCTACTTTATGTAACCATCTGCAAAAAATAGCAAAAATGCTTCCAACTGTCTCACAACTGCAGTTTCTTCATCAAAATTAATTCTTTTAAAACAGAAAAGAATAATGAAAATGATACAGTTTTGCTCTCCAATTTCTCTTTAATACACTGGTGTTCTGGTTAAGATACATAGAATCCAGACTTTCCAGAAGAGGTAATTCCATAGGAATAAGAAGAAGGGAAAAAAAAGAAAAAAAAAGAAAAAAAAATGCAATGCATAAATAGACAACAGTTCAACACAGGTATGGCATGGAAAACCCGAGTTACACATTCAGATGAAAAGTATTTGGTTAGTTACTATGTGAGCAATACACACACAGAGAGATGCACACAAAGTGTAAAAAAAAAGAAGAAAGACCTAATATCAGAAGTAAAGGATACTTAAGAACGCTGTTAGGAAATAAGAAAATTAAGCTAACTACAGAAACCCTGGTTTAAGAAGGATTTTATTCACCTGCAGGTAAGGGCATATGCAGAAATACATGTTCATGATAAGAAAAATGCTTTTGCCATTTTTTTCAATCTCTACTCCCTGCCATACCCAAGATCTACTCATTTGACTTCCAAAGAGCCTAACCCTAGCCAAATTTATCTAAGCAGCTTCTGATAGTTGCTAGTACATACTAAACTATTAATGTTCTTGTATTATTCTCTTTGTAATGGCTACCATAGCATAAGACAGTGCACTTACTATGATAATTGCTACTTCTTGGTAAAATGAAAGAGTTAAACGTTTTCAGGCCACAGTGATACTTCATGCACTGCTAATATTTTTTACCTACTTCTATATGTTACCTACTTCTATACTTTCCTTCCTAAAAAAGGCCAGGAAATACATTGCTGTGATGTATCTGTTTGTTGTTTTCACAGATATTTATAAATATTTCTTCATGATGCATGTTGATGTGTATTTAAACAAAGCTGAGAGGGAAAGAGAAGTAGCAGGGTGTACATTCAGTGCCAATAAAAGGCAACATCATGCACAGAACACATGCTTTTAAAAGCAACCAATACTGGTTTTATCCTGAAGGCTTAGAAAGCATCTTGCCTACGAAAGCAAACACCTTTTGGAGCTGCTGCTTCAGCAGTGTGATCCTCTAAATAACATGAGCTTGTGCCTAGAAGTTTAATCTAAAGCCAGAGAAGTCAATGTGACTTTTCCAGCTTTCTTAAACCAGCTTAAAATCACAACCATAAGCCACAACAGAGTTGATGGCCTAACAGAAAAGGAAATTTAAAAATAATACACTTGTTAGAGTAACACTGGTGTATCAGTGAACCAACCCACACTACAGAGAAGTCAAATCCTATTAAACTTAGTGGATGAGTGAAAGGAGATCAGTTTATGTTTCCTCCCTGAATCCAAATTATTCTCACAGCTGGAGAAGAATGGGTGGCTGATAATGGCCTAACAACCTCTAGCACTAACAGATATGACCTCAGGTGTGGTGATAAGAATATATAATTCTGCATTACCTGAACTCATCTGTGTCTCCTGGAGAGCGTTGTTGCAGTGGGAGCTCAGTGATACCTTGAACAATACAAAGGTTTAAAATTTAGAAGAGATTCAATATGTGCCAGGTCGCACGACAATATTTATGGGCCTTTAGGATGCATTTTGCATTACCAAGGAGGAAAAAACAAAAAAGGAAACCGTTCTTTCAAAGTTGAATGTGCACAACACATGTTTGGAATAAAAATTACAGTTTTGATTTCCTAATTTGTCCACGTTTTTATCTCTTCTGAAATTATTCTACTGATTGGAAGAGCATGAATAAATAAACCTTCTTGTTTCTAGAGAGGAATAATTCTGTAGCTCTGGAGTCAACAGTATAAATACCAGTTGACTTCAGCAGAACATGGGCTAGGATCCTGCATGAATGCATTCAGTACATGTCTGCAGGACATCACAGGCCATCTTCCAAGTTATCCCCTGCCAGCAGACAACGATTATACCAAATTCACAATCAAATATCTCATCAGGTGGCAGCAAAAAGAATGATCTTTTCTCATTTCGAAAAAAATAATGCTTTGAGTTGTACATATTTAGCTATTTTTTATTAAAATTAATTTTAATGTTTAAAGCTTAAAGACATGCTCAGCACTTCCCTAGGGAATGCAATCACAACTGTAATCTAGAGCTTAGATAGGAAACAGTAAAATACAGAATGCCCCTTTCATTTTAAACAATCCCTCATATATAAATTATTTGCCCCTGCAGAGCAATTAGAACAGCAGCTGAATATTTTTCTTTCCAGGCTAAGCAGGATGGCAGAAAGCAGAGAAGGCAAAAATTTATTTCTATTCTGTTAATAGCACTCTTATTTAAATTATGAAATGCTATTGCATTTCCAAAAAAAAATGCTTTTTCTGGTCTTAAAAAACCTAAAGTGATCTCTTCAGACTATATAAATCCTCCAAGGCAGAGAGAAGCTTTGTGCAGTCATTCCTTCTTGAGTTGCAGGCAAGATTCCTCAATAGGGAATGCTGCAGCCCTCTGGTGCAATAATTAGATACAGGATGACACAGACACAGTGCTGAAATCACGGCAGCTGTAGAAAGAATGTGAAGATGATTTCTGCCTGCCCCTGGGCAGCTGGACGTCAGACATGTGCTGCAAGAGGCCTCATCATTCCAGCTGTGCTGTGTTCACACAAATATGGTTTCTGGAATGCATACCCATCCAGACTTTCCCATGCCTGGTCTTAGATGTGGAATGAAAAGCCTTACAAGGTCTGCTGAATTACCATTTGGCTGTTACTTTGGAACTTTGATAATGAATAAATGAATGAGTGAATGAACAGCAGATCCTAAGTCCCAAAATACATTGGGATGGAACCGCTTTCAAAAATGGTTGTTCTAATTTTAAGCCCAGCAATGCTTCTTCTCAGCAATAGGTTAAATAAAACAGTCTGGAGTAAGACTTGAACATGTCCAGAGAAGGGCACCAAGGCTGGTGAGGGGACTGAAGCACAAGCCCTATGAGAAGTGGCTAAGGGAGTTGAGGGTGTTCAGCCTGGAGGACAGAAGGCTCAAGGGAGACCTTATTGCTCTCTACAACTACCTGAAAGGAGGTGGTAGTCAGGCGGGGGTTGGTCTCTTCTCGCAGGTACCCAGTGACAGAACAAGAGGACACAGCCTCAAACTGTGCCAGGGCAGGTTCAGGCTGGACATTAGGAAGAAGTTCCACATGGAAAAGAGAGAATGGCATTGGAATAGGCAACCCAGGGAGGTGGTGGAGTCACCATTCCTGAAGGTGTTTAAGAGGAGGCTGGATGCAGCACTTTGTGCCATGGTTTAGTTAATTAGAAGGGTTAGGTAATAGGCTGGACTTGATGATCTTTTCCAACCTGGTTAATTCTGTGATTCTATGAAGACATGAATGACTAGCACAAGACCTTTCTTTTTTCAAGGTATAAGCCTGATACAAAACACTTCCGCTTGATTTCAATCAATTTTGGGAAAGATACCTGGTTAGGCAATTTTTTGAGTCAGATTTGTAGCTTTAATTCTCCCTGTAACCAATCCATTCCATCTGTATTAGCATATTTAAGGATGTCAAGATCCTCAAGTACCCATATTAACCTACTCACGGGCCTGGCTACTTACACTGAGATATTAATTCTCAAAAGAGGCCAGCTCTGACCAAAGGATTTATGTTGCCCATCCTAGTGAGGGCAGTATAATCTATACAGTTCATTAGAGGAAAGCAAGTTCCCCTTAACAGTATTTTCTTAATTCTCATTTTCATTGCTGGTGAGCCATGTGAGACAGTTGTTCCTTCAATCTGCATTCCTGAGCTGCCCATCTGCAGATTACATTAGCTCCAAGGGGTACAGCACTCCAAAGAAAGCAAAGAACTGTAATTCCTACAGAAATCCTCAGACGCTTACCTGGCTGTTAATCAAATGGAGTAGGAGTTCTCTAGCACCATGTACTGGAAGAATTTCTGTCTCAATAACTTGTGTTTTGACATAAGCCCTAGAAAAAGACACATGCTGTCTCTGGATGGAAATCCTCTGTGACACCACCAGACTTGCTACAAAAACACGCTGAATAACAACTAAATTCAGCTTAAGAGCATAAAAATAATTGACATGATCATTTCCACAGACATGCTAGAAAAAAAAAAAAAGACCACTTGCCTTTATTCATGCTAGTGTGCAGCTTGGTTTTTACATGAGAAATCAAGATAATACTTTAAGGAGGCAATTACTATAGCATTTCACATAGAGTAACCTACATATAAAAAGCATTAGTAATACAGATTATGCCCAGCTCTGCTTTTACACGATGGTGATTATTTTTCCTGGGCTTCTTATTCTGGAATATTGTTACACCTTTTGGTTTATACTCTTTTACCTTCAACTCAAGTATACACCCCTGAGGGATTACAATGAGGAGAGTTTTCCTTAGTAATGTCCTGTTCTCTGTAATACTCAGTAGTTACACGCAATTAAGGGATCAATGAGACCAACACTTTGTTCTTGTACTTACATAAAAATTAGGTGTTTGCAGACAGTGCAAATAAATTTAAAATACTGTGTATGGTACATGAAAGTACCGTGCATTTAAGTACATGTTACAAAGAGTATCAAAACAGAGAGAGCGATTTGCCATCGGAATGGGCTGCCCAGAGAGGTGGTGGAGTCACTGTCCCTGGAGGTGTTCAAAAAAAGACTGGATGAGGCAGTTAGTGCCATGGCCTAGTTGATTGGACAGGGCTGGATTATAGGTTGGACTGGATGATCTTGGAGGTCTCTTCCAACCTGGTTGATTCTGTGATTCTATGAAAAAAGTCCCAAACCTTCAAGCAAGACTATGTTAAATATAAATTTTATTTACATGGTATTTTAATGCTGTTGTAGAGCACTCCAAATTCCTTCCTTCTCCTCTTCCCCCCTCTTGGGGACTTGAATGGGGAGAAGAAGGTGCAAAAATTGCTTTCCCCCCCCCAACCCTGCAAGCTTGAAGAGTTAACAGCAAAAGGTGCCTTTCTCCACATGTGTACTGATCCATGCAGAAGCCTGCGCTGGAATCAGGCTGATGGTTGGCTGAGGTCTTCACACCCAGTATAAAATGGCAAATGGACACTTTACCTAGAAATGCATAAAATAAAGCAAGGGAAAAAGACACAAGGTTCCTGCCTTGACAGAGCTCCCAACAGGACAAGTTCCTGCCATGATAGACTTCACATTTTGGACCAACCCTGCTTTTGGATGGTTCCTACCATTTACACGGCTCTCAGTTTTTGCACCATCTATGCTTTTAGACAGTTCTCCCCAGTTTGGACCATTCTGTGCAAATATGCAAGCTTGACAAGTCCTGGGGTCCATTTAAGAGAGAGATGATGGCAGCACTCTGACCCAGCTACTCTCAGACTATATTGTAGCCTTGATTTCCTGACTGCCATTCCAAACTGGGGAGACCCTAGCAGTTTGGCTCTCCCCTGAGGCTACTGAGGCAGTGTCACTTCCAAGAACCTCTGTCTTGGAAGCCATGTCTAGAGACATTTCTGACTTGGGCAGTTTTTCCACCTACCTTGGACTTCTGCCACTGGATCCAGACTATTGGATATTGTTTGCAGCATCAGAAGGCTGCTTCCACAGAGAAATCCAGCAAAGGATCATTGCTGAATACCTATCTCATTTCCATGAGTAAAGCCTGCTGTTCCCTTAATTCTCTGCTCAGTATGATTGATAGTGGAGTAAAAGCTGTACCCTACGTTTGTGGGGTAGCCTTTTTCATTTTCTGACTTCCTAAATCTCTAAATTTGCCCATAGCATCCTGTGAAGATTTTTCCCAATCGAATTGAGCCTGTAAATAAACCTAAACCAATTCTGTGTATAGTTTGGGGGTGAGGGGGTTCAGGAAAATAAAATAATTCTATTTTATAATTCCTGACTCGGCCACGTTAATTCTCTGCCTCCATGACAACTGCACATGAGTAAAAGGATAGTGATAACAGTACAAAGACAGGTAGGTACAGTGGACACTTCCTACTGTTTTATCAGCTCTAAAATTCTCAAAAGCAGAAGTGCCCATCTGAATTGGATGCTTCTCTGAGATAGAGAGAAGCTGGAAGAGGGGCAGCTCTGATGATTCACATATGACAGGAGCAGGGACACTTCAGGTGCATTGCTGTAACTTCTGGAGCTCACATGTGCATTTACTGTAAAATTCCCATCTGCAAGTTTCTCCACAGAAGTAGGATGTGCAGTTTGATCACTGCTATCAATAAACACTATCAATAAGCACTTCATCTCAGAGAAAGCAAACACTGATAAGGCATCCTCATTTATAATAGTGGTCTAGCTAGATGCCTTAGGTCAGCTGGCAGGTAAATTATTCTAAATTCCAAAGGGAAATTAGGAATCCTTCCATTCCATTTAGCCTATAAGGTTGGCAATTAGGGTTATTAATATTACTTGCTTTTCAACTCTGTTGATCAATGCAGTCTCAAACCTTGTTGCCGAGAGAGGATATTAATATATCATAGAAAGATTTATATTGGAATCAGTACTATGACCAAAATAACACTAGGAAGTAAGATTGCACATAGAATGGAAGAGATTCAAAAACTCAGTTAAAAACTTCTCAGGCATACTATATTTTTTTCTGACAAGGTCTGCAAATAATGAAAGAATGTTCTTTTAAATATCATGTGGATAAACAAATTACAACTCAAGCCAGAACTTGGAAGTCCAGGAACACCAGAAGAAGCCAGAATGAACATTTGGGAGGTAGATGTTACTAATAGATGTCTACCATACCAGTAAAAAAATATTACAAGGAAACTCTAATAGCTCAATAGAGTTTGAACTTGAGTCACCAGAACAGCACTGGTCAGGCCACACCTTGAGTACTGTGTCCACTTCTGGGATCCTCAATTCAAGAGAGATGTTGAGGTGCTGGAACATGTCCAGAGAAGGGTGATGAAGCTGGTGAAGGGCCTGGAACACAAACCCTATGAGGAGAGGCTGAGGGAGCTGGGGTTGTTTAGCCTAGACAAGAGGAGGCTCAGGGATGACCTCACTGCTGACTACAGCTACCTGAAGGTAGGTTGTAGCCAGGTGGGGGTTGGTCTCTTCTCCCAGGCAACCAGCAATAGAACAAGGGAACACAGTCTCAAGTTGTGCCAGGGGAAGTATAGGCTGGATGTTAGGAGGAAGCTCTTGACAGAGAGAGTGATTGGCATTGGAATATGCTGCCCAGGGAGGTGGTGGAGGCACCGTCCCCGGAAGTGTTTAAGAAAAGCCTGGATGAGGCACTTAGTGGCTTGATCTAGTTGACTGGCTAAGGCTGGGTGCTAGGTTGGATTAGATGATCTTGGGAGGTCTCTTCCAACCTGGTTGATTCTATTATTCTATTCTATGATTCTATTAATTCATTGACTATTCACTGTGATGGATAAATGTTAAAATGAAGAGTCTCTAAATCAGAAAGAAACTTTGAATATTCACTTACTATCTGCGTAGCTAACCAAATTAACAGAAGTGTTATTTCCTGTTTTTTACACAAAGCATACACATGTTAGGGAGTGCTTGTTCCTGCAAAACCACAGCTGGTTGCTACAACCACGGCGAAATAGACTTTGACTAGTGGGTTAAACGTGTTAAAAAGTATATCCTTGTGCTTGTATGCGTTTAGCAGCTGAAAATAAGAGTGCAGAGAAGTCCAAGACAGACATGGAGATTTAAAGGTTCAATTAGCATAAACATGTAAAGTCTACTATCTGGAAATTTGTGGAAGTTCTAGAAATGTAGTAAGTCAGAAAAATTCTGAATGAAATACACACTGTGATTGAAACAATTATTTCTTTATACATTTTATATTGCATCAGCATTTTTAATTAGTTTTCTTGATTTTGTATAGGCTTGTTATACATTTTTTATGGGGTGCTCTGTGACATGGGACACAAAAATTGGATCAGAAATCACCAACTTGTAGTTTGGTTGTTTTTTTTTCATATCTTGCGTTATTTTTTTGTAATCCTGTTTGTGAGCACTCTGATATCTGCATAATGTTGTACAGAAATGGGATACTCTTGATCTGAAATAAGAATATTAATCCTCAATCTTGCATCAAACAATGACAAGTTTGAAACAGATTTCCTTTTCTCAGCTCCATTATGAGAGAAACAAACATGCTTTTGCTCATTAACTTGAATAATATATCAAACAGGGAGACCTTAAATTGTTTATTTTGCTATCTGGGAAGGAGGCTGTGAAAGTCTTTAAAAATATATGCAAGAAGTGACTTCACCTTCCTTTTTTTTTCCTTTTTTTATTTCTTTCCCCTCTTGAGGAGCTCCTGTGTGATCTGGTATAGATGATTCTGCTCTGGCAGGGGGACTGGACTAGATGATCTTTTGAGGTCCCTTCCGACCCCTGACATTTTACAATTCCATGATTTTTATCATAACACAGATACCAATTTTCTCCCCCCAAATTTTAGAGAAGCATCTCTCACTTCACTCTTTCTAGAACTACTTGGACACTTAAGAGCAATATGGACAAACACCGGCTGCTATAATAACATCTATTTATAACCTGATTGCAGTGCCTTCTTTCACAATGAGTAAAACACCTAGGACCAGTCCCAATATACCGATAAAACAACTTTCAGAGCAAAAGCACAAAAGTACACAAAATGTGAGATCAAGATAGGACAGAACTCCAACTATTCAGAACTCTCAAAGTAAATCAAATAGAGCTCTAAACACACCAGTAAATGGGGGAAAGTAGAACCTCATTTGATAACTGAAAAAAACAGCTATAAAAAAAAATGTGTATTTCTCCCTTCTGGCTACAACAGCAGGAACAGTTCAAATCCTCGAGGATATTTCCCAAGCTATAGACAAAATCTGTGATTGAGGCTGTAATAGAGGTTTTATCTTTTGACTTCCATTCCCACTCTCAATCATTCACTAATAGCCCTCTGGTTTACTACAACTGTCTCAACTTTTTCCGTGTTTTCAACCTGATTAACAAACAAGCGTCAAAAAAAAAGAAGGATTTCAAAAGGATTACAAATGCACTTTCAGTCTCCTAGAAAAATGATTCCTGAATTACTTTCAGTCAAGGCAGCAATGGGCATGAAATATTTTCAGAGCGTAGTCCAGCTAATATTCCAAAACTATTTCTAAGAGAGGCAAAACCCAGAGGTCAAATTCTTCTGTAAGATAAAAGTGTGAAACTCTCACTGAAACATATGTGAATGGCCTATATATAAATCTGTCTGAGGACAGAATCTGAAGAATTTCCAAGATGAAACTGTTGGCATAAGCACAAGAAAGCCAGTGATTTAAATGATGATCCATTTTAGCACATCTTTCTTGCCTCAGAAGTAAGATTTGCATTAATGGAGAGAACAAACTAAATAAAACAGAAATGCTATGTGCTGCAATATCTGTGTGTCAGCAAAGAAGGGGAGTGAGTATGCTTCGCATCAAGATAAAAACAGGGAGGAAGGGAAGCGTTTACCAGATCCATTTATTTTTACTGGAAGAACCAAGTCTTGTTCCTCCTTTCTTCCTCTTCTCATAGAGACCATCATTGCTGAGTAAGAACTCCTGATAAAATGCCCTAGAGAAGCTTTACAACTCAACTGGCACTTACACAGCAGATAAGTCTCACTGATATCAGAGTAATCTTTCCACAAGGATGAACACCTCTTGAACAATTTCTCCAGGGAACAATATAGACACAAACAGCCTTTCTCCATCATCAGACATGATATCCAGTCCATATGTACCATGCATTGTACAGTGATATGCAGTAGCAAATAAATACTTTGTTTTAAAATCAGCAAGTAATATAAAATGATAATTTCTAGTGATGTAAGGATATATGATGGAATATGTCTTTAGACTGTAAGCCTAAGATCATCCCAGTCAAATAGCTGAAACACTTTCATCTCATTTATAGAAGCTCTACACGTTCAAAATACTAATTTTTTTATTTCCACCTTTTTTGTTCATTAGTTTGTAACTACACCAGGAAGCAATTTCTCTGACTGTAATACCCACTCAATACAAGGCATTTTCTTTAAATTGTCTAAAACTCTGTCAAAGTTTAATTTGAAAGTTTTAGCCAAAACCAGTTTGTCCGATTCCTAAACCATGGGCACTTGTCCACAGTGGCTATTGACCTTCACTCACACCACAAGTTCCAAAACTTGAGTATCTGGTCTGAGCTAGTCGTCTCTGCCTCCTCAGTAGTCAATGACACGGTTCAAAACTTACAAAGGGTGATTTGTTCTGTCCAAGTGTCTGCTCAGAATACGATGAATCATCTGATCATCGTGTTGACATGAACTTAGACTAAATGCCAAACTTCTAGGTTGATACAGCCATGTCGAATGTGGTCATCTCTGTGCACACTATTAGCAAAAGCAATCACATACATACTATAGAGAGAGTAATTTCTTCTTTCCTGAGCATGGCTGTGTTTGTGAACAGTGATTAGTTACACTTCTTTGCAGTATGCATACGGAAATGGGAAAAGTATTATAGCCCTTTTAGAAGTGAGGAATCTCAGGCAAAAAAAATAGGCAAAATGATAAATTAAAATCACCTAAAATATTTTGATTATGTTTTTTTTCCCCTCCCTTCCTTCCTTCCTTCCTTCCTTCCTTCCTCTTTCTTTCTTTTTTTCCCCTCCCTTCCTTCCTTCCTTCCTTCCTTCCTTCCTTCCTTCCTTCCTTCCTTCCTTCCTTCCTTCCTTCCTTCCTTCCTTCCTCTTTCTTTCTTCCTTCCTTCCTTCCTTCCTTCCTTCCTTCCTTCCTTCCTTCCTTCCTTCCTTTCTTTCTTCCTTCCTTCCTTCCTTCCTTCCTTCCTTCCTTTCTTTCTTTCTTTCTTTCTTTCTTTCTTTCTTTCTTTCTTTCTTTCTTTCTTTCTTTCTTTCTTCCTTCCTTCCTTCCTTCCTTCCTTCCTTCCTTCCTTCCTTTCTTTCTTTCTTTCTGTCTTTCTTTCTTTCTTTCTTTCTTTCTTTCTTTCTTTCTTTCTTTCTATTTTGCCTTTTTTTTCCCCTCAGTATTCTAAACCAATTCTCCACTTCCACAAATGTGGCTTCAAAGTCCTGCATAAGTACCTACAGAGTGTAGGAAAGTCAAGATTTTTCCTCAGCTGGAATGATTACATGTCACACCTCATATCTCATGTGAGCGTGTGGTAGAGGCAAAGAGATCCGCATTCTCTGGCTGAATGGCTGTGCTTGCTTTTGTCTGCATCCCCCTGCCCCATTTACTGCAGTATGTGAGACAGAGATGCTGCAGACAACAAGCATGCAAACCTAGTTTACCCTCAAGAAATCCTCAGCAGTTAGGTTTTTGGTCGCACAGTTCTGCCCTGTCTTGCCTCTCCTGTGTCTGACCTCATCTTTAAAGACTGCAGCACAATAGTTACAGAAAAAGGACAAAAGTAGGAAATAGTGCACATATTCACACTCAGAAGTTTTAAGTATCTGTATTTCTGACTTCACAGTCTCAATGCTCCTTTCACAGAGATTTTGAGGAACTGCAATAATTAAATATTTGCTGTTTGAACCTCTATTGGCGCTAATATTTAGACTACCATCTTTTGAACACAACATGGACCTCTCCAACAGAGCTAACAGTAAAAATGCTTCTGATGGTAAACAGATTAACCAATAAACAATTGGCATTATGCAGACTTTAACCAGTAGATTTGAAGCCTATTCCCTGACCACAGAAAATGTAGACATTAGCATGTCTTGTTTTCATGGCAGGTTCTGGATAGGGAATACTCTAAAATAGCTTTTTCTGTTTGTTTCTCCTCAGAATCCTGTCTCTTCTCTTTTCACCTGATAGACATCTACATTCTACCTTCACATCCTCTGCTCATACTTTTTTGTCCTTTCTTATCTCTCTGCCTCCCCAATCCTGTACTCTAGATAGTCCCTCCTCCTCTCACTCAGACCTTTCTACTCTGTCTTTCAGGCAGCAGGGAAAGAGCTGAAGGCAGTAAAGCCACCCATGGGGTTATTCAAAACCTAACAGGACACAGTACTAGGGAGCCTGCTCTAGCAAGTCACACTTGAAGAGAGGCTTGGACTAAGTAACATGAGAAAGTCCTTTCCAACCCAAACAACCTTCTGATTCTGTGATTCTTCCAACAACACTCAGCAAAAGTGCTTGGTGTAACTCACCTTTTGGTTTTAATACTGTAACATCATCTCAGACTGGAATATTTTTATGTGAAAATTTGAAAGGAGTCAGAGAAGATATTTATGAGGTTTTATAAAGGTACCAACAGTCTGTAGCTGTCTCAGGTCTGAGAGTTTTATAAATATGTCTCAGGTCTGAGATGTTTATGAAAATGTAAGGGGCAAGTGCCAGGAGGATGGGTGGAAGTTGAGGGATAGAAGGTTCCATGTGAACCTGAGGAAGAATTTTTTCCCTGTGAGGGTGACAGAGCACTAGAACAGTCTGCTCAGAGACACTGTGGAGTCTCCTTCTCTGGAGATATTCAAGAACTGTCTGGATGCATTCCAGTATGATCTGCTCTAGGTTATCCTGCCCTGGCAGGGGGACTGGACCAGATGATCTTTCAAGGTCCCTTCCAGCTCCTGATATTCTATGCTTCTAGGATTCTATATCTGAGGCTTCTATCTCCTAAGAAGCAGAAAAAGTGAAATGTAAATTGAAACAAAAATTAAAAGCTATTTAACATTTCTGTGTGACACAGCTAATTTCAGTGAATCCAACAATTAAATAACCGTTTAACTGCAAGTCAGCAAATAAATGCTGCCAACCAGTCTGCAACAGGCTACTTTAGTGCTGTAGAGTCTGAGATGAGTTGATTCAATGCCTACCAATTTGAGGTTAACCATTTAACTACTAGGAATCTGGCAATTAACTTTTAAAATGACAACAAAACTGTTATAGAGGGGTTTGAGTCTGAGGTTGGGGTGAGATAGGAGGCTGATGTAAAGGTTATTGAATAATTCATTAATATATACAAAGAGAACTTTCCCCCAAACTTATATACAACTAACCCACACAAATTCTTTGATATGGTTGGTAAAATTATTTTGCAGAATGTCTATATACAACCACATTAAGCAACTTGGTAAAGGTTTTATATATGTTTCTGACTAGAAAGTCTTGCAGCACAAACTGCTCCTGGTAAAGTTAATGAAGTTCTTTTAGCAACTTTAATCAAGAGTGTTTGAATACTCACTAGTTGGAAATGTCAATATCTGTGTTCCCAAAATATATATAGTGAAAGCCACGTGGTTGATTCCACATGGAGCTGATAGTTCAATTCAAGTTAGGGCACGCTGTCTGAGAAGGTTTCATGGGGATGAGGGAGGTCTTCTGTGGCCTTCAGAAGGACTTTGGGTGGTCAGCAGCCACCTGGGTAAAGCAGGGTTCCAGGTCTGTGGGCTGGAGCAGTCCTACTGAGTGCTGGGTACAGCTGGAAGGCGGCCCATGGTCTGGCACAGCGGGCTGGAGTGGCAGGCAGGCCAGGAACGCATACATTGACCGTCTGCTGGATTGACACGAAGTGTCGTGGGACAAAGAAGCATGTAAAGGAAACAAAGGTAGCAGCCCCAGGTGGGCAGACAGGCAGGGAGAGGTGAGAGGTGAGCAGAGAGAGTGGTGAGAGCATCTTGTTTACCTGGATTGCCTTATTTATCAGATGTGGGTGAGATTAATGGTCCTTTGGCCACCATATCACCCAATAGGCTTCTGGCAGTCAGCCAAAACACACGAAATTAGGAAGGGTCCACAGGTCTCGTTCCCCCAAATATGGGAAGAGCATGGGCCCTACACCCGGTGGGCCATAAGCTAAGCATGTGGGCTTATACAACCACTTACACAACCACGTTACACAACCTGGGCCCTGGGCAGGCCAGACTTTATGGCACCAGGCCTGTTGTGCCCCTCGTGTCCGTTTAATGTGTTTACCTCTGGTTTGGGCAGAAAAACATGTCCAGGCAAGGCAAGGTATGTATAAGCCTATTTGGGCCTATGGGCCTGTGCTAGTTTGAAGCTAGCTAGAATGTTTTGGTGAGAAAAAAGTAGATTACAGGCTGTGAAAGGAAAACAATGGTGATGTCGCCTTCCCTCAGAAGTCTCGCTAAGGAGTTTGGGAAGAAGAAATTAAAACCTTAGATAACACTCTCACCATTTTCTCTCACTCTCGCTTGGGCTGCTGTCTGAGCAACATCTTACTCCCTAACCTCACCTTCCATTTGGCCTAACCCACTTTGCTTCTTAACTTTTTGGCCGAACCTCTATTCTTCCTTAGGACTGGGGTAAGGTTGAGAGGGGCAGGGGGAAGGTGCAGGGGTGGTTGAGAGCCCCTCCTGGGGACTCAGGCTTCTGGGAGGGGAGTTGTGTTTCTGTATTACTTTTACCTTGTATATTTCTGTCTATAACTGTATATACTGTAAATATCTGCTTGTATATTGTGCTAGCTGTAAATAAATAGCTTCATTCATATTTCCAGAGCCAAATGAGCCTAGTCTAGGTGATTTCTAAAGTGGGGGGGGGCAGGGAGCACCCAAACCATCACATATTTTTATTTGGCGCCCAACATGGGACAGAAACAGAAATGAGTAAGTAGGGAATGTAGGGAATGGTTAGAGACAAGAATTTCCATGTAACATAGGTTGTAGACGTTCTGACACACCAGCAACACATGAGCAGTAATTGGACTCCCAGTGGTGTAGAACTGGCAGGAAGCCCCAGACAGGACTATCAGTTTAGAAATTTAAATTTTTAGAACAAAGTAAGTGAAACTAAAGCAAACATAAAATACTGCAACAAGGTTACCTGAGATATTTATATTCTACTTTTTCTCCTAGGAAAATAACAAAATAAAGAAAAGAAAATAAGTATAGCAATCATAGAATCATGGAATGGTTTAGGTTGGAGGGAAACCTCAAAGATCATCTGGTTTCAACACCCTGCCATAGGCAGGGACTCCTACCCACTAGAATAGGTTGCTCAAGGCCTCATCCAACATAGCCTTGAACACCTCCAAGCCACAGCCTCCCTGGGCAACCTGTGCCAGTGTCTCACCACCCTCACTGGAAAGAACTTCTACCTAACATCTAGTTTAATTCTCCCCCTTGACAGTTTAAATCCATTCCTCCTTGTCCTGTCATTGCAAGACCTTGTAAATAGTCCCTCTCTAGCCTTCCTGTGGGCCCTCTTCAGATACTTCAAGGCCACTCCAATGTGTCTTCGAAGCCTTCTCTTCTCCAGGCTGCAGAGCCCCAACTCTCATAGCCTGTCCTCATAACAGAGCTGCTGCAGCCCTCTGAGCATCTTCGTGACCCTCTTCTGGACTTGCTCCAACAGTTCCATGTCCTTCTTGTGTTGGGGGCTTCAGAACTGTACACAGTACTCCAGGTGGGGTCTGACAACAGCAGAGTAAAGGGGAAGAATCCCCTTCCTTGCCCCACTGGCAATGCTCTTCTTGATGCAGCCCGGGACACAGTTGCTGTCCGGGCTGTGCACATGAGTCAGAGATTGAAAACAGATCTTTGAAAATAGTTTGAAAGTCAGGTGTGTAGCCTGTTGTTTAACTTTCCCCTGTTTTGAAGGAAAAGATGCATTAAAAAAAGTGAGAAAAATCTCAGCCTTCTTCCCATATATGAATAGCCTATACTGCTCAAGCTGGATGTTAGATTTGAGTGAATTCTATAAGATGTCAAATTGTTCATACAAAAGGCCTGTGACAGAGGGATGGAGGAAATATATTGCATGCAAATAGAGTCTATGTTTACACATATATTCATAGTCTTTACCTGGCTTTAATTACAGACTTGAAAATGTTCATCATTTCCTGCAAAATAATTATTTCCAAAAAAAGCATTCTGTTAGATGACAAAAGAGTCAGAACAAAGAGAAGAATATAAACTATAGGCCTACAGGAAGAAGAAAGCAGGAGGGGGGATAAATGACAAAACAAAACAATGGGAATGAAGATTAAGCTCAAGCCAAAATAAAAGAGAGAGAAAAATCTTACAAAGAAAAGAAAGCAAGCAAATTAGAGATAGAGCTATTAAAAAAGCCCAAAGGTGAGGTATAACTATTTTCCCCTTTTATTTTAATTTTACAAGAAATTAAACCTAGCCACTTGAAATGCAAAACTGGATAGGTCTTTTTTTTTTTTTTAATGGAGGTGTTATTTTTCTTATTTCTTCCTAAAGGTCTTACGGAAATTGTGGAAATCACAGAATCATACAATCATAGAACAATTTGGGTTAAAAGGGACCTTTAAAGGTCACAGAGCCACAGAATGTTTTGGGTTGGAAGGGACCTTTAGAGGTGATGTCCGATGCCTCTACAGTGAGCAGGGACATCTTCAACTTTATCAGGTTGCTCAGGCTCCCATCCAACTCATCCTTGAATGTTTCCAGGAATGAGGCATCTACCAAATAGGAAATTACAGGAACAGCATGCAGAAGCTACCTGTATCCCAAATACATGATAATGTTTCTTTCATTTGCCCCACCCATCCTTCCACCTTGACTTCTCTTACTGGGAAGGAAGCCTTTCTTTTACACTGGAAGAATATGATAAAGTCCATTTTTTTCCACTAAAGTGCAAAAGTAAATAAAATGGAGTACTATGATGTCCACTTCCCAAATTAGCTTGGACCAGAAGCGGTCCAATGAAAGCGCACACTGTGACACGGAGCTTGGAGCTATTTGTGACAAACTAATTTCTCCACACATTATTTCCAAATGTAAAATGGAATTGGCTAGAGGAGAAGTCTGCATGTCAAAGAATATGCAGGGTGTATAGAAATGATGTCTTGAATAGACTGGGTGAGAAGTATATTCCTTTTGATTGTTGTCTCTTTCTTTTTAATGTTCTCAGAAAACGGCTGTATCTTTCAGAGTCTCTCAAGGATTTTTAGATAAAAAGAGAGGTTTTATCTTTGCATGTCTATAAGCAGTGAAAAACTCAGGAGACTGAAACCTACAGGCAATTCAAATAAACTAAATCCGATCAAGGTAATATCAATGCCAGAATTAGAAGAAAACCCAGAGAGAATATCAATAACAACATTAAAACAGCAGGTTTCAACTGGAATCAATAGGCAGTATAAACAGAAAAAATTAAGTCACAAAGTGATAGTAGATAAAAGCTCCCCACTCATTAAAATTCTGTTTGTCTTTGTGTCTTTTTATCAATGTACCTATATATCTATGCAAGTGTATCAAAGTTTATAATGTAAAAGAATGATGAAATAATCTAATTAATTTCCGGTGTCATTTCACATATTTCTTTCAAGTTAAAACTGCAATATTAATAATGGTTTGCAGTTTAATAAAATATCTCTATGTCCTATTAACTTCTATATCTGCTTGTTATAAAGCTCTTTTTTATCAAATAGCTAAACTTCAAAAGATTTCTACTTTGATCTGAAATGAAAAAATGAGGTTCATTCCATTTGTACAGAATAACCTTACTATTTTTTTGGGGAAAGACAGTTGTCTGTTACTGCCTTTCTGTCTCAAAATGCATTGTGACTTGAGCAAGCAAGAGAACTAAAAATACTGGAGAGAAGACCATGTTTAGGAAGGTACATTACAACAGGGTTGGAGCTGTGTATTAAAATTGATGATGATGGGAGCAAGTAAGACACTGTTCCTACTTACAAAATTATAAAGTTTCAGGAATTAAATGTGTAGCTATTTACAGGTGGTTTAAATGCTCTGCAGGTGAGCTTTCACATTTTATTTCTGCTTTCAGAACTGAGATTTTAACAATATCTTCACTATTTGTGATTTTCCTACTTTTTTTTTCTTCTCCATGGGAAAAACAAACAAACAAACAAACAAACAAAAAACAAACAAACAACAAAAAATAACCCCACCCATACAACTATGTGATAGATATAGTAGGGGGAAAACACTCTAAACTTAAATTGCTTGTGGAACTTATATCACAAGTGAACATTCCAGAAGATTCCAGCTCAGACATCCAGAGCACAAATTAGCAATCCTTACATGACCAAAACACATACTGATATTATTCAACTTTTGACCCAAAAAGAAATTCAAGTTTGAGTCTAAATTCAACCCCGTCTGACAGCCATGTGATTCCTGGCTGACAAAAGAAAAAAACCACCTATATTTGATACGTTCCTAAATCTAAGGCCTTTGTAAAAGAAATACTATGAACCAAAGTCAACGTTACCACTTCAGTAAAAACACCCTGTGCTAGTTTGAAGCTACCTAGAATGTTTTGGTGAGAAGAATTAGGCTACAGGCTGTGGAAGGAAAATAATGGTGATGTCTACTTCACTCATTGACTTGCTGAGAGATATAAGAATCAAAACATAGATAAAGGCAATTCTCTTGCTGGGAAGCTCCAAGCTGCATCTCTCTCTCTAGCCTCTTTGACTAATCCACTTTGCTTCCTAACCCCCTGGCTGAACCTCCATTCTTCCTTGGGACTGGGGTAAGGTTCAGAGGGGTAGGGGGAAGGTGAAGGGATGGTTGAGAGCCCCTCCTGGGGACTCAGGTTTCTGGGAGGGGAGTTGTGTTTCTGTATTACCTTTTACCTTGTATATTTCTGTATATAACTGTGTATACTGTAAGTATCTGCTTGTATATTCTGCTAAGCTGTAAATAATAAACTTCATTCAATTTCCAGAGCCAGCTGAGTCTCGTCTGGGTGATTTCCAAAGTGTGGGGGGAACAGGTAACACCCAAACCATTACATCGTTTTTGAGAGAGCTGTTATGGACTGAGTTGAAGCTCCTGCTGTTATTCACACCATGCTGCAGCCATGCCAGCTTCAGAGAAAGGAAAGTGCTAACTGGAGCAAAGTATTATGGAGCGTGAAGTTCAGATTGCAACATGGGAGGCTTTAAGTTCCAATTTCTGCTCCTGGATTCTTGGGTATTGACTCTTTTTCTGCAGGCATGACTGTGGAATGGGTGAGTCAGGTAGCACTCATTTTAGTTCTCTGGTTTATGATGGGGTTTTTTTTCCCTGTATTTCTCTGTGCCCCTTCTGCAAATAGTCTAAGCTAAGGTAATCATGCATTGTATTATTAGATTAATTAAATTATTAGCTAAAGTAATTAGCATTATGATTATGATATCTTGTGTTGTATTAAACTCTTATCTCTTTATTTCAAGACTGAGTTTTGTACATTGCTTTTCCTCTTGCTTCTGTGTTGGGGTAGCAGGCAGGTTAGTCCTAGTGCTAAACCATTACAGGAGTCCTTGAAACACTGTGAAATGGAAGCAAAGTTCAGGAAAAGTAGGTAAAGTTGTCTGTGGCTATTTCATCGTATGGCAAACAATGTGAAAAAGGTTGGTTAGGGCTGCAGTAGAAGTAATCTTTCTTGTCATCCTTTCATTCAGTAACACTCTTTGTGCTGGAGCTCATAAATTTCCTTTACTGACAAAGGTCAAAAGGGACCAACACTACCTGGGTTAGGTCTGCAGGTGTGTCAGTAAAAACAGTTTATCCACTAGTACATGTTTATAGCTGCTCCCCATAGTTTCTAATCATAACTACATCATCTCACATCACCCATGTTCCCTCCTTTCAGTATAATCCATTCACAGAGCAATAGCACATTCTGTGCACTATATTACCCTCCAGATAACTTCCGCTTTTTACACTTCTACTGCCCAATGTCTACACCTGTTCGAATCAACAACCCATATGTGTCCAGAGTCGTTTATGCAATGAGTGACCAAGTAATGCCTGCCTCTCAAACACTGATGGGTCACATTACCAGTCTACTTCCAGAGCTGGCACATCACATTTTCTAATGGCAAAAGTGGATGAGTGGGAGTTTCCCTATAGAATGTATACAAGACCAGTTGTAAAGGAATTTGACAATGAAGGGTAGTACAAAGGGACGTGGTGGCCACTGCGGGGGAATCTAAAATATTTTCCTTCATTTTTTCTCAAGCTCTCTATTCTTCACACTCTGATCAGCAGCAACAGTGGACTAGAATTAAGGTGTTATACAATATCTCCCACCTTCCATATCGCCTTCTGTCAGCAGTCCTTAGAAATTGCTTCTCACAATGGGTTTGGTGGGAATAGAATATACAATTGAATTTACAACTGTTTTAAATTTCTGTCTTTGCACTAAACAGTGATTTTAAGTTCATTAATACAGATTTATTAACTAACTGTCCGAGGGAAGCTTTATAGCCATTGTTGTTTCCCCTGGAAATAATGCATTGTGTAAAACTAAAAGAGAAAAGATCAGTTACACAAATATGATGCTGTTATCACTTTGCCAACTTGTTTTATCTCATATGAGAATAAGCATTAACATTCTGAGTCAGATGTTCTCATTAACGTGATTCCCATCATAAGACTGAAAATACACAAGCCATCAACACTTCAACTCTCTTTGTTCATATCACAAACATGCTCTTAAGAGTGCCAGCTCCACAAAACTGGTGAATGTTCTAAGAGTAAGTCTCACTTGCCCAGGAGCATGAAAAGAGCTGCAAAAGGCCTGTGATACCTTCTGCACATTTCAAGTACTTCTTCCAGAGTCAAGATTCTTAGAACTTCTGCTACCTTCATCCTAACCTAAACATACCCAAAAGTGCTGTGTGTCTAAATATCCACCTGCTTTATCTCTGTGCTAGTTTGAAACTAGCTAGAATGTTTCGATGAGAAGAACTAGGTTACGGACTGTGAAAAGGAAACAATGCTGATGTCTACTTCACTCATAGGTTTGCTGAGATCTATAAGAGCAAGAACATAAATATAGATCAGAGAGTCATTCTCTGGGCTTTGTGGGCTACACTTCTCTCTCTAACCTAACCTGTCATCTGTGTGACTAATCCATCTGCTTCCAAACCTCCAAGCTACCTTGAGCATAAGGCAAACTCTTAGGTAAGGTAGAGGGGTGGGAGAAGGTGGAAGGGCTCTTGAGAGCCCCTCCTGGGGACTCAGGTTTCTGGGAGGGGAGTTGTGTTTCTGTACCTTTTAACTTGTACATTTCTGTACATAACTGTATATATTGTAAATACCTGCTTATGTATTGTGCTAAGCTGTAAATATAAAGCTTCATTCAATTTTCAGAGCTGCTGAATCTAGTCTGGATGATTGTCCAAAGTGTGGGGGCATGGGTAACACCCAAACCATCACAGTCTGGCAGACACAAAATAATAGGTGTTTTTAGAAAATGTCTGAATCAAACGTCCTCTGAATCAAATTCTACACAAAATATGCAAGAGAAGTAGTAACTCTTTTATGCTTTCCTATTGTTCAGTTATTCAAGAAAACAAAAGTCACCCAAAAAATGTGCCATCTTAGATGTGACATTACAAAAGCTTTATCATCTTGAAAGCAGTGAAGACAGGAATTACATTTCCCAAAAACGCAGTGTGGTCTCTATCTTTGGAATTTTTTCAACATCCGGATAGATAAAACTCTGTGCAGCTGGATTTGAACCCATAGCTGACTCTGCTCTGGGCAGGAGGTTGGACAGGGGACCTTCTAGAGTTTTCTGTGACCTACTTTATCCTTCACTTGCATGTATTACACGCATTTCTTATTGACTGCTTGGTGTCAACTCTTACAGGATATTCAAACTTGCTTTGGAGCAAGAAGCAGGAATGCAGCAGGGAACCCATTTGGGACCTGCTCTCCTGAAAATTCATTTAAGCCTGCCTGAGATTTAAGCCTCTGAAAATCATCATCTGAGTATCAGCAAGAGAAAACTTCTTAGAAATGAGGCAGTAAGCTCTCTAGACTGTCCTTCTGCATGGACTACTCTAAAATGAAGTGATCTGCCTACTGTCACTGGAAGCTTTCTAACCACAGTCTTCCATGTTTAAAAAGTTTCTGGCATTTCCCACAACATAATGCAAATTTCTTTTCTCTTAGTTCAGGTGGTATTTCGTTCCATGTGAAATGCTCTTTCAGCTGATAAATAAAGTACTTTTCAACGTGAGTAAACACAGCAGAATCTGATTCAGAGCAAATTGTTTATTTAATATGTTTAACCCTGCTTTTTGTTCACAAATTTTCTCTGAAGCAAGTGTACAGCATTTAAAATGGAGCTGTTGTCTCTTTTCTGGTGGCATTTGAGCTCATGTTGTCTTCCCAGTTGGGTAAAGATAAATGAACACCCCTGACAGATGGTGCTACATGCAAGCCTCCTCATCAGTAGAGGCTGGGGCATTTCAAGGAAGGTTTGGCATTCACCTGGTCGCTTACCAGTGCTATTACTACCATCTGCAGCTATTTGTAGCAGAGAGTACATCAAGCTTTGTTTGCTAAAGAAAACCACACGGGAAGAGGACTGAACCTTGCCAAGCTCTGCAAGTGAGAACTGGGAACTCAGACACTGGGCTCAGTTACAAAGGAAGGATTTGAAGGGAACACGCTTCCATTTTTCTTCACAGTTCCTTGATGAAAACACAGGAGTTGAGGGAAGCCAGCAGAATTCAGTACCACAAGTTCATTTGAGGACTTCTTAGAAATACAATTCTTTGGTTTGTGAAAAAAAGAGCTTATCCATTAGTGCAATACTTAATTATGTTTTGTCAAGGCCCCGATCTGAAGTGTTTGATAGAAAACCACATGAACTGATGGAGCTGAATTTCTGTGATTGTAATAGTTTAATGGAATAAAAATAACTAGTTTATTACAGAATATGTGGTAGAGTTCCTCCATCTTAAATACAATATTTTAAAGATATTGATTTAATCTCTGTGTTCAGACCTTGCTATTTCTTAGACAATACAAAAAACCATCTTTTCTATCACAAAGTCTTTGCTGCCTGAATAGTAGACATAGTGAAGTCAAGTCACACTGGGAAAAGAGAGAGTAAAATTGTCCCCTTTGTCTTTTAATATATTTTTGTACTTCATTTCTTATTGATGTAGTGGAACTCAAGCCCAAACTGTGGGTGAAGACATTGTTCACCTCTTAACGCTTTCATTAGCTGATATCATATAAGAAAACAAACAGATGAGTTGGTTTATGTGTCCTTAGCATCAAATAATGTTATCATTATCTAAACAGAAGATGTATTTAAAGCTATAGCTCTGGGTCTTTTGAGAGATTACCTTGTGTAGCACTGCTCATCAGCAAGTCCCAATAAAATCCTAGGTGTGGTAGAAATTATGTTTCTTTTTTGCCTTACTGTAAATGCATTAGAGATACCACTAATGTTTCTGTTGTATTCCAGGAATGCTTCTGTTTTAGATGAAGCTCCTAAGTATCCTAAGTATCCTAAGTATCTTCTGGAAGTACTCAAGGATATTAAACAATAGGTGGAAATCTTCAAGTACATTTTTTTTAACTTAGGGGCATCTATGAACAACCTATGCTCACAGGTATTCACCTGTATCACACAGCAATTGGCATCAGATGATAATGTGTGATTGTACACTTGTCATTCTCATTCCTCTTTCAGCAGAGTTGTCACAAACTGGTCCCAAATCATTACGATTCTGTGGGGGAACTTGTGGAAACTGTTTACCACTCTATATCTAGTATAGTAGGATATAAATTTGAAGCTTCAGTTTTGAAAAGGATCTGTTGAGCGCTTTAGGGGCTGTGATACTGTAATCCTTAAAAAAATACATGTTTAATGTACACTTTAGGGGGGGGTTAACTATTATCTAAGGACAGCAATATGCTATCTTCAACATAATTTTTGGAGTATTTCATAGAATCATAGAATCAAACAGGTTGGAAGAGACCTCCAAGATCATCCAGTCCAACCTAAAAAGTAAGATGGGGTTTGACCAGAAATTTGCTGTAATCTATGTTACTTTATGCAGACCACTGCTTTGCCATTTAACTAGTCATAAGGACACAATGACTTGCCAACATCTGTTAGGAGCTGCCTTCCACAGAGAAATGAGATTTGCTAGTTGCAAATTTCATGCATTGCATGAAACTGCCTGCAGGTACCATAAAGTCAGTTCCAAGCCAAATTATAAGCATTGTTGGAGTGAGTTTTTCTATAGTCTTGCAGTGCTCCTCTTTTGTTGGCAAACCACAATAAGGAAATCATAAAATCACAGAATGGTTTAGGTTGGGAGGCACTTCAAAGATCATCTAGTTCCAACCCATCATAGGCAGGGACACCTCCCACTAGAAAGCCAAAGAAATCTTCTTTGGCTTTCCATGATGCCAAATTGCTTCATATTAAAACAGATTAATATTATCCAGACCAGTTCATTTTCATATTACAGTTTTTTTCTGAGGCAATATCTTTTACCTAATTGCAATATAAGGACATCACCACAATCAGAGCCTGAGGTTACAGTACAGTGACCATCTCTGTTAAACCATCTGAGAGATGACTAACTCCAGTGAGATGAAAAGCAAGACAGAGCATTCTGAGAGTTAATCTTAAAAGAACATTATTTTAGTAACTATTCACATCTTTCAGGCAGTTTTGGTGGCTTGGGGTTTTTTTGGTTTTTTTTGGGGGAGGGGAGGGGTGTTTTGTAAAAATTAGAAGATTCAGGGGGCAGTAACCTCTGCCAAGCACTGAGACTGACTCACACACCCATTTTGTGCTGTTATCTTTTGATACATGGTTATTTGTTACTAGGGTCATGCTAAAAATCTAAGGGAATGAATGATTTTAACTATTTATTGCCAATTATCATAACTACATTAAGAATATTATTTGCTGGCTTAACACAGAATGTAAGCAAACAGATATTAATTTATACAAACCAATATTTTTATATCTATTGTTTGTGTTCACTTTTCAGCAATATGGAAACTAGCTCAAACAATTAAGCTTCTAGAGACTGTGATGATTTAAATGCCCTGGAATTTTAGCTCACAATTCCTATTTTCTTGGTAACCATTGTTATAAAAGAAACAATCCATGCTAGAATTTATTGCTGTAATTTATATTAGGCAAGAATTTGTGATCCTTGAAATTCCCTGCTGTCTGATTTACAATACTGTTTTTCACTGTATCATCCTTAATTTTATGTAATCATCATTTGAAAGGCTTCCCATTATGGCCACTGCCATATTGAGCTAAGGTTATTTATCTGATTGGAATGTTTGCTCTTACTGTAGTGGATTTTGTATATGCTAAGCATCCCAGTGCTATGTAACTGCTTCTTTGCTTGCATGTCCTTTTGAATAAGTCTTTCATGTTCTTTTGAATAAGTTTTCAGACATTATTGAGCTTCAGTAATCAATAGACTTCAGGTATCCAACCACCATTTAGTAATTTGTGAATACTAAGTGTCGGTATATGCCTTATGAGAAGAGTCTGAGGGAACTGGGGTTTTTTAGTCTGGAGAAGAGAAGACTGAGAAGGGACTTAACATTTTTTTCTGAATCTCTGACATCTGGGGGTTGGGGGGAGGGTGTGGGGGCAGTCTCTTCTCACTTGCTCCCTGTGACGGATTTAAGCGGCAGCACAGGAGGCTCCACCTCAACACAAGGGGGAACTTCTTTACTGTAAGGGTCACAGAGCAGTGGAACAGGCTCCCCAGAGAGGTTGTGGAGTCTCCTTCTCTGGAAACTTCCAAGGCCTGTCTGGATGTGTTCCTCTGTGACCTGAGTTAAATTGTGTGGTCCTGCTGTGGCAGGGGAGTTTGACTCGATGATCTCTTTGGGTCCCTTCCAATCCCTAACATCCTGTGATCCTGTATATACAACTCAGATGCGTGTCAGCCAAAAAGTTTATCTAATTCTTTATTTTCTTCCAAAGTCAGCTCTTGAAAACCTTTCATATATATAATGATCTTCTTTAACATGAGTGCAGAAGTTACTTATGCAAACATCTGTTTGTGTGATTTTAATCAATGAACTTTTTGTTTTCCATGTGTAGTTACTTCATGCTCATTCCAGAGGGAAATAGGACAATTCTAAAAGTGTAGATTTCTGTTAAACTTAAAGTGCTTCTCCGTGTTTTGTGATTTAGAGTCCTCTTCATTCTTCATGAAGGATACATATCATGTGACTTGAGGATAAGCAGCTTCAACAAATTCCACTCCTCTGAAGAACAATAAAAATAACAAGTTGGTGACAGTGAAACATTGAAAAATATCACTTTAATTTTTACTATGTTATTAGAATCTCCTTCTTGCAGTTCTGAATAAAATCGAGTTCCCAGTGCTGTCAGACTAGAAAAGCACTACCTGTGTTGTTTTCATCAAACTAAATTATGTTACTGAATATTATAATTTGTTAAATTCCAAATCTTATTTAGGCAATTAGTGCAACCCTTGTTATCTCTGAACATGCAACTGAAAAAAATAAATGAACAGTGCACACAAAACACACCCATGGCTCCTGAAACAAAGAGGACCTTATTCAGCAAGATGCTATTTGAAGATAAGAACAACACTCTGGCATCATGCCTCTCCCCTCAATGCCACGAAGCCAGTCTTCTGTGACAGCTTTGATGGTTGTGAGTCTCTGAGTTCTTGGATGTTGGTGGGTTGTCCTTGTGGGTAGACAGAAAGCTCCAAAGATGACATGTAAAATAAATAAATTGGAATTGTTCTTACAATGATTGCATTCATAATTGCTAAATTTTCAAACCCACAGTAAGCCTCGTTTTGCACATCTACACCTCCTAGATCCTACAAGCAGCATAAAGTAGCAAAATCACTAAGTTCAGCCTAGGGCTAAGACAAACACTTTAACCAACTGTTCAAAAGTTTAACTTCCTCTCACATTACAAGAAAAGGAAAAACAGGCCAAAAAAGTGAAAGATCAAAACACAAAGAACAATCAATCAATTCTCTAGTTTCTTCTGTAAGATATATGGAACCAGAAATAATATTAATTTTTAATATTAATATTTTCTTTGCCAACTGTACTGTAACTGAACATGAAGTAAGAAAATCAGGAGAGGATATGGAAGAAGCCAGGAGAAGATTACTAAGAAATCACCCTTTTCATCCCAAATAAATTAATGGTGACTGACAATGGCTCCTAAGGCATGCTGCATTTCTGCAAGCCTCTGCAGTAGACAGAAATGTAAAGTGGTGATGAAATCATCATCTTCCTGCTGTCCATAAAAGTTCTGCCATCACCTTCAGCAGTCACTAATGCTTTCTCTTAGCCAGCCTGCTTCTCTGCCTTAGCATGAGCCAGACAGCCCCTCTTTGCATCATGTCTTTTGTCCAGTACTTTACCTTCCAGCAAAGATACTGTTACTCTTGGTCTCAGATTACTTAGACTCCATATGTTTACCAAGGCCTTGAGGGCGCTAAGAGTCTTTAATTGCTCTGACTATGTGGCTTCCTACACTTCTGTCCGTGGCACAGAACCTCGAACTTCAATTCAGCCCCAAGCCTATCAGTCTCTGCCTGCGCTATGCTGTAATTGTACCTCCAGGGGTATCTCAGCCGTGCCCAGCTGCCCTCTGCTGGACTAGACACTGACTCATGAGTTGACTTACCAGCCAGCTTGACTTCAGACCTGACACTTCACTACAGGACCTGTCTGATGATCACCAAGCTGAATAGGAGTACCTGCTGCTACCAGACCTTATCCTGCTTTGCCAACTTACTCCTTAGACTTCATCATGACCAAGTGGTGTCAAGTGTTCTGGAATCTCAACTGATTCTCAGTTGACCCCTGTTGGCAGTTCTGGTTCTGCCCTGCTCTCCTCACTTGGAAATGGTGGGATGGGATCTTGGCTGGCGAGCTCCTACCCCACTGGCTGTATGTTACCCACCTGATAAACAAACTCCCTGTGACTTACAGTGTGGAACCCATCCTGTTCTGTCTTCTGTATTCCTTAGTCTCAAAAATTCACAGAAGGGCCCTCTACAGCCCACTTCACTGCCAGCATTTCAGGTAGTAGCAGCAGGCTGAAGAATAACCTGACATGTCTTTCAGAGGTGGCCAGCTCACATGGAGGATAAGACAGAAGGAAGCTCTTTTGAGATTTCTTTACTCTTCTAGTCATTAATAGATGACTTTTCTGTGGGTTTTGCATTATAGTACAGCAGGATTGTAATAAAAGCAATTCACCTCCCATTACTGCACCTGCTTGTACAGTTTGAATTAAAACCAGAAACATTGCAAATCCCACTTCACAATGCCTTTAGTGTTTGAGACTTGGAATTAAAGGCCCTCATTGTTTAGGAGGATTATTTCATTGCTTTCACTGGCTTCAAAGAAATAAGAATCTTCACTCACTTTTCTATTGATCCTTGTTGATCAGATTAACTTTGTTTTTGATTCCAATAGAAACAAAAGACAAATAGAAATGTTTTGAACACTTATGTGTACAGTTTTGTTCAGTTCACAATTCCATTACCTATTACAAAGATGATTATTGGTTAGACAAAGAAAGAATAAAGGAATTACTGTAAATTATATTCACTAAATGCCAACACTTTAAGCAATGACAGAACTATTAAATATTTCAGATTGGCATGTAATTATAGTTAATTCTACAATTAAGAGTATGTCTTTTACTGAGCAGCAGTTATTCTTTCATTAACAATAATTAGTATTAAGAAAGGTCACAGAACAGTTCCATTTCAACATTACAAAAAAAAAAACAAAACAACATTTAAAGCCATTCCTGCTCCCCATCATGCACTTCACAGTCAGTGGCTGTACTCTTTGTTGTTTTGTAACAAATTACAAAGGATTATAACCTTGGAATGAGCAAAGACTCTCTCCTTGGAGAGCACAAGCCAAGAGAGACAGAATTGTGTTAGCCTGGCTGTAGACAAAAGCTCTTCAGCTAGGAGGAGGTACTCTTACTAGAAATTACCCTCAGAAGTATAATATATTGTATTAACTGGCAGCTCTGCTTTCTCACAAGCCTATTCTACATGTGCACATGCAAGCCTGCTTCTTGTATGTTTGCTGGAGCACACCATTAAAGCACAAGCTAGATCACAAAGTCAGTTAATCAGCTAGATGAGGACCACCTCTCAGAACTTGCTCATTCATTTCTCCCTCCACTCTTCCATGGACACAGAGTCCATGATAAATGACTGATAAATGCTACATGGTGCTGCTTTCTGATAAAGATGGCCAGATCTTTCTAGCTTGCTAATATAGCTTGTTCACTGTATCAGGAAGCATCTTATTAGTTATCATAGTCAGATATAAGCCATACTACGCACCCACAAGAGAGAGAGACGTGCCAGTGGTGTTACATAGTGCATTCAGATGTGAGTTCAAAGATGAGAAATAAATGTGTCTGTAGTCAAAACAACTGAAACATTACAGCTGCATAAATTATTGCCACATATTTTATAAACCATCCCAAATGGCCCTGTAACATGGGCAGGGATGTTAATTCCACTCTTACACTGCTAGAAATTCAGCTGCTACAAAATCATAAAGGAGTTTTAGTTGGAAAGGATGCCTTAGAGCTTCAGCTAGTTCCACCCTCATCTCAAAGTGGGTCCAACTACACTAGATTACTCTGGGCCTTGTTCAGTTCAGTTTTGAGTTCCTCAAGGATGGTGAGCACATACACCTTGGCTTTTTGTGGGAGTTCACTTGTTAGTTTTTTGTTCTGTTTTGTTGGGGGGGATATTCCATCATAATTTTTCATATAACAACCAGTGCCTTCTATTTCTCATTCTGACATGCTAACAAACATGTTTTCATCTTGATTACACTATATCACTAAAAACCTGAAGGCAAGGAATAAAATCTCCCATTACCTGTTCTTCTTGGCTGAACAAGCACAGTTCTCCCACTGTCAAATGCTCAAGGTTTCTCACCATCCTGGTAGCCCTCTATTACAGTCAGTGCTGCTTGTCAATACCTTTTTTACACTAGGAAGTTAAAAATGGGGAGAGTCCTTCATATTGTGTCTCACAAGTCACTCAGTATCTTAAGCTGGGGGGGGACTTTTTAGGATGTCAGGTAGTGATAGAACTGGGAGGAATGGAGCAAAGCTAGAAATTGATAGATTCAGACTGGATGTTAGGAAGAAGTTCTTCACCACGAGGGTGATGAGACCATGGAATGGGTTGCCCAGGGGGGTGATTAAAGCCCCACCCCTGGAGGTGTTTAAGGCCAGGCTAGACAAAGCTCTAGACAGCCTCATGTAGTGTGAGGCGTCCCTGCCCATGGCAGAGGGGTTGGAACTAGATGATCCTTGTGGTCCCTTCCAACCCTGAGTGATTCTATGATACTATGATTCTAAGATTCTATGATTCTAAAATTCTAAATGCTGAATAGTACACAGAAAAGAATTATAGAATCTTAGAATAATATAACCATTTAAACTGGAAAATGTCTTTAAGATTGTCATGTCCAAGCATTAACTAAACACTACCAAGTCCACCACTAAACCACATCTCTAACCAGCACATATTTTAAATACTTTCAGAGATAGTGACTCCACCACTTCCCTCAGCAGCTTCTTCCAGTGTTTGATAACTCTTCTTGGGAAATTTTTCAGAGTACACAATTTAAACCACCACTGATGCAGCTTGAGGCTACTTCACAGAATTACAGATGTGTCAGGGTTGGAAGGGACCTCAAAGATCATCTAGTTCTAGTCCCCCTGGTATGGGCAGGGACGCTTTCCACTAGATCAGGATAAGGTCCTCTCATACTATCACTTGCTTCTTTGTAGAACAAACTGACACACACCTCAGTAATAATTACTTATTTCTTACTGGCTAAATTCACACTATTACTACCTAATATGCAGTTGGTCTTCATGGAACTGGTGTTTACTGATGGTTCATCTTCTCCCTATAGCCTGCTGGGGCTCTCCAGTCCTTTTTACAAAGCTACTTTTCAACCAGTCAATGCTAAGCCTGTGCAGAGGTGCATGTCTTCTCAGACCAGAGCCAGAAAGAAGTTCTTTACAGTGAGGGTAGTGAAACACTGGAACAGGTTGCCCAGTGAGGTTGTGGATGCTCCCTCCCTGGAGGTGTTTGAGGCTAGAATGGGTGAGGCCTCAAGCAACCTGTTCTAGTGGGGCATGTCCCTACCTATGGTGGGGGCTTGGAACTAGATGATCCTTGAGGTCCCTTCCAACCTAAACCATTCTATGAGTCTACGATTCTATGATTCTATGATCTATATCCCTCTGTGCTGAACCTTATAAGTTCCTGATGGATTTTTCTATTCTGCCTATCAATATCCTTCTAGATAAAAGGCTGTCTTTCAGCAAGAGAGTATTTCCATGCAAACCTGATAAGGGCACACTCTAGGCTAGGTTCTGGGTTAGCTAGAAACAGCCTGTGTTCGAACATGAAAAACTGAAGGAGCCCCTGAGGACCCCACTAGTAGTCATCCCTAGAAGTATTCTGTTCACTTCTCAGGCTCACATCCTGAACTGCAGTGCAGTCCTTTCAGTGTTTTCATCTACCTTTCCATGCTCTTGGCAGTATCCCCACTTGTCCTATGGAGTTCATCTTTTATGTAGCGTTAAATGTAATTTTATTTTCTTTCTTACAGTTATTCCTTCATTTCTTCTCTTGCCAAATGAAGATAAACAATGGTGTTATTACACACACACACAAAAAAAAAGGTTTACAGTTTTATGTGTATGAAGCTGTTCCCTTGCTATCAGGGAAGCAGTACAAGTGCTACATGCACAGAAAAGTGAAGTCCAGTTAAACACACATACACAAATACTCTTTTCTAACACTGCAAATAGATGACAAAACTGTAAAGTTACTTCATATCATCTCTTGTTAAAAGTCAGATTGTATCCACAGGCCAACATTTTTCCCCCATAACATGTTCATTTTAACAAGCTACTGTTAGGAACAGAAAAGCAAAGAAATCCAGGGTTTTTTTCACTCTTGCATACATATATCTTTCCAGTGTAAGTCATAGCAGAGTGAAAGAGATCACATAACAAGTCACAGAGTTGTAGTTACGTGAGGAGTCACCTGAGTCCCTAATTGCTTGAACTTGCCATTTCTAAGCAGACTAGGGACATCAGTGGACTTTTTTTTTATTATTAGTGCTTAGGCTTTAGAATCTCAGATGAAGTAAGCATTATATTAACATGCAGAAAGACAAACTCTCCTCTGAAACCTCTATCAACTACCAAATACAGATAGAGATAAAGAATATAAAGTTGTTGCTTTTAATAAAAACAACTGAAAGAGTGAGAGTGGTTTTAACGTAGGGTCAAAAAGTGATGACAAGACTGGGTCAGGGGAGATGGACAAATAAGAACATGGAAGATGAAGACAAAATCAAAAATGTGGCAATGGATGGGTAATGGATAAGAAAGTAAGGTGAGTAGACATGAAAAATAATGTATTCTGAGTTAAGAGGGAAAGGCTAGCACACCACAGAAAGTAACCAGCTGGATCCATGTTTTATATGTCAGCATGTGATGGTTTGGGTGTTACCCTCCCCCCCACACTTTGGACAATCACCCAGACTAGACTCAGCAGCTCTGGAAATTGAATGATGCTTTATATTTACAGCTTAGCACAATATACAAGCAGATATTCACAGTATATGCAGAAATATAAAAGTTAAAAAGTAATGCAGAAATATACAAGTTAAAAAGTAATACAGAAACACAACAGCTCTCCCAGAAACCTGAGCCCTCAGGAGGGGTTCACAAGCACCCTTCCACCTTCCTCCCACCCCTCTACCTTATCCTAGGTCTTGCCTTATGTTTAAGGTAAGGAGGGTCGGTCAGGGGGGTTAGGAAACAGATGGATTAGTCACACGGCAGGTTAGGTTAGAGAGAGAGAGGTTCAGCCCCAGAGAGACAGAGAGCAACTCTGTTATCTATGTTTATGTTCTTGTTCTTATATATCTCAGTAAGCCTATGAGTGAAGTAGACATCACCATTGATTCCTTTTCACAGCCTATAATCTAATTCTTCTCACCAAAACATTCTAGCTAGTTTCAAACTAGCACACAGAATACTGACAATATTAGCAGCTTTGTTGGTCAGTGGAGACACAGATATCACAGTATCATAGTATCATCAGGGTTGGAAGAGACCTCACAGATCATCAAGTCCAACCCTTTACCACAGAGCTCAAGGCTAGACCATGGCACCAAGTGCCACGTCCAATCTTGCCTTGAGCTGCCCCAGGGACGGCGACTCCACCACCTCCCCGGGCAGCCCATTCCAGTGTCCAATGACTCTCTCAGTGAAGAACTTTCTCCTCACCTCGAGCCTAAATCTCCCCTGGCACAGCCTGAGGCTGTGTCCTCTTCGTTCTGGCGCTGGCCACCTGAGAGAAGAGAGCAACCTCCTCCTGGCCACAACCACCCCTCAGGTAGTTGTAGACAGCAATAAGGTCACCCCTGAGCCTCCTCTTCTCCAGGCTAACCAATCCCAGCTCCCCCAGCCTCTCCTCGTAGGGCTTGTGCTCGAGGCCTCTCACCAGCCTCGTCGCCCTTCTCTGGACACGCTCAAGCATCTCAACGTCCCTTCTAAACTGGGGGGCCCAGAACTGAACACAGTACTCAAGGTGTGGTCTAACCAGTGCAGAGTCCAACAGACTTCTCAACATTAAGTTATTCCTCCCCTCAAGAAGAGCTATCATTCTACTCCTTCTCTGCCCTATCAAATTTGAATAATTTAGGTGCACTGATACCAGGACTTCAAAGTAGTCCTGCAGTCAAAAAAACTCACAGCAAAAGCAAAGAAGCAAAAAGCGTGATTAAGATGACAAAGGCTCATGACCACACTCTTCTTTTCCTTTGAATGCTCCAGTTTCTGCTAGATGTCATTTTTTATACCTCTTGAACTTATCACAGCTTAAAAGATTGCACAAACATGTAACAATGTAAGAAATCCACAACAGGCCTCTATGTAGGTGGCAACGTGTTACATTAACACAGAAAGTTTTTCAGCCATGCAGTACATTATGGGAAAACTTCTCATGAGTCCCAAGATGGACTCATGAAGTGGGGATTAGTCAGAGCACCAATCAATATTTGAAGAGATTATTTTATTTGAACTGAATGAACTGGTATTCATCACTATATGAAACAGCAGGTAGTTTAGAGCAAGTTAAAAAATGTGAAGTAGAGGGAAATTGCATAGAGCAGGCTTTGTAAGGATTGTGAGATTATCGTGAGTTACGTCGACAGTATCTACTACATCAATGCAATTGCACCAAGACTACTTCCACAAAGCATTAGAATTATTAAGGTTAGTATAGAAATGTTTATGGCAAGAGTGTTCCAGGTTAATGCAATTATAGCAGTGATGCCATCGCAGTATGGACTAATGTAAATGTTTGCACTTGTTGGCCTGAGACAAAGTGAGAGAGAGAATAAAAATACATGTGAGCTACTGATTGACCATGCTGTTGCCTAACTGCCTGACTCTCACAGAAAAGCTGGGGAAAGAAATAAAAGATGAAACAGGAAAGAGAATATTTCCCTCCCAATTATCAGCCCAGTTCTGCAAGATACGTCTTTTACTCTCCCTTTTTTCAAAATATCTGCTCAGCTTAGGTTTGTTTTGTGTTTGACTTTATTTGGTTATTCTGTGGCATTCAAAAAGCATGCAGGCATTACATATTTGAACTTACAGACATAGGTGAACACCATAAAATCTTCAATTCAGGTTCCACTATTTATACTCCATCAGTAGTCTCTTTAACTTGAGCATGCAGAATATAATATTGAGTAGATAGTTTCTTGCATGTTTTCTCTTTGCGTGTAGTAATTCACTCCAAAAAGCTTCCAGCTGCTGAACTGAGGGTTTTAATTTGGACCTGTTGTGTTTATAGATGTTCATAATTCCTTACTGTTTTAATAATGTCTGTAAGCCTCCAAACATCATGACTTACACTTCCAAAATTTATCTTGTCTGTGAACAATGCAAAATATATGAGGAAACAGTAGAATACTCACAGGAAGGGGGGGGGGGGGGGGGGGGGGGGAGAGAAAAGAAAATAAATAGTATATCTATCTGTATTGTATAAAAGGTCTTGTACATTGAAGCATCCCAGTCATGCATGAAGAATTAACAGCAAATGTGATGATATCATTATTACTTGAGTTTTCTCAATCCTACACAAAGTCCTGAGCTATCATCTTTGGTGGGAAGTACCAAGCATACGTAAAGTGAAACATATGAAATGGAGAACAGGAGGGTTTTCTGGGGGGGAAATCTTTGGTGAAGCAATGATACAAACTCATTGCTACTTTGTAGAGTACAATGCAGCTGTATGCAGTTTGTGACTGCGCAGTAAGTTCTACTCATTGTCACTGATTTAACCATCACAAAGGCCTACCTTTAAAAAAAAAATGTTTAGTTTCCTGTTTCTTAACAGCACCTAGACCAGTAATTCACTGAAAGGCATGATTAACTTCCTTCACAAGAAAAAGCTATAGTTTAGTTCACCAATCAGTATTTGTTCTAAGCACCACATATCATAGAATCATAGAATCAACCAGGTTGGAAGAGACCTCCAAGATCATCCAGTCCAACCGATCCATCCAGTCCAATCTATCTGACCAATATGAAAGATTTTCTCGTAATACTGTTTTTCAGGATATTTTCATTCAGTTGTTTGTTAGGCTTTTTTAGTTTGCTTTTTTTTTAATCCACTTTATTTCTGGTTTCAGAGTTATCCTGTTGCAGTGCCTTCAATGGACTAGTGATGTGCTAGTTTGAAGCAGGCTAGAATGTTTTGGTGAGAAGAACTAGATTACAGGCTGTGAAAGGAAAGCAATGGTGATGTCTACTTCGCTCATAGGCTTGCTAAGATGTATAAAAACATAAGTCAATACATAAATAACACACTTGGCCTCACTGTCACTTGGGCTGCTGTCTGAGCTGCATCTCTCTAACCTCACCCTCCATTTCTGGGACTAATCCACTTTGCTTCCTAACCCCCCTGGCCGAACCTCTATTCTTCCTTGGGACTGGGGTAAGGTTGAGAGGGGTGGGAGAAGGTGAAGGGGTGGTTGAGAGCCCCTCCTGGGGACTCAGTTTTCTGGGAGGGAAGTAGTGTTTCTATATACTTTTTACCTTGTATATTTCTGTCTATAAATGTATATACTGCAAATAGCTACTTGTATATTCTTCTAGCTGTAAATATAAGCTTCATTCATATTTCCAGAGTCGGGTGAGTCTAGTCTGGGTGCTTTCTAAAGTGTGGGGGGGCTTGGAACACCCAAACCATCACATAATGTTTTATACAGGCTGAGTTCAATGTGTGTGTTGCCATTTAAATATACTCTTGTGCCATTAGACAGAACAAATACAAAATATATGAACCTCATGGGCTGTAGAAGAAAGAAGCAGAAGCTGGAAGCTGACTACAATTTAATAAGCCTGAAGTAAAGTCAGTCAAGTCAAAAATATATGTAGGCGCAAAAATGCATAAAAATATATAGTTTGATTTGTGTGCAAAACTTCTCACAGGCAAAAATCTTGCTCAGGTCTACACTGACCATTAAAAGTCAAAGCAACAGCTTACACCTGTCCTTAAAACATGATCCAAATAATCTTATTAAAATGTATTATTGGATGAAACAAAAAGCCATCATTAAAATGCAGCACGCATCAATGGATACATAAGTTAATTATATTAATAAAAATAACTGACTATACATCTAAGAAAAAAGAAAGCAAAGAAAGAAAATACACCAACTGCAACTAATGCAGGAGTATAAAAAGAAAGCTATAGAAAGGAGAATTACATTGTAAATTATGCTGTTTATAGAATATTAAAAAGAATCTGAGTAGCTTTTGCAAGGAATTTTTATTCAACAAATTCCAGACTAAGTCTTATTTAATAGTTTTTTCCTACCATAAGTACATGATTGAAATTATACATCTGTACCTTATCAGTAATAATACAGTAAAAATGCATCCATCTTCCAGAGAAGGTGAGAATAAAAACACGCAGCCAAGTATGATATCTTAATATATGGATTTGGTTATCAAAATTAATGAAGTAAGAAGTAAACTATATTATGTAGATGTGCTGTGACTACTGCACCCATAACTTTAAGAAAAGCTTAGGCCCTGAAGAAATAAAGTGCCAGGCCTACAGATCGGTAACTCCCATATCTTCAAGTCATTAGAAACATTTCACTGGAGCTGCCAATTGATTCTAATAATACTGTGTGTAAATGACACATAGTAGAGGAGATCAACATATTTATGTGCCTCTAAACAGTGAGATATTCTGAGAATTTTGATACAAGATCTGAAAATAACTGCTGTCTTAGCTGTGAATATCTGAAGCATTTTTAATACAGTTGTGGGGCTTGAGGTTTTCTGAAGTCAATATGCCATTCTCGCTGTAACAGACCTGAGAGTACACTTGGGTTCAAGAGCAGGCATATTGACCTGGATGGGCAAGCCAGACATCTGACCCAAGCACCTCTGGCACCAAGAAACAGAAGCTGAGGTGCTGACAAGCTCCAGTAATGATACTGTGTCAATAGCTTGTGTAATTGGTGCATAAAGTTGCTTCTCTTCAGCAGGCCTCCAAAAATTATGAAACATAGTAACAAATAAACAAAACCCCAGGATCCTTGCTCTGAAATAGAGAAGACTCTTTTCCTACTCGACGTCCAGCCCATTGCCAGACCACCACGTCTTAACCCTGTGGTCCCAGCGAAGCTCACCAGGCTTCCCCAAGACCTCATTGTTCCAAAACAAGCCCAGATGTGCTGGAATATCACTAAGCTGCTCTGTAAGCTGCTGAGGACTTTGGGCAGACATGGATGCAGCACGGCAGACATGGATGCAGTTCAGCAGCCAGCTGCTTTGGGAAAACTGTAGCCCCATCTTAAGGAGAGGGCAGGAAGGTGGCAAGGGCTTTACTCTGGACCTAGATGGGGCAGGAGCCTGCCACCCTGGCCTGGCCTACAAAAGCAGCAGGGGTCCCTGGAGTCACAGCCTTCGCCACTCCCCTGAGACCGCCAGCCGGCTGCCTCCTACCTGACCGGGGAGGGGCAAAGGGCCAGCGAGGGAGAATGCTCTGCTAAATGGATGGATTTGGTGTTTTGAACCGTAGCTACATCTGTGACTCTGCCTCTGCGTGTGCATATGAGGGCTAACTAGAGGTGTGGTCCTGAGCTGTAGCACTGCCCTAGTGGGACCCCAAACACGGTTTTGGGTCGAACCAGTGTTTCAACATTGCCGAAGTTTAGTTTTAAGCTTGCTTCTTTTGTTTTTCGTGCCCATGGCTTAAGCATACCACACACTCCCACCTTTCGCTCTTGCTGGTGCTTTGCAAGTTGATGGGTCGTTAGATTGTTACCTACAGAAGACAAGGGGCAGTCAGTCCTTCTTCGTGTTTGGCTTCCCCCGGCCACCTTTCCCGCCTCCAGAGACACATTCTAATGCCTATGTTCCTATCTGATAGCCATCGGGCTTCTTGTGTGGTGTCAGAGCATCACTACTGCAGGGAAGGAGAGGTTGGTCAGACCCCTTGCTGATTCCCCACTTCTGGTTCAGGCTTTGCCGATGGCCTTGTTTTTGGTGTAAGGTGGGGAGGACGGACCGAAAGTTCTCAATCTGAGCGACAGGTAGCCACACAGCTTCCCACTGACAAATGCTATAGAAGAATTCCCATCCCAGGGCATATGAAAGCAAACAATCAGATCAAAACACAACAACACAAAAATAAACATAAAAATAAAACAAAACCAAACAAAAAAAGATTTTTTTTTTTAAACCTAGCTTTTCTACATCAGGTCAGTAGAACACACTGAATCTCTCTATTGCACTGGGGGGGTGGGGGGGGGGGGTGTGTTAATTTTCCTTTTTTTAATTTTTTTTTAATTAAAGCTCATAATCCCACATCGGTGGCACTTTGAGAAGAATCTTCTGATAAGTGTTGCAGCTCGGCACCGTGTGTGTTGTATCTTGGAAACAAGCCACGCGGTAGCTGGAAAACTCGGAATCGGAGGAGAAAGGTCAAGGGTAGAGGCTGCTCAGTTTTCCTTGCCCTGTCCGAGGAATAATAAATAATCAAAGGACCGTCACTAGCCGCACTGTCCGTGAGAAGGGGGGGAAAGCAGACACACACACAGAAGCAAGCAAGCAAGCAAACAAACAAAAAACAAGACAAAGCAAATAAAAAACATAAATAAAAGAAATAAGATGACTGCATTGTAGTCTGTCGCTCCCAGCTCTGTCACCTCCTCCAGGACCGGCGCTGTGGGAAGAGGGCCCTGGTGAGCAGTTCCGCACTAGAAGGCTGCCCAGCCGTGCGCAAGGAGCGGAGCGGCGCGCAGCCCCTCTCTACACGGCATCACCGCCTCTTGCTGGGTAGCGTCGGTGTTTCGTCTCGAAATTCAACTGGCAAAGCCGCTTATGTTCCGTCTCTCCCTTCCTTCCATCCCCCACCCACTGCCTGCTCGACACAGGACGACTGGGCGGGCGCGTTACTTACGTGGGGCAGCGGCGGGGGTGCTGTGAGGGGCTCGCTGCGTGGAGCCGAAGGCACGAGGTCGGAGCCCTGACCGTAGTAGGCTTGGAGTGCCCAGCGACGGCTATCAGAACCAAAGAGTTAAAATATAAAATCATAAAATGTTTTTTTTTTAAATATTAATGTTCTTATAACAGAAGTTCTTATCAGAGGGTTGCACTGTACTTGGCAAACAAGCCTTTTTACCTTTTAAACAAATAATTCATTAGGTAATTAAATTCAAGTGAGATTACTCTAATTAAATACACACTGCTGTTGAATCATAATTTCTATGTGGCCTAGTTAAAGATGAACAATCTCTTACTCCTGGCAGGGAAAAAAAAAAAGAGAGAGAGAGAGAGAGGGAGAGAGAGAGGAAGAAAGCTTTAAAAAATTCCCCAGTGACTGGAATAATAGATTTATACACCACTGTACAGAGGTCATTTCAAGAAAGAAGAGACACCAAGCACAACATAAAGAGACTTTTCATGTCTGGAGATACTAGAATTTCAGGTTTTATTGCTGCAAGTTCTGTTAAAAGACTTTATGGAACCTAGGAGGAAATCAAAATTATCTTTCAAATGGCGATAAGTTATATAAATATGTGCACAAACAGAAATGTGTCTCTGAAGGTATTAGTTCTGCATAATTTCAGATGAGTAGCTACTAGGCCTCAAAGGAAACAGTGCATCTTGAAATGCTCTGAAGGCTTACACTGGCCAAAATAAGGCAGGACTTTAGCAAAATTAGAAGTAACTTTGTAGCCAAGGATGTGCTATATGTCCCGTTTCCCTTTAATAGCATTAGGCATTCAAACCATAAAGACTAATCTGGAGAGTAGAAGTTCCTGCTCTCTGCTTTGATCTCCTTCCTCTTGGCTGTTTAAAGCTGACAGTTTGGCTGAATGGCATTCACTGCTTTCATTTGTAAGACATGAGTTTCCTAGTGTTCCAAAGCTAGCAGCTACACCTGTACTGCAGGAATTTACATTGCATTGCTCCAGGATGGCATTGATTTGGGACGGGTGAAATACAAACACAAACTAATTAAAAACTGCATAATGCAGCCCTACAGGAACAAGACAGAAAAACAAATAAATACAACTGCAGCTGGCACGGCAATTGTGCCTCTGCCCCCAAGCAACAGTCTGGTGACATAAAATTATAAACCTTAAAAATCTCACATAATTGCAGTTGATCATTTTGGCGACAAAATGTAAATTATTTTGTTAATTAAGTTCAGAGCCATAAAATATTCATAGATAGGTAGACAGATGGACAGATAGATATGGAGAGAGGCAGATGATTCTTTCTATAGATCTGCATGCTTGCTTATATAGGCCTGTGCGCATAGCTTTAACAATTCATTTGCAAAAGTGCTAAGACAGAGAGCATCTCTGCATTCACATGGCTATTAGAAAAAAATGTAAGTTGCTACTGAGGTGGACTGATAAAGGATTAGTAAAAAGTCACTGCCACAGTATTGAAGAAATAAAAACCAATTTATCTTCATTTACTTAAAAAAAAGAAAAGAAAAAAAATATATTTGTGGCCATGATTTCTTCCCTAAATATTCTCTGAATAAAATAATCTTTGTAAACACCTTATTAGCTGTTACCTTGTGTACAAACAAATGCTGTAGCTGCTTGGATTCCTTCTTTTAATGCCCGTACTCTGGATATTTGTGAGTGTGTGTGCGTGTTCACATGTAGAGAAGCAACCAGGTATCTCTGGTTGCAACTATTTGTTTATTTTGATAAACCAAACCATTTGTTAGCACTGTCAGAGTTCCAAAGGCTGTTGCCGTGAATTAAATTTGCAAAAAGACAGTGATTTTTTTCTCTCTCTTTTTTTCTTCTTTACCTTTTTTAAACAGAAATGTTTCTCAGGTTGAGCATGAAGGGGAGGAGGGGGTAATCTGGCTCTCTAGAGCTACATCACCTCTCCACATATAATTGTTTGACACATGCCCTGTTGTCACAAAATGGGGTTGTTTCCCAGACCCTGCTGAAAGAAAAAAAAAAAAAAAAAAAAAGTGCAAAGTAATAATGAGTATTTAACAAGGATCATAAATCAGGGCTGATGAGAAGCACTCAGGATGGAGCTGATGTGGCCTGGCAGCAGGTGACCAGAAAGAGGGGACTAATACTAAGGTCCTGCAGGGCTTCAATCGTGCTGTCAATATTCCTCCAAAAAGTACACATTGTCAAATGAAATACAGTCTCATGCTAAATCAGATATAATACACTTAATGAAAACTCAGTCAACTGATCCAAATAGTTGACAGTCGGTGCATAATTAGAATCTACATGAGATATATAAAATAATGGATTCAGTTTTGCACAGATGTATCATTGAAATGTATAGGATTGATACTTAATATGGTAGAGTTATTTTAAACTTGCACACAAAAAAAACGCAGGGAGGAACGAGGAGAGGAAGGGAGGAAGGGAGGAAGGGAGGAAGGGAGAAAGCAAGAGAGAAAGAGAGAAAGAGAGAGAGAGAGAGAAAGAAAGAAAGAAAGAAAGAAAGAAAGAAAGAAAGAAAGAAAGAAAGAAAGAAAGAAAGAAAGAAAGAAAGAAAGAGAGAGAGAGAGAGAAAGAGAGAAAGAGAGAAAGAGAGAAAGAGAGAAAGAGAGAAAGAGAGAAAGAGAGAAAGAGAGAAAGAGAGAAAGAGAGAAAGAGAGAAAGAGAGAGAGAGAGAGAGAGAGAGAGAAAGAAAGAAAGAAAGAAAGAAAGAAAGAAAGAAAGAAAGAAAGAAAGAAAGAAAGAAAGAAAGAAAGAAAGAAAGAAAGAAAGAAAGAAAGAAAGAAAGAAAGAAAGAAAGAAAGAAAGAAAGAAAGAAAGAAAGAAAGAAAGAAAGAAAGAAAGAAAGAAAGAAAGATTTAAAATACTTGCTGACAACAGTCAGAAAACAAGCAACATACAGATAATCTATTTTTTGGCAGAACACCCTCTTACCTCACCTCCAGCACGTTCTTTCCATAGGAAAGAAAACTCAAACAGACTATTAGCTAAAGAGATCGTCTTAAATTTCTTCCTCTATTACCGGTGAGAGCTGAAAATCAAGAGAGTATTTGAAAAGAAATTGTTACCAAGATGTTTTAAAGCAGTTAAAGAATTACATGAAAACTTTTCTTCCCAAGCCACAAACACGGTACTTCAGCGATTAAGCCACTCTTACTTTTGGTAGATTTTATAATCAACGTCACACAAACCTTGATTTTTACTGAACAGGTCCACACGTGTATGTATCTGTGTATGGCCGTGAAAATTACACGGGTGAACCGTAAACATCTGAACTAGTAAGTATCTGAACTCCACTCTCGGATTTTGTCCTGTTTAGTATCCTATTCTCCCCATGGTTTGGTGCCTCTCTTTCAACATCTCTGTCATCTCCATTTGAAGATATTTTCAGCGGTTTATCACTGCCATCTCCAGCCCTGCGCATTTGCAGCAGGTTATCACAATTGCCAGTCCCCCCTGGCTGATGTGTTGCGCTGATTACCATCAGTGCCCTCAGATATTTGGTGCGGATTCCCAGCACTGCAATATCCACTCCTAGGACATCTGGAGCAGATCAAAATCACTGACTTCATTTTTCAGTAGAGTCGGTGTTAAAGCTTCACATATCCTCTTCGCAAACATACCCTTTAGTCAATTGCTGCAGAACCAGGCTTAGTTAAAATTCGGCCAAGCAGCGACCCCTATGTCTGGATTTGCATTTCTTATCGGACCCCTATCTAAACTGATTTGTTAATAATAAAGAGAAAATCTCTTGGCAGTGGATGCACCGCCTAAAGAAACTGGAAGCATCACACTGTCTTAGCAAGCTCCTTCTCAGGAAAGACTCTTTAAGGAGAAGTTTATCTGCCCAATGATCTTTGAATTACGTGAGCGTGGCCATTTAGGTCGATTTACTTTAAACAGTACACAATTTATTTTAAGCGATTACCTTAGGTATAATCACGTTATACCCAGCATTGCTACATGTATATATTTTTTCCCTGCTGTTTGCAGACCTGCGTCTGCTCTTCAGCGGGAAGGTGACTCTGCTTTTCACTCTGAGCCCAAATCACTTTTTGTCTACGTGACTTTAACGTGTTAGAAACGCTGTGCGGCTAATCACTTGGTACCGCACTCCTTTTTGTTGGGTTTTGTCGAAAGTTAAGAAGGCATTACAGCCTCTAGACCACAGAACTTAGGGCGGGAAGAGATAGTTGGTTGTTTGTGGGGTTTTGGGTTGTTTGGGGGTTTTTTTGTTGTCGTTTGTGTTTGTGTGTGTCTCTTTTTTCCTCTCTCTCTCTCTCTCTTCCCCCCCCCCCCCTCCCCCCCGGCGATTTATGTTTAAAATTACTTTGGGTTTGGTTCTGGTTTGTTTTTACAGTATTTCATTCCGTATCTCAAAAAATTCAAGCTAATTTATGGGGAGAGGACGTTGATCACACCAACCTTTTTGACTGTTTAGGTCCTAGATTTAGGGAAAGTTTTTTCTAGCGCTTCTGGAAGCTGTTGATGGCTTTAATTTTTGCTAAAAATTCGTTCTTGTCGCACTTTTGTTATTAAACTTCTGCTGTAGGTCTTGTATGGGGGTAAATAAACTCAGAATCTCCCAGACCTTTACTAAACTGATTTTCAAGCTAAGTAGCTTAATGCAGCGGCTCTGGTCCCAGCTTACTTGCACGAGTAGGTTAAAAAAAAAATAATAAAAAGAAGCTTTGAAAGATTTTCTACTAAAGTGACTTAACCGTCAGGGAAATGGACAGCGCCCAATACAGGAGCGGGAATCATGTGGTAAGGGATTGTCATTCACTGATCAGAATTGTGCATAATTAATGACGTTCGCAGGACCCTGCTCATCCTTGCGCCGGGAACTTCGCAGATGAGAAACAAAGCTCTCCGCTTAGTCTTGCAACTTCCCCCTCCTCGGTGGGTTTCTTACTTCCCTCTCATACTTTCTGTTCTAGTCTCTTTTTTCCTTTTTTTTTTTTTTTCCTTACTTCCCCCCCCCCTTAAATTACCGTTGCAGGTAAATTGCACTTCGTATTTACTTGCTATATTTTCACGCAAGGTGAAAAAAATAACAAAGTTCACCCCGAAAAGATTCTGGACTGGTAGAAAAGCAAGTGAGACTTTTTTTTTTTCCCCTCTCTGAACAGATCTAAGCAGGATGGGGGCGGATGGGGGAGGGGATGACTCACATTTCTTAAGCCTTCAAGTGGAAACCTTTTCTGGATACACATTCCACACAGATCTAAAGCGCTAAGAAGATTTCGGCAGCGTTGATGCCTTATCCCACCTTTATTTACCTGCAGCCCTTGTAATGTGACACTTCCATTCGCAACACGGCGCTGCAATTTTCAAGCCCCACTCAGCTTGTTACGGCGGGTCGGTCTTCTGCTCTGAGGGTGAGATTTTGGAGCTGGAAGGGGTGGAGATCATCCTTTCCCTGTTACACATAAGAAGGGAAAAACAGCGTTTTCAACTGATGAGGGAAGGAAGTTCAACTAACTCTGAGACGGAGCGGTTCCCCGGAGCGCGGGAACAGAAGGGCTGACTAGGGTTAGAGACATTCCTCAGGGGTGTCTCTGCAGGAGAGGAAGCATCTCCCTCCGCTTCAGCGGTTATCGGTCCCTGGTGGGACCCGTGGCGTTGGGCTGGACCCTCTGCTGCTAGCGCAAAGTGGCTACTTCCCTTCCCACCCCCCCACCTCCCTTCCCTCCCGAAACACTTGCATCCTGAAAAGCGGCTGGGCTTTACGTCTGCGGCCCGCTCCGTGCTGCGCCGTCCCCTGAGGAAGAGCTCGGCGGGCCATTCGGTCCCTTCAGCACAAAGACGGAGCTCCCGGGAGGCGGCGAGGGCAGGGCTGCAAAGGCCGTTTCATACCCCATCGCGGGGCCGGCCGAGGGGCAACAGCGCCCTGCCATGCCCTCCCCGCACTCGGCGGAGCGACAGCCCCAGCCACGCCGTGAGTTCCACACAGGAGTTGTGGGACAGAGTGACCGCCAGGCAGTCCCACCGGGTCTAGCAGAGCTGGGACAAGAAACGACCACCCTTCGTTCCGCCGCCCCAATCCCCGTTTTCCCCAGCACTAGGGCTGGGAGGACCCCGGCAGCGTCAGGAAAAGGAGAGTTTTCAGTGACGGCTGGGCGTTGCGAGGCTCTGGCAGTTCCGACGGGGTACAGGTGAGCCCTGTCACTCCGAAGAAGCGGGCAACACCGCGAGCAGGTCACAGCGGTGAGAACTTGTCCCCTTCAAGGCGGCCGAGTCCCTCGGTTGCTCGTAGAGCAGCCCTTTGTCTCCCGCTCAAGCGTCCACCTCGCCCCAAGGAGAAAAGGGGAACGAGAATGGGAAAATAATAATAGTAATTAAAAAAACCAAACCCAAACAAAACCCAGATCCTTCCTCTAATCATTGCTGTTCATGATGATAACGGCAACATCTCGTTTTCGTCCTTTCTCACCAGCACCCCAACTCCCCCCGCCATGCTTTTTCTTTGGTATCCTCTGAAGCTGGTGAATGGAAGTTTTGACAGTCTATAAGCCACTCAGGCTTCCCCCAACCTCGGAGGCGAGGGCTCGGGGTCTTCTGTGCCCCTCGGCATACATGTCGTCAATGTTGATTTGCGAGGTTATTTATTGCTAATATTCCAAGAACTGTCGCAATGCCTCTGATAATTGTCCCTGCGTGTCAATCCGTTAGCAGGGCACGAGTAAGAAAAAGGGCTAGGGGATCACTGAGGGTCTTTTTTTTTTAAAGTAAATATTCCTCCTAGAAGAACTGCTACAAAGCTTTTGACTTTTAGCAAAGTTGTGTGCGTGGCGCTTGTGGGTTTATAAACAGCGTTAATTTATATGTTGGGTTTTTTTCATTGGTAAATTGTTATAAGCAGCCCGGCTGCAAAGCCCCCTCTTCCTCTCATGGCCACTCTCGTTTGTTGCTGAGTCCAACGACGACAAGGGGGACTCAATGTTAAAGGTGGAAAAAAACAGCAACACAGTTGTTTTTGTTAAAAGGGGACACACTGAGGCTGCGAAACAGCAAAACCCCAATGTTGGACAGCTGTAAAATCGTGTAGACAGGTTGTCATACAGCAGTGGGGGCTTTTCTGAAAGGAGCCCATTGCTAAACATTAAATACACACACAGCAGAGCAGAGCAGCTGCGCGGACACACGTACACACACACACACGCACACGCAGGCACCGAGGAAAGTGGCCCAGGCTGAGCTGTGCACCACGTGCTGCGCCGAGGGGGGCGAGGGGGGAGCATGGGGCGGTGCTTGCAGCTCAAGTGGGTGCCAATCAAAACATCAACTTCAAATTGTATCTGAAAGATCAGCCTAGGACCTAAGGGCAGACACATCAGTTGGAGCTCAATTGTTGATCAGATCACATCTAAGGGATTTAGGAGCACAGAAGAGCCGAGATTTGAGGAAAGACACCCCACAGAATCCTTCCACACTCCTCCTTCTCTACACCTAGGTTGCAGTATATCTCTGACAGAAAGAAATCAGAACGAAAAAAGAAAATTGTCGGCTCGATTTCTGTTCTCTCGCCCTGTCTGACTCCACTAAAGACAGAGGGGGGGAGCAAAAGGAAAAAAGAGAGCGAGAGATCCAGAGAAGCCTGGGTTTGTTCTGCTCCCCTCCCCGGCTGCTCAGGCTCCCTCCTCCTTTTTTTTTTTTTTTTTTTTTTTTTTAATAATTCCTCCCCCCACACACCTTTTTTGATATTTCTGCCGCTTCCGTCGCCGCCGCCACTGCCGCCGCCGCTGTGCCCGTGCCCCGGAGATGTCCTTCCCCCAGCTGGGCTACCCGCAGTATCTCAGCGCCAGCCAGGCGGTGTACGGGAGCGACCGGCCCGGGGTGCTGGCCGCCGCCGCCGCAGCCGCCGCCGCAGCCGCTGCCGCCTCGGGCCGGCCGGCGGGAGCGGACTTGGGCAGCGGCTCGGCTGCTGTCACCTCAGTGCTGGGCATGTACGCGAGCCCGTACAGCGCCCCCAACTACAGCGCCTTCCTGCCCTACACCGCCGACCTCGGCCTCTTCTCCCAAATGGTGAGTGAACACCGCGCTTCCTCCCGCGCACTCCCCATTCGCGGGCCTGCGGAGCGCAGACACCGGGCGTAGCGGGGGCAAGGACTGGCGGAGGCAGCGAAGCAGAGCGCGGGGGGCGACGGAGCGGCGGCGGCTGCCGCCCCGAACAAGGTTCAGGGAGGACAGGGCAACGTGTGTGCCGGCGGATCGACTAGGAGAGAAAGAGGCCGGGGGGCGGGGGGTTTCGGCTGCAGGCGCAGCCCCCATCCACTTCGTTGCTCCCGCCGGGCAAAACTCTTTCGAGTTTTATGTCTTGACTGTGAGAGGGTTGAGCAGGGCTCCCGCCTCAGCGCTCTCGGCTTCCGCCAGCATCTCGGTTTGGTTGGTTTTGGGGTTTTGGTTTTTTTGGTTTGTTTGGGGTTTTTTTTTTTTGGTGGTGTTTGGTTTTTGTTTTTTTTTCCCCCCTTGCTGTTATTGGTGTTGCTGCTGACGGGTGATACTGGCGGTCCTGTTGTTTCAGTTGGCTTTCCAGAGTGCTCCTCTTCCCGCCCGGTCCTTTTCTCTGCGGCCGAGCTATAGACAGTCTATCCGAAAGGCCAAAGTGCAGTCTCGGTAGCTGGTATGCACGTTTATTCCCCATTTTCCTTAAGTCTCAAAAAGACTGGTTCATTTTGCTGAACTTTTCATACTCTGGTTGTGACGAATATCATAGATCTGATTTGCATCAAGAAAAGGAGGGCATTTACATCCCATTATATGCACCGGAACAGAAAGGCATACTGGCATTAACTCTGAAACAAATTGCCACCACCTAGATTGCCCTCAGCTTCCCTCCCTCCCCCCCTCCTTTAAAATGGAGTATTTAGTAAGTGAAATATCTATTTCTAACTGTTTACCCTGGTGTATGTAGCTGAAACGTTTTCATTGCTTGTATCTCCAAATTTCCCGGTGCCAGTACACATAGGTTCCCCTTAATTTCTAAATGTTCCCTGTTTTGTGTCCTGCTTCAGACATAAAAGTGTGGATATTTATAACTGGGTTCATGCAAAACGCAACTTGTGAGGGTTTTTAATAAATCCATGGAGACAACTAGGAAGATAGGCTGTTGAGCAAGAGTAAGCAACTGAACGCAGATAATCTGCTGATACCACTGCTTACGAAGACACTGTTAACAACACTCATTTCCTACTTTTTTTTTTCTTGATTTGAAAAGCAGTGAAAAGTTGGTACAGAAGCCGTGAGTGATTTACAAGTGACTTCTTCAAAAGAATTCCCACCAGAGATTACACGAAAAATATAATTTCTGCAACAATAACAAACGATAGCATAATAAAGGGAGTACAGAAAGCATACTCTGTAACACATCACACATCGGCTCCTCTTTGTGCATAATGTTTGCTCCTGAAATTAAAGTGTTCCCTCTTAAGTGTTTGGCAAAGTTAGATTAGTTTCTTCGTGGACATTTTGAAGAGGTTCGTTTTTAAGGTTGACACATATTTCGCAAGAGTAATGCCAAAAGTGTATTTCTGGACTAGGAAAAAAAAAAAAAAAAAAAAAAAAAAAAAGAGAGAGAGAGAAATAGATTGTACTGGAAGGGTAGCAGAAGGGAAGGAAAAAACCCAACACTTTAAATGTTAAATGTTAGCTATTTTGGAACAGTTCCCTGTTTTCTCGACGTATCCTGGTATTTTACTACAGCGATTTACCATGACGGTGGTATTTTGAAATAAATTCTATAAATCCTGAGCATTTGTAAATTGAAGGCTAAAATATTAAGTTAATACCCGGACAATTTGTGGTAATAATGAGGCCTAATGAGGTTGCTAGAAAGATAAAATGTTATTTACCAAAACACCTGATGGGATAATTTGACTAGCTGTGTTTTACTACTGATGATAAAAAGAATATTGATTGTAAATAAATCACCGTCTCTAAACGCTTGTAAACAATTTGTGTTTGCCCAGATCAAAGTAAAACTTACGGGATAAAATCACTGCATACCCGTATTCTACAATGTGTGGATCACTTCTTATTCCAGAGTTTAAAGGCACTTCTAACAGTTAGAAGTTAACGTTTTACGCTAGAATCTTAGTGTATTATGTTGGGTGGGGGTAAATCTCCTACTTTATGTTTTCGGACTGAAGTTGTGCGTTCATCTGCCCAGTCTCGTCTCGGGCCAACTCATTTAAAAGCAGATCCGGGGCCAAGGAAGAACGCTCTGCATGCATTTGTAATATTCTCATGGATATTTTCCAGGTATAAGAGCTACGTTGTGCGCAGGCATCAGTTTGTAACTATAGTACCTGCTTTCTCTGTCTGACAAATTTCGAGCGTACAATAAGTTACCCGCCGAGGCGAATGCGGAGTGACTGCATTCCCGTCGTTTGATTTGGTTTGGTTTGCGGAGAAAATACGCATAATGTCTGACAGAGCCCAGCTTAGCCACTCACTTTTCCTTTCCCTGCAAGAAGTGGGGATCATTTGGGAATACCTCTGTCTGATCTGAACGTGAAGAGCCTGGAGCGGGAGGGACGAATTTGCCCGTGAAGACCCTTTGCACCGCTCAAAGGCGTGTTCCGGCTCCCGGAGTAACCTATTCAGGTCTGTTAGAGACGCTAACGAGATAATTGATGTGCTTTTTCCTCTCCGCTTGTCTGAATGTGTTTCAGGGCTCCCAGTACGAACTGAAAGATAATCCGGGTGTCCACCCTGCTACCTTTGCTGCCCACACTGCCCCCGGCTATTATCCCTACGGACAATTCCAGTACGGGGACCCTGGGCGGCCCAAAAACGCTACCCGGGAGAGCACCAGCACTCTCAAGGCCTGGCTCAACGAGCACCGCAAGAACCCTTACCCAACTAAGGGCGAGAAGATCATGTTGGCCATCATCACCAAGATGACTCTCACTCAGGTCTCCACCTGGTTCGCCAACGCCCGCCGGCGGCTCAAGAAGGAGAACAAGGTGACTTGGGGTTCCAGGAGTAAGGACCAAGAAGATGCAAACCTCTTCGGGAGTGACAACGAGGGGGACCCCGAAAAGAATGAAGATGATGAGGAAATCGACCTGGAGAGCATAGACATAGACAAAATCGACGAAAATGACGGGGAGCAGAGCAACGAGGAAGAGGAAGAAAAGGCTGAGCTTTTGAGACAAAGCAGAGAACAGGAGCACTTGGAAAAGGAGAAAGATTTGGCACTGTCAGGTTCTGAAGGGCTGAAACCCAAAGACGCGCTGACCATGGTGAAGGACGTCTCTGACAACAACACGCGAATCATCAGTCCCGGGGGACAGAACAATTTACAGATGCCGTCTCACAGCAAACCCAAGATTTGGTCTTTGGCAGAGACAGCAACTAGTCCCGATGGTGCCCTGAAATCTTCTCCTCCTCCACCCCCTCCTCCCCAGGTGAACCACACTTCTCCACAGATCCAGCATCCTGCCTTTCTCCCTAGCCATGGACTCTACACATGCCAGATTGGTAAATTTCACAACTGGACAAATGGGGCTTTCCTCACTCAGAGTTCCCTGCTAAATGTGAGATCCTTTCTGGGAGTAAATCACCACCACGCTGCTCATCACAATCACCACCTTCAGGCCCAGCAACAGCCTTCTGTTTTAACAGCAGCCCTTGGAGCCCTAAGCAATGAAAAGCCTTCAGAGAGGACCAGTCCCAAACACATAGGTAATGAATGCATCAGGCATCCAACTTTCTCTCCACGCCCAACACATGAACATGAACTTTTCCTTGAACGATGGTGTCAGATTCAGCCCTAGTGTAACTGATTGCTTTTAACGGAGTTACAGACAGTTATCCTAGTGCCGATTTCCACACACCACTCCCCCACCATCCACCCCCCTCCCCCCGCCTGGAGCATGTTGATCGCATAGATTAATCCCATTTCATGTGGACTGCTACATTCTCAAACTATACGCCCATCAAATAAGATGAGAATTCAGGAATGGCTATTCTAAACACATTTTGTGTGTGTTTTGCTTTCCTCCTCTCTGTCGTGACCCTCATCTCCCGGTAATTTAAAAGACATTCAAAAATGTGGCAAAAAAAGATTGAGCACTCCTTACATGCTGAAAGTAGGGAATAGTGCTGCACACATAGAGACACACCCACACACACCTAAACACGAGAGTAGAGCGAGGTGTATTCTTTGCACATTGTCCAGATTTTTTAAATGTTGTTACTCTGTTATACTAAAATGGTTCTCCTGTTTTTGTTTTTCTCTCTCTTCCTTCTACACCCTCCCCCACTTCTGTCTCCTAGAAAGAGAAAACGTACCAAGAACTGAATCCCCACCTCAGCCGTTAAAATCGCCCTTCCAGCCTGTCCGTGACAAGTGAGTTTGTTCGTTTGTTTTCACTGCAGAAATGTCACTTACGTGAAACAGAGCGTTTGAATAATAATGACTAACTATAACACCTAATAATCACCGTAATAATAGATACAGACAACAAAAACAACAGAAAAGTTTCAAAGTTGAGCTGAAATGCAATTGTATATAGCCAGCCTATAACTCTTGTGAAACCTAACAGACCTTAATGATCTAGTGTTAATGACACCAGTCACAAATATTTCTCTGCAATTAACTAATACTGGGATGCTATAGTAATAAACAGTTACAGAAAAGTATAGGAAAGGATTTTTTTCCCCCTGGAAGATTGTTACATCTTCTTTTTTTTTTCTTCCTCTCTTCCTCCCCTGCAGTTCTTTGGCTCAGCAAGAGGGAACACCGAGAATTTTAACAGCTCTCCCTTCCGCTTGATTAAATGATATGGTGAAAAAATATTACAGAGACTGATATTAAGGACAGAAAAAAAGAAAGGAAAAAAAAAAAAAAGAGGAAAAGATATAAACGACTCCCATCAATCTCTTTTTGCAATAAGACGGTGCAAACCCATAAAAGCGATTACACAAATCTGTAGATGGATCCCCTTCTTCATTGTACCATTTCAGATCGTGTTATTCTATCCATTCTTGGATTATTTGTTTGGTAAATGTTTCCCATGTGTTTGTGTTTTTCTGTATATAGAGTGATTTCAGACTGTAAATAGCGCGTCAGCAAAACTTGTCTAAATCATATATTTTTGTCTAATAAACTAAATGAAATTATGAGCTCTCTTCAGGTATGTATTCTGTTGCTGCAGATCTTATAATTGTATATATTTTTTACAAATCTATTCAAACATTTATAATTTGATATCTAAAAAGTTGAGTCTTTTTGTCTTAGGGTAACTCAAAATACCAAATCCAAACTTTTAAAAACTCTTGTAGCTAGAAGCCGAAAACAGATAGTGAGCTTCCCTTTCTTACATGCAAATCTAAGAAGCTACTTCCTAACTAGTAAAATTAAAGTGATTTAAAAAAAAAATGTGTTGAATCGGACATATCTGTAGTATCAATTTTCTGGACATAAATGGATCTGATTTCTACCTACTTTATAAAATACACTTTTGAAAATGAAAAGGATGAGTTTTCTCACAATTCCCTGGTGTATAACTTTGCTGTCCCAACTGGTTCCTAAATTGAATCAAAAGCTTTATTACTTTGGTATACGCCCTGATCGAAGTCGGAAGAAAACAAAAAAGTTAGCAAATAGAATTATTTGCAACTATTTACGCTTTAAAGAAGCACGGAGGAAGCACGACTGTGAAAGAATTTTCTCTGTGACATCAAGCACAATCTTAGTAGGGAAAAAAAAAAAAAGAAAAGAAAAGAAAATGAAAGGCAGCTCTTGCACTTCCCACAGAAAGTTCTGCAATTCCTATCCGTTGGTTAAAAAGAGACTGAGACAATGTATCGGTTTATAAAGACATTAATCTTCCAAAAGACGGTCCGTTAAAATGTGTAATATTTTGAGTGTTTACTTCTTTTTTTCTCCTAAATGAGAACACTAAATGAGCATTGAGGTGCTAATAAGATACCAGATGGTTGTTGATGGTAGAAAATGGAAAGAAGCAGCTGGGAAAGTCATTAAGAAATAATGTGGTGACGCCCTATCCAAACTGAACCAACCTCAAACCAGGACCCGTCGTAAACAAAATGAGATTTTAAAATAAAATACTTATAAAATTCTACCCAGAGATCACAATATTGATCTTAATTCAGCTTCGAAATCATCGCAAGAGAAGAGGGATCTTGGTAAACTACCCCTTAGAAATCTTAACGATCAGTGATGGAGGGTAGGCTTCTACATTTTGTGTTTTTCAGATGGATCAGAGAAACCGATCAGGCAAAATAGATTTTGTGTGGGATATCTGAAGAGCTGCCTGAAAAGAATTTCATTTTGGCATCCTGCGGTTGCCACCATAGCATCAGCTAATGTACTTTTTGACTTTTTGTTGTTTCATTTTTCCTAAGTCACACTCAGCATTGGTAACTGGTCCAGCAAAAGAGTGTGTTGCAGTTTTAGACGAAGCATAGAGACTTAGATTTCAGTGAGAGAAAGGGAGAGGGAAGATCTAAAAAAAAACCCAAAACAAACCCCCCCCAAAAAAAAAAAACAAAAAAACAAAAACCACGTGAGGAAAAAACATCACGGCGCGTCAGATCATCACTGGTGTAAACCTGACTGAATTGCTTTCTCCATTCTATCAACTCAAACGGCAGCAGTGGCTGCCCTTCGCTCCGCTTAGGCCCGAGGCACAGCGGTCTCTCGCAGCCCAGCGGTCCAGGGTGCCCTCACGGGTGCGGAGACGATACCTAGAAACAGCACAGGGATGCTCTGTGAGACGGAGAGAACGCGAAGGGGCCAAATTTTCTCAGGGGGAGAGGAAAGGGAATTACTTTGCAGCATGTGAAGGTCAGAAGGGGATTTAACTGTGGAGAGGCGTGGAGCGTGAGTGGGCATTTTCGTGCGTATATGTGCTCGAACTCTCGTTCTCCGAATGCCTCCGGCGGGCCGCGCTGAGCCGAGAGGAGGGTCCGAGCAGTCCCGAGTGATGGGGCGCGTGCCCGGCTTTGGGCAGGCTCGCAGCGCCCTCTGTGGGCTGCGAGAAGCGCCGTCCCCTAGCACAGCTCGGCGCAGCCGGATGTGTCGGCCCGCGTATCTGTGCAGCCGGGTAGGGCGAGCGGGGACTATCTGCCTTTAAATTCAGCCGGAAAGCCAGCAACGTTCTCTGGAGTCTGGATTATTCTCTGGAGAGGGATAATTCCCAATAGATATCTGGCTGGCAGTTTCCCCCCTTTGGAAGCCTCAGCATCCCCAGGAGTTGCAGAAATGATTTTTTAAATAATTACTCTTTTTTTCCCTCTCACGTCTCTTACCCCGTCTCCCGTCGCCCCCCGTCCCCCATCTGCTTCTTTGAATTTTCCCTTGCCTTTCCCCCGTAACATCAACGGTTGTGATGCTTCCCTCCCCAGAGAGCTGAGAGGGTTACGGTGGGGGCTAATGAAGCCTCGAGGGGTCAGCGCCAAGTCAGCACCGTCCCCCACCGCTCCCGGAGCCCTGGAGAGGAACCAAACGATGCATCTGTCTGTTGCCTCCTACCCACGCTGTTGGCGAAGGCAGAGACGGCCCAGGGAGCTGCTTGCGGGCTGGGTACTCGGACGGAGGGTGCTCGAGCCACTTTCAAAGTCTCTAGCCAGCAGCGCAAGTGGCTTCCCGACAGAAAAGGGAAAGCTCACAAGTAGTAAGGCCATCTGAGAAACGTCGTATCGTTAAATGGGAAAAGCTCTCGAGTGGGTGCGTGCTTAAGGGCCAGGCAGTCCCCGAGGGCTCTTGCTTTAAACTAGAAGACGAGAGGTGATTTTCGGTTGTTCATTAGCACACGGAGCCCTCGGAGGCTGTCGGTACGCCGTCGGGTGCGGTGTGAGGGGCCAGGGCTGGGCGGGATGCGCAGATACCTGCAGCGCCCTGCCGCCGGGAGCCCCGCGCCAGTTTGAGAAACGAGCGGGGGCTCCATATTTCCTAGATTTCGGCCGTCACGTGGGCCGTGCCGGGAGTGATCGTTTACGTCACCCTGGCAGGAAAAGAATTCGTAGGTTTTCTGTCAAATTTTCCATTTTCATTGAGATCCATCCTGGCAGACGTACACCAGCGAACACCAGAGTGTAGGGAGAATAATAAAGCAGAAGCTTAAGCTAAACGATTTGCCTTAATTGGGAATGCTTCATGCTGATAAGAGTAAATTGGAAAGTCAGTGTTTCCTATCTCTCTCTCTCTCCCCCCCACCCACCCTTTCCCCCCCCTCTCCCTTTCTTTTAAGCGATGACGGTACCCGAACCTGATAAACAAAGTCAATTGGAAAATTTGCATTGAATCAGATGGGATGCTACATCTACTAATACTTCTTTTAGAACAACACCACCGAAAGCCAAGACACATGCTCTCGCTACTTAAAAGAGTGGCAGAAAACATTTTTCTACATGTTTTCATAATCCTTCATCCTCCCACGGTAAAAACTGTCTCCCCGTCTTGTTTCTGTTATTATTTCCTTAGCATTAACAGAAGAATGGCAGAAATCTGTGAAGAAGGAAGACCGAAAAGTTGATATAATCTCGAGTTCAGTAAACTCCAAAATTAGCAGTTGCCAGAACGCACTAAAAGCAAGCAGCAGCTTTACGAGGATTTGGCTTTGTCACAGAGAGATAGTTATGAAATGTGCTTATTGGTATGCATGCCTCATTTCTTATTCTTTTTCTATTTTATTCTGAAGAAGTCTATTTTTAACGACGGGAAAAAAAAAATAATAAAAACCCACCAAAAAAAAAATGCTTGCAGAAAGGGAGGGAGAAAATCAGTAGGGTGCATGTGCTTACACTTGCTCATTCCTGTGATTGCTGTCTTTCCGGGCTTCTGTCCCTTTTTTGTTGCTCTGTTTTTGAGGCACTCTCTTGGAAACTTGAGGCAGCCCCGAGGCCGCGCAAGCCCGTGCAGACGTCGGAGCGCCGGCGGGGCCACCTCCGGGGCGCGGCTGCCCTCGCCGGCCCGCCGGGTCCCGCAGGGCGCCCCGCACCAGTCCTCACGGCGGGGCTCATCACATCTCCCACTAACTTTCATTGTGTGACCATGTTCCCGCCAGCATTTTTTTTCCCCCTCGTGGGCGCCGATCAATTATTCACAAGCACATTTATCTCCCCTGCAATATGGAGAATTCATATTCATATCTCTGTTTTAGTGGCCTGACACTGATTAATGTAATATGCACCGTGGCTCCGAGCGCAGCCCTGCTCTATGAATCATGCACTATAAAGTTTCAATCGTCCTTGTAGATGAGACTATTACAAAGAGCGCATAGCGGCGGGGGCCGGGAGGAGGGGCCCGGCTGAAGAGGTGGCACTTCGCCGCTGTCGGCCACCGGCCCCTTGTTAAACAGGCTAGTATTGAAATAAGCCGGCGATTGATGTGGGATAATGCCGATTCGGCATCGGTTCCTTCCAGAGGGGCTCCTTCAGACACAGCTCTCCCTGCCCGGCCCGGCCTGGCGGAAGGGTCTGCCGCGGCCCTGCCTCATCCCTTAGCCCGAACCTGGGTACAGGCGGGAGAGGCTGCTCTGGGCGAGAAGAGGTTGGCTGCCCAGTGCCCATCATGTGGAGTGGGCACTCTAGGGCTCAGGCTGACCTGAGGTGTGCCCTGACTGACTCATGGGTCCCTGCCTAAGTGTTGCAGTGGAGGCTGTGGCCCACTGCAGGGGAAAGGAGTTAAAGGGAATCTTCACCCCCTGGCTTATTCCAGTGTTGTTAGGGTTTAATTAAAGAAAAAAAACAAACCAAAAAACCAAACAATTCCAAGCGTCCTTAAAAGGTGAGGTGTAAAGAATGGTTTGGGCTGGGGGAGGCATGCTGAGCAGGCTGTCGGCTCACAAGCAGTGCAGAGGAAGGAGTAATAAGTGCTCTGCAAAAGGGGGGCTCAAAACACAAGCTCCAGCATACATCCTCCTTGCCCCTGCTCCATGCTCAGTTTGAATTTGGAGCTCCCCTTCCATTTCAGCAACAGCCCAATGCCTATGCCCAGTATTTGTTGCTACTCACCTCCCTGCAGCCTGCTGGCCAGTGGAGGGAAACCCCCAGTCTGGATTTGTCACCCACAGGTTGGGAAACCCAGCTGTCTGCCATGGGTCAGGCAGCTATGGCCTAAACTGTCTGGGGCAGGTCCTCACTGGCCTATAGGAAGCAGAAGGCAGATGAGGAGTTGTGCTGTGTGGGACCACCAGTTCCCTTCTGCTGGCAAGAGCCACAGAAGTGATCAGCAAGGCCTGCACCCACCACTGTCTCTGCAGGGGCTGTGGCGATTAGCGACATGGAGCCTGATTCCAGGCTTTGAGGCGCCAAGTTTTACATTTCAGCAGTAAATCTTACCTAGGACTAACAAATCAAGTAAAACAGTGGAACATGCAATAAACATGGCCTGTGTGGTGTGCTTTCCAGTGAAAAGTTACAGAAACGGCTCCTGGCGAGGTTGGTGTTCTCCATTGTGTGGTGCCCCCATGCAGTGCCGTTCATAGCTTGCCTGTAAAACCAGCCATGTGGACAGGAATCATTGGAAGTACCAGGAGACTGAGAACCCCATAGAAATAGGTATTCAAAATTTAAGACTTCGAAAATATGAGCTCTTAAAACTAAACAATGTTCTTCTGTGAGGAATTAATTTACTCAAGTTTCGTCACCATTATTAATATTAGTTTTGGCTTCTCTTTTGTGTATGCGAAAAGAATACATGCATGGGTATTTGTAAAAAATGGATAAAAAGATATCTTTTATCTGTTTTTACTTACTTTTATTAGCATTACAGACATCCTTCAAGTCAGATAACCACTTGTTTCCTAACATATTCCTCAGAAGTGAAGCTAATGCAAAATTGCAAATGTGGGATGTACATCAAGTACTTGTTGCCTCTCCTGCGAGAATAGAAAGCACTGGTGTAAACTCTGTGCAGAATTAAAGGTGAGTTTAAAAAGTAACATTTATTTTTATTCCAGATTTGTGTCTGACCCATTGATATTTAAGGGTTTTATTTTGAGGTCTCGGCCCCACACAATACATTGTTCTTTGCTGCTGCACAAGTAGCACTTTCCCTGTGATGCCTACAGTTCAAAAACAATGAAGCAATCCATTTATTTTGTTGGTCAATTGTAGCACAAAGTGAGGTGGTCAGTGTGGAAAGTTTATCACTGTCTTGTCCCCTTGGAGGAGGCAGAGCATTCACACACCCTCTGCCCCAGTACACAAATGTCAGTCTTTTTGCAGGCTGATGTTTTTCTTTTGAAGATGCCGATGGTGTCTCTGATCCACTAATCCATTTATCCAGTTTCATGAGTGCATTGGCTGAATATGCTCACAATAGCCTTGCCCAGCTGGAAACAAGAAGTCAGTGAGTGCAGCCGGCACACCCACCAATGCCTGACACCACTCTCAAATAAGGCTTGAGTGCTTGTCTCAAAAAAAAAAAGCCCCATCTCAGCTCAAACCCTCAGAGCCCCCAACCTGCCATGATGTGCCCAACACTGTGATCCTTTCCACTTTAAGAGTAGAACCATTTTTATTGCCATCTATAGCATGCTACAGGGCAATATTATTTTCATGATAGTTGTCTGTGTCATTGAGGGTTGAAGCACTCTTCAGGAAAAAAATGCCTCTGGGACTATACAAACAAGTGCACATTAAAGAAATTGGTCAGGTTCTGCCAAGGAGGAGCAGGCTCAGTGGGCAAATGGGCTTCCATTTGTGCTTGGTGCTGTGCCGTTACTTGCCAGCTTTTTATTACATTTTAAATGTATGTTTAATTACCAGTGTTATTGGTAATAATAGAATGTTGGAAAATATCAAATACGTTTGTGAGCTTGTGTGAAAAAGAAGTTAAAAGGTGTTTGGTGCACAGAATGTTAAAAAGATCTCACAATGAAGTGATTAACATTTTTATGAATAAAATTAATCACGCATTAACTCTGCAGCTCAATACATCTGAATGCCAAATGTTGCACGGCAGCCCTTTCCCCTAAACCCAAGAATTTTGGATGCAGTATTGACCCACATCAAACACTTGTCTATTAGTAATGGCAGTGTAGTTATGAGAAGATATTTTAATAATGTACGTTTACATTTGAGGTGAGCAAATAAAAGAGAGAAAATAAATTGGGGCTATTTTGTCAGGCTTTGTGAGGACTGGTAGGCACATAAAATACATTAGGAAGCAGTCAATAGGAGCAACTGTTCAGAGAAAAAAGTTTATATGGTGCTCACGAAGGCAAATAGCAAAGCCACTGTAGTAAACAGATTTAAGTAGACCGTGTTTAGATCTCCTTGGCTCTTATTAGCATGCTCATTGTTCTGGGCAAAGCTTATTAGGTTTTAAGATGGGAGCTTACAATTATTAAAATAGCCACTGTGTCAGATAATAAAATGTGATCTCTCTTTTCTTTCTCTCTTCCTCTGTGTGTATATATATGTGTGCGCGCGTGTGTGTTTTCTAATCTCTTGCCACTGTGGTTTTGGGATTATTCCAGCAGGCTGTACAAAGGGAAGCAAAGGCATCTGAAGTGTCACTCTACAGCTGTGGCAAAGTAACAGAATTTCCATTTTGTTGATGCTCCCAGCACATGTGTGCAGCAGAAGGTGATATCAAAGGAGCCGTTCTTCCTCAGTTCTGCACATTATTTTTCACTGCTGTGGCGAATCTCTCTGAGCTCCGTGAACCAATAAAACAACGGTCCCTGTTTGAGTTGATATATTAATATTTACTGAGGATTTGCAAGGTCGAGGCTAAATGTCAGCAGATTGCTGGGGCAGTACTGTGGGGAATAATTAACAAATCTCACAGCAGTTCAGCCTCCTAACATCTTTATTAATCTTTTTTTTTTTCTTCTCCTTCTTTCTCCTGCAACAGTACACTGAAATATTGCTTTTTCACTCAGTGAAGATTTGGGGGAAGTTTAATAATAAAATTCTGGGTTGGAAGTATTTGGTTTTGACAGTTTCTTGGCCAACAAATGTTAGTTGTGAAGGCTATGATGTGTGAATTAGCACCAAGCCACTGGGATTCTCACCTGCCTCTCCATCAAATTCATCTTGACCAGTCTGCCAAGAACAATAATATTGCTGCTATAAACACACCCCCAAACTGACTTCATTAAATAGTGGGTCCACTTCTCTAAGAGAAGAAACTGGAGGACCCCCGTTCAGTGTGCATGTCTCCCTTAACATGATTATAGCATGTGCTTTAGTACGACTTAGACAATTCTCTTTAATAAGCCTCATAATTAGTGTTGGGATGCCTCATTACATGTCATTGCCTGTAGCAGTCCTAGGCCAAACAGCCCTTCTCAATCTGATTTATTTAATTTATTTATTTATTTTATCAGGCAGCAGGAGTTGTCTAGAGCTTTTTGTTTGTGTAATGGGGACTTGCATGGAGCCCCCGGTGTAAAAATACCACAAGGAAATTAATTGCTTCTGTGCAGATTCACCACACATATGCCCTAGGGACTGATATATTTCTGACATTGCTACACTACAGTTTGCTCGGGAAAAAAAAATCTGGAAAAGCTACAAATGCAAACATATTAGCATTCATATAGATTCCGTATGTTGTAACTGAAAACAAGGAGATTTTAAAAGTGTGTCAGAGCCTTCAAGATGTTTTTGAAATAAGGTGGATTATTTTTTCACATTTGTCTTTTTTTTTTTTTTTAAATACTCAAAACTCACTAATAAAATACACATGGGTACATATTCTGTTTGGTACCATCTGATAAATGTGCTACTTAAAATAACACACACGAGGAGTGTGGTGACTCAACGCAATAAGAAGGCTAACACACAAAGCTGCCCTCAAGGTCAGTGGTTTGTTATCTATCACTGTTGGTCAGGTTGTGAATCACAGCTGCAAGTTTCAGCAAGTTAAGGGGAGGAGGAGCATTTAGAGTGCTTGCCCTGTGGAAAAAAAAAAAAAGCTGAGCTGGTGGTTTGTTAGCTGCCTCAGAACATCACCCTGCAGCTTCTGGGTAATGCCCATTCCCCTGTCACTAAAGCAAAGCTCGAAAATGCCTTGATCCAGATACAAGCGCTTTGATTTACTTGTTAGAATTCAGGTGGAAGGGTTTAGGGTTAGCAAGTCCACCACTGCAGAGCCTTGTAGCACTGCCCTGTCGTTGCTTATATTGATTTCTTTCATCTCAGTCCTTGTAAACTTTGGTTTTGACTTTGGGCTGATCCTTCTGATACAGTTATATTTGCCCAGTGACATTACTATTGATAATCAAATATTAACAATTCATCTCACAGTGCTTGCACAAATGAAAGATTTGTTCAGAATAACACCATATGGGAGCTGTAGCATTTAGCTAGTAAGAGCTATTTGCATTCTTCATCTGTGACTGTGAAGGGGAGTCCTCCATCTACTAATTCGAGGTACTTAAAAACAAAAAACCCCACAAGGCAAATCAACGAACACCTTAGGTATGCAGATTTTGATTGCTTCAGGGATCTGCTGGCCAAAGTACTGTGGGACAAAGCCCTAGATGAAGAGGGCCCCAGGACTTCTGGTCAATATTCAAGGATCATCTTCTCTTTTTCCAGGAACAAAGTATATCAACAAATAGGAAGGCAGGAAAGAATGATAGGAGGCCTGCCTGGATGAGCAAGGAGCTCCTGGACACACTGTCACATAAAAAGGAACTCTACAAGGAGTGGAAGAAAGGACAGATAGAATGGGGGAGGGGGAGGAGGGGGGTGGGGGACAGTATACAAAGAAGCTGCTCAATACGCAAGAGACCTGTTTAGAAAAGGTAGATGTCAATTAGAATTAAATCTAGCCAAGGAGCTCAAAGGGAACAGCAAACATTTCTATAGGTATATTAATGGTAAAAAGAAGACTAGGGAAGATGTGGGTCCTTTCAGAAAGGAGATGAGGGAGCTGGTGATAAGTGACATGGAGAAGGCTAAGGTTCTCAATTAATTCTTTACCTCAGTCTTAACTGGCAAGGGCTGCAGCCATACTCCCAGAGTCACAGAAGATAATGGCAGACACTGGAAGATGGAACTGCTCATTGTGAGTGAAGATCAGGTTTGTGACCAGTCTTGTTTAACATCTTCATCAGTGACATGGACAGGAACATTGAGTGCACCCTCAGCAAGTTTACTGCCAACACCAACCTGTGTGTGGTGCAGCTGACATGGTGGAGGGAAGGGATCCATCCAGGGGGACTGTGACGTGCTGGAGATGTGGCCCCATACCAACCTCATTGGGTTCAACAAGACCAAGTGCAGGATCCCGCATCTGGGTCAGGTCAATTCCAGGAACCAATATAGCCTGGGCAGTGATTGGCTTGAGAGCAGCCCAGAAGAAGAGGGCTTGGGGGTGCTACTAGATGAGAAGCTCACTATGAACCATCAGTGTACACTTGCAGCCCAGAGAGCCAACTATGTCCTGGGTTGCATCAAGAGAAGTGTGGTCAGCAGGTTGAGGGAGGTGATTCTCTCCCTCTACACAACTCTTGTCAGTACCCACCTGGAGTACTGTGTCCATTTCTGGAATCCCTTATAAGGAAAATATGGACATGCTGCAACATGTCAAGGGAAGGGCCATAAGGATGATCAGAGGTCTGGAGAACCTCTCTTATGAGGTTAGGCTGAGAGAGTTGGGTTTGTTCAGCTTGGAGAAGAGAAGGCTCTGAGATGACATTACTGTTGCCTTCCAGTATTTTAAGGTGGCCTACAAGAAAGCTGGTGAGGGAATTTTAGGGTCTTGGGTAGTGATAGGACTAGGGGGAATGGATCCAAGTGAGATTTATGTTAGACATTAGGAAGAAGTTCTTCACTGTAAAGGTGGTGACACATTGCAACAGGCTGCCCAGGGAGGTGGTGGAAGCCCCAGCCCTGGATGTTTTTAAGGCCATGTTGGATGTGACTCTGAGTAACTTGATTTAGTGGAAGGTGTCCCTGGCCATGACAGGGTGGGTTGGAACAGGATGATCTTTGAGGTCCCTTCCATCCATGACAATTCTGTGATTTTGTGACCTTAAGGGGATAGTGATGCCTTAATTCAGCATCTCCCTTTGGAAAGGAATAATGTGAGGGAACATATAAATTCCTTCTCAAGTTATGTTTTCTCTGTAGTGATTTTTGCTAACTTTACAAGAAATGAAAGCAGTAGAACAGAGTAAGCAGAAACCAGTTCATGTCACCAAATGCTTTTAGAAACAATCATATGGCCTTCTACTACTGTATATGTGTGTGCACGTGTACATTAGAGAGTGAAGAAGTTATTCCCCCAGGCCTTGCTCATAAAGGCTGCTTTGTAAGTCTAAGTGATTACATGTGGACAAGAGGTAAGAGAAGATGATTTACTGTGAGCACAGGAAATTTGTATACTTCTGGTAATCTGTGGTAAATCCACCAGAAAGCTAACAAAGTCTGATGTTGCCTCACATTTTGTGTGGTTGATCTCTGGGTGTGAAGATGTTCTCAGGAGTGTGAAAAATAAGTTTTTAGGCTCCTCGAAATGCTCAAACACATGGCTTTCTTAGGCAGGACAAGTCCTACAGTCTGCCTAGGCACTTCCTTACTGATTTTTGTGAAGGGTATGGAGAATCAGAAAGACATAATAGAAGTGCTGCTCTCAGCAACACATTTGTGTCTCTCGGTTGCTTTTCCACCATAAGTGGTGTATGTACATTCTTGGTCTCACTAGGCCATTGTTGGTGGTTTTTTTTTTCCCTCTGAATATCTGGCTTGCAATACTTGAACCTATGCACCTTCGTGTGATAGTCTTTTAGCTTTGAGAAACAGATTCAGTGTTATATTTCTATGCAAAGCACTCCTTGATAGTACATGGTAGCTATGCCCACAGTGCAGGCCTTGTGGATCTTAGGTATGATCACCAATATAAAATGCAAGGGTTCTTACTTGCATGTAGCTATTGTCTTTGGAACCAGAATCTGCTCAGTGTCTCCTGACAATAAGCACTCACAGGTCTGGACCCACTGATCATGGATGTAGATTCAGTTGGTTGCATGTGGAATTGGAGGTGCTGTGGCTGAAGAACATTTATGTGACTTCATTGGTCATCTTCATCTTTTTTCATGGTCCTTTCCTGGCTTCAAGACTTGTATCTTGGTTCTGTCTTCATTCTGACTTTCAAATAATAGTCTCTTCATTTCTCCTCTGTATCCTCTCAGCAGGTAAGAGGCTTTCCCTTTGTTGCTTTAAGAGAAGGTTGCTGTCATCAGACAGTCTGATTGTTCTATTCTCTATGCCAGACCTCCAAATATGCCTCCCTCTACTCTCCCTTCCCTCTTCAAATTGAAAACATTCTCCTCCCTCTTTACTTGAAATAATGACACTTTAAAACTTCTTGTGAAACTACATGGAAAAAAAAGTAAAAATCATTCCACACTGAGTACCAGCCTCCATCACCCCTGTATATTAGGAAACTTGCTTCTCATCTCACTGTTGAGGGTATATAGATGTCATTTTACTGAACTTTTGGGAGAGGGTGAGAAATCAGATGCTGCTCCCAAACTGTCATTACACAGCCTGTGATACTGGCTGGTCTTCTGCAAGTCTTGATTCAAGCGAAGGAGTTACAAGAATGCTGCTGTCTCACCTGACAGAAGCTACCTCTTGTACCAGTTTTGAAGGATGGCAGAAAAATGCTGTTTGTGCAGCTCCTAGTCATATGAAGTACAACCTCTCATAGCCCTGATCACAGGGAGAACTTCTTTTGCACTTCACAGTCATCTCTTTCAAATGTTTCACTGGAATGAGATTTGAGATTCTTCTGTAAGAGATCACTTGTCTGTACTTGAATGTGCAGAGGTTCTCATCTCCCAGGGACAGAGCATGTGCATGTAGATCTCATATGAAGGACAGGGAAAATAGCAGTAGAGCTAAGGGCAGTCCCAAAGGACCTCAAGACCAAAGAACAAACATATGTTGGAAAGTACAAAAAATACTTTATTGTTGTCAAATGTATAAACCTGATGTACAATTCTAACCAGATCAGACTTTGGGCTGTTGCCCAGTTATTCATAAGACAGTGTCCAGAATGGATAAGATGGTAAGATTCTCCTGGGACACATCTCTTGATCTGGTTATTTTTTGTGGTGCTTGATAATACACAGTTCTCTGCCAGAAGGAACTGTGGGCTCACATCCATGTTTATCCTCACGTTCAGGCAGCAGGGATATGACTACTTATACAAGTGTACTGTGTGTAAATCAAGAGTCCCTTTGAGTAATGGGGGAATTATGTGAAGTCTGTTCTGAAAGTGATCTTCATCCTTTGCTTTGTCCTTTCTTCTAGAGAAGATTTTATAGTATTGCTTCCTAGAGATGATGAGAAATTTTCTTGAAAAGTTCTGAAATGAAGTTTCTGGTGTAGGGAATCTGCACAAGACAATTGTTTCCCCTCATCTGGTGTAGAATAATCTGGATATCCTAATACAAATTGTTCAGATGATTGATTGTAGGTGTAACAGAACAGAGAGACAGTAACTGATCTCTGGCTTTTGAGCAGTAGTCACTGATATATGGAGGAAGAAAAGCTTCTAGGTGATGGAAGAGGTGGCCAGCTTGGAAGCATGATTCTGGCCAGTGAACATCTTTTGGATACTTCTCACTACCCTAGGCAGTGATTCTAAACAAGCTGAAGGAATCACCTCACTTGGTTGGAAGTACTTACAAGGCAAATGGTAGGATGAAGTCACTCATAGGCTTATGTGAATGGCAGATGTTTTGCTGTCTGTCTCTCTGGAAGTATCCTTCTCTAGGAGATATTGTCTTCTGTCTCATTTTTCTCCTTTGTGTTTTGAGTTACTAGTTTGGATATCACAAGAATCACAGAATGTTAGGGTGGAAGTGACCTCAGAAGATCATCTAGCCCAACCCCCCTGCCACAGCAGGATCACCTGGAGGAGGTCACACAGGAATGCATTCAGGCAAGTTTTGAATGTTTCCAGTGAAGGAGCCTCCACAACCTCTTTGGGCAGCCTGATCCACTATTCTGTCATCCTCATGGTGAAAAAGCTTTTCTTTATGTTCATGCAGAACTTCCTGTGCTCCAGCTTGTACCCACTGCCCCTTGTCCTATCACTGGACACCAGCAAGAAAAGCCTGGATCTGTGCTCCTGACACTTGCCCTTCACATATTTATAAAGATCAATCGAATCACCCCTCAATCTCCTCTTCTCCAAGGTAAAGAGACCCAGCTCCCTTAGTCTTTCTTCAGAAGGGAGATGTTTCACTCCTTTAACCAACTTTGTGGCTCTGTATTGGATTGTTTAAAGAAGTTCCCTGTCTTTCTTAAACTGAGGGGCCCTGAATTGGACATAATATTCCAGATGCAGCCTTGCCAGGGCAGAGTAGAGGGGCTAGAGAACCTCTCTGAACCTACTAGCCACACCTCTTCTAATACACTTCAGGATGCCATTGGCCTTCTTGGCCACAAGGGCACACTGCTGGGTCATGGTCATCCTGTCCACTGGGTGCCTCAGGTCTCTTTCTCCTGCACTGCTTTCCTACAGGTCAGTCCTCAACCTATACTGGTACATGAGGTTGTCCATTCTAAAAATAAACTGAACTGCTCAAGTAGGCTGTAATAATGGACTTCCTTATACATTGCTTCCTTCCAAGCAGAGCTACTCCCGTTGGCTTGTAAAAGTCCATCAGCTTTTCTTCCTTAATGTGCCAGTGCTTTCCTCTCTGCATTGCACTGACTTTGTCCAAACTGCCAGTGATTTCTACAGAGCTAGAGGTGCTACATGTGACTTCCCCAGCCCATACTCCTAAACTAGCTGTCCAGATTTTCTCCTGATCTGATTATTTCTCAGAGTTAGCATACTGTCATATTCTTGGATGACATACTTAGTAATAAGAGGCCTATGTGTGCCTTGTCTTTTTGAAGAGATACGTTCTGTGCAGGAAGAGGAATAGGGTCATGGCACAAAGATCTCAAGATCTTATGCTACAAAGTCTTATAAGAGAGTTGTGGGTAAGCTTAGGTTCTCCATGAGAAGCAGTACAGAGCACAGGTATTGACACTGTGTGTGGGATACATACCGGAGGGTTCTCTCCCACCTATTTCCCTGTTCAAGCAACAACATGTCCCAGAGAACATTTTGAAAGCAGATTGAAGCAGTAGAGAAATTTGGTCAGGGAATCTGACCTCAAGGCTTTCAAAAGAACTGAATTTCAACAGAGCAGTCCAGAGATGGCTTTCAAGGTTGGCATAGAACCATATCACAGAATCATAGAATGGTATAATTTGGAAGAGACCTCAAAGATCATCCAGTTACAACCCCCTGCCATAGGCAGGGACATCTCCCACTCAAACAGGTCGTTCAAGGCCTCATCCAACCTGGCCCTGAACACTTCCAGAGAGGGAGCAGCCACAAACTCCCTGGGCAACATGTGCCAGTGTCTTACCACCCACACTGGAAAGAAGTTCTTCCTAACATCTAGTCTAAATCTCCTCTCTTGCAGTTTAAACTCATTATTCCTCGTCCTGTCATTACAGGACCTTGTAAATAGTCCCTCCCCAGCCTTCCTGTAGGGCCCCTTCAGATACTGGAATACTACTACAAGGTCTCCTATCCCTTCACTCTGGTAAAAATAATTAATATTTTGACTGAAAAGAGACTATTTGTGCTCTGCAAACACACCATTTGAATAGAAGCTATCATTTTAAATGCCATTCATCCATGTACAAATAAAGTTCAGGGAAACCATGAACTCTATTTTAGGTTCAAGGAACTTTATAAGTATGCCTAGATTTGTTGCAGCAGCTGAAAGATATTCTGTGGTATTCTAATGTGCAAGATTTAACAACATTTAATCTGTTTTGTTTAGGTGTGCAATCTTCACCCACACTAACAACATGTCAAATACAGGAAGCATCAGTGAATTCCAGGCATATTCACACGAGTTTGAATAAGAGGATTAGCCCCAGTGTGTTGTCAGGAACAGACCTTGCTATTCTAATTTTCATTACAGCGACGTTCTTGCACAACTGTTTTAAGATGCATGAATGAGAGTTTTTAGGTGACAAATGAGGATATACGTGGAATAAACAGGATACTTTTCCTTCATTTAGGAGAGAATATGTGTTTTTGCACTTTGAATGTTTCCACAACTTGGATGTTGTTTATCTGGACTTCAGTAAAGTCTCTGATATGGTTCCATATAGAATCCTCATGAAAAAATAGTCTGCCTTAGATCTGGATGGATATACACTCTGATGGATCAAACACTGGCTGGATGGCTGGGTCCATAGAATGGTGGAGAATGGAGTTAGATCCAGTTGGCAGCCAGTCACAGGTGGCAATCCCCAGGGCTTCATGCTGCAACCACTCCTCTTTAATATCTTTATCAATGATCTTGATGAGGATTTTGAGAGCACTCTCAGTAAGATTGAAGACAGCACTAAGGTAGATAGGAATGTTGATTTGCCTTGGGTTAGGGAATCTCTTCAGAAGGACTTGAACAGCCTAAATCAACAGGCTAAGGCCAGTCATGTGGGCTTCAACATGGTAAAGTGCCGAGTCCTGCATTTGCTTTGCAACAACCCCATGTAAAGCTACAGGCTTGGGACTGAATGACTGGAAAGCTGCTGGGCAGCAAGGGACCCAGAGATGTTGATAACAACCAGCTGAACATGACCCAGCAATGTACCAGTGTGGCCATGAAGGCCACTGACATCCTGGCCTACATAAGGAGTAGTGTGGCCAGTAGGAATAGAGAGGTGATTGTCCCACTGTACACAGCACTGGTAAGGCCACACTTTGAGTATTGTGTTAGGTTTTGGGCACTGCAGTAAAAGAGAGACACTGAGGTGCTGGAGTGAGTCCAGAGAGGGGCAGTGAAGCTGTTGAAGGGTCTTGAGAACAAGTCTTCTGAATAGTAACTGGGGGAGCTGAGGTTGTTTGATCTGAAGAAAAGAAGGCTGAGAAGAGACCTTATTGCTCTCTACAACTACTTGAAGGGAGATCGTAGAGAGGTGGGTGTTTGTCTCCTCTCACAATTCACAGTTAATAGGACAAAAGGAAATGGCATCAAGCTACACTAGGGAAGGTTTAAGTTAGACATTAAGAAAAGCTTCTATACCAAAAGGCCTATCAAAGACTGGAACAGGCTGCCAAGTGAAGTGGTTGATCCCTGGATGTACTTGAGAGCTGTGAAGATACGTTGTAGTAGTAGCCCTAGCACAGTTAAATAATGCTTGGGCTTGATGATCTTAGGGGTCTTTTACAGCCATGGTGATTCTGTGATATAGAAATCATGATTTGTATAACTTTTGGACAACTGCTATCACTTGTCATAATGATGTTCTGTATATTTCAGGCTACAGGCAGAGCTTGTAAAAATCTTAGTTGATTATGTGATATAGTAATGTATATTGATTATGTTATTGCCTGTAAATCTTGTTGCTTAATAAAGCTGCAGTCATAAAGTTGTGTTTGCAGTCAATTGATAGCTGTCTGAAGGTAACAGACAATGTAGTAGTGATATTGGTGTGAAGTGGAAAGCACAGTACTGGGACTTTCAGTAAAAACTGGGAAATACAAATGCTTGGATCAAGTAAAAGAGAATGTATTTAGCCCCTGTTCAGTACATTGGTTCATAGTTTTCTTTTAGGTCCACCAGAGAAAGCAGCATTGTGCAAAGCATCTGCACATGAATACAGGGCAGGATAATATTTGATTTAAAAGTACAAGTAAACGATAACTGCCAATATTGAGACCATGTGAAGGCAAAGGAACAAAGCATACTTTCATTGCTAATCATGTTAACATCAAAGTTTGAAGAGTACATTCGCCTATTCAGAGGAAATGCCATCACACTTCTGACGATCACATCTGCCACTAATATCATCCGGCATGTGGTCAGGTCTCTGTTCCGACTTTTATCTGTCTACCAAAATTTCATGTCTTGATTTTAACATCTGATGCTAAATTCAGGTCACTATAAAATAAGTACATCTTTTATTTCTTTTCCACTTTCATGATATGTTCAAGAGATACGTCTTAAAATCAGTATGTAGTACAGATTTATGGATTTGGGTTTTTTCCCCAAAATATTTTTTTTCCCTGGGATGGGAGGGAACAGAGCAGGGTTGGTTTGTTTGTTTGTTTTTTATCTCATTTCTGGTTTTGCTTATATTGCCTTAGAAAACATTTTGTTAGACCTGTAGGAAATGTGAAGGTCTGATTTGTCACTTCAGCACTCTACTGTCATGCCAGAAATCAATGAAGTTTCATCTGTGTAAAACTGGAGTAGTGTACTCATGCTCCATACATTTTTAACCCAGAGATTTCAAGCATTGATTCACAAGTCTTTGAAAGCCTGAAGTTTTACCTTCCCTGAAGTTTTGTCTTGAAAACCTATATCTGGCATATATTATGTCACCAATTAATCATTACATAAACACATTTGACAATTTGTAGCTACTATTTTTTAGTTATGCCCCTATCCTTAAAGATTTCTTGCTTTTGTTGAGGGGATAAGCTGTGGACCTTTCCCCTTTACCTTCAAGATGTTTAACTGGAGAGAGAATTCTTCCACTGACTTATTTCAGTATCCTTAAATACATTCTTTATTCTCAATGCTGTTAATAATGAGGCACCTAAATAGGGAGGAAGGGAGTTCACCGTTTTTAAAATTGTGCTGAAACTATTCAGAGATTTGTGATCATGAGACAAAGGTGTGCATTGAAAATGCACCAGCAGAGGACTCATCTTTAGGCTGGAAAGTATAATTTCTCACTTCAAAACTCAGACAGCTCAGTAGTGATAATGTAGTGGCAGAATAGAGAATACTATAATTTTCATACAGTAAAAAATCCTCCCCGTTATCCCAGTGCAATACTAAGCATATATCTCTTTTGGCAAATAAGTCAACATTCTCTTAAGAGTTAAGACCTGATTGTAGTGAACAAAGGCTATGAATGTTTTAGTTTTCTTAATGTTACACAATTTGATAAATCTACCTCCACAGTCACTGTAGTATCAGCTGAGATAATTATAAAGAGCTGTTGGAATTTGTTAAGCATAAAAAAAATAAGTGAGTCTTTTTGGCTTCTGAAGTTAAGTTCAGTCTTCATATTGAGTCTTTTACATTGTCTTTATTGTTAACTTTTTTGTTGTCTCTCCTGTTCTTCCTTCCATTCACTTCATTTTCCATGCATTGGCACAGACAGAACTGTTGTGGTAGGCTTGATAGCCTGAAGTAGGCTTATACATGTCTTGGATTGCCCAGGCATGTTTTTCTGCTCTCCCTTCTGTTTTGGGGAGAAGGAATTGCAGGAAAGAAGACAAAGAACCTGGAGCCACTGAGTCTAAGGACTCTGGCCTGCCCAGAATTGTTTTGATCCTGTGGTAAATAAGGTACACACACTTAGCTTGTGCCTGCCTTGTACAAAGTCTTGACCACAAATGGTCAATATTCATCTTGTCAAGAAAAAAAACCCTGATAAATAGACAATAATAACTTTTTAAAAAAAAGTAGTAAAAGTTAAAAGTGGAATATTTTAAAATGTATTTTATGGAGCAGGAAATGAGCATATGCAGAGAATATGTGAGAAACAAAGTTTTGCTCTGCCATGTCGCTGGGGGCCCAGATCTACTGTAGGTCAAGATCACATTGAACAGGAGACAGTGAGAGACTAGCAGGAGTGCAGCCACTACCTGTGGCCCTGACCCTAGCTGAGGTTCTCTCTAGAGGCAACAAACATCCTGCAGAAGTGTCAATTTCATTATTTCCAGTCTCCTGCAGGCATTAGAAGCATCTGTAGTGCACAGACTTACGTACTGTGAGCCCAGTGCCTTGCAGCAGCTCAAGGTAGCTTAGACACCTGACAGTGAGTAGTTGGGGTGGAGGATAATGAGCTATCCTGAAAGCAGAGAACAAGCATCAGTCTTGCCAGACTGGGCATCATCTCCTGGTGATCGAAAACAACATTAATATAGCACCTTTTGTGACCTCCAGTGGAGAAGGTGGATCTCTTCCACACCAGCGCAGGAAGAACTTGGGTGGACATCCCCTGGCTTTGTTTGCAATATTGCAAAATTCCTTTGACTTTAGTAGATGTGTGTCTCCTGTCCTCTTGATGCCTGTTCCCATCCCCACTGGGTGGCAGAGAGCCAAGGGAGCTTCTGACCAAAATTAGGTAGTATGTCAAATTTGACCTGAAGGTGAAAGGTATCATAACATATGGTGCTCAAGTTCTTCCCCAGGCTGTCCAGAGGCTGGTTCTGGAGAGAGGAGACTGTCATCAGGCCCTCAGAGAAAGCAATGTGAGGTGTAAAAGCTTGGATGTAAGCTCTGGGAGAGTAGGAAAGAACAGGCAAAGGCTGAGGTGAACCCTGAAAGTGGACTGTGCACCAGGTGGTCCACGGAAGGCTGCAAAGAGTGCAGCGAGGAGCAACAAGGATATGGGCTAGCACTTGGGGTTTCTCCTGTGTCTCTACCATGAGGTTGTTTCCAATCTGAAGACTTATGCTTCCTAAGGGAGATAACAAGAGCCAACTATCATCTCATAGAAGCTGAAAGGTCAAAGAGCCTGTGTTGGTTAGGCTAAACAAAGTCAGTTTTGCAGGCAGGAGCATTGATGAAAGAGAAACTGGAGAGAGACCAACTTAGTCATACAGTAAGAGCCCATTCATGCATCCACTTGGTCATGTCTATGCCATTCAGGAGCAAGCAGCATACTTGCAGCTGTGGTTCTTTGTTGCAACCAAAATAAATCCAAAGAAAAGTGATGATAATTTCCAGACAAAGAGCATTGTTAATCCAACCGGGGAAAATATTCCCCTCTGCTCATCATGAAGGAGAGGAGGTACCTGGAATACTTGTCCTGGAGTCCTGTATACCTCAAAATTCCTCTTCCTCCGTGGTTTGAATGGGAGAGGAAAGGCACGAAAAACCTGTTTCCTCCCCCGGCCCTGCAGGCGTGAAGGGGGGGAGCAGAGGGCCCTTCTGGCACCAGCAGTGCACTGTGCAGTGCCCGTGCTGGAATTGGGCAGGGGATTGGCTGTGGTCTTTGCACACAGGAAAGTGGTAACTCAACTCTTTGTCTAGGAAGGGTATAAATATTGGGGTGCTTCCCACCTTGGGGTGCCCGCCTTAGAGTTCTCCGCCACCTGGATAGTTCCTGCAGAAAGAGTCCCCTGGCACTTCAAAGGACAAGCTCCTGAGGGACAGGACCATCCCTGCTTTGGACAGTTTCCCACCATACCTGAGGGGTGGTTGTGGCCAGGAGGAGGTTGCTCTCTTCTCTCAGGTGGCCAGCACCAGAACGAGAGGACACAGCCTCAGGCTGCGCCAGGGGAAATTTAGGCTGGAGGTGAGGAGAAAGTTCTTCACTGAGAGAGTCATTGGACACTGGAATGGGCTGCCCGGGGAGGTGGTGGAGTCGCCATCCCTGGAGCTGTTCAAGGCAGGATTGGATGTGGCACTTGGTGCCATGGTCTAGCCTTGAGCTCTGTGGTAAAGGGTTGGACTTGATGATCTGTGAGGTCTCTTCCAATCCTAATAATACTGTGATACTGTGATACTGTGATATGCACCCCCTTTATGCAGGCATGATAGGCCTAACGAGCCTCCAATGCCTTTTGAAAGAGCGAGCGGACAAGTATCTGGATCACCCTTTCTCTCAGCCAGCCTGACTCACCTGTGAGTAAACTTTTGGCTCAGCCTGATTAATAGTGGGGAATGCTATGTTTAGTAGCTTAGCCTTTTCCATCTCTTGACTTCCAAAATAGTCAAATTTATCTATGGTATCCTTGTAAGATCTTCTCAATCAAACTGAATCTGCTAATTAAAACTAAATTAATTTCTGTATATAGTTTTGGGGGCAGGTTTCAGGGAAATAAAATAATTCTATTTTTATATATATTCCTGACTCGGCCACTTTAATTCCCTGCCTCCACAACAGTACTGGGTCCATTTTGTATTCCCCAGTGTGGCTGTTGGAGCTGATCCTCTAGCGCAGACATAGGGGGGAGATGAACATTCCAGGGATAGGTCACATAAATGGCAACAATAGATAAATTAATATAATTTCATTGGAGCATCAAGAACTTAATGTCTAGAAGCACAGCTTGTTCTGCCCTTTTTCTCCCACTAGCTTCTGCTGCTGCAGCTTTGCCTGTTGTCCCCCGGCTGCTGTTTTGGCTACTGCTTCTTTGCTGCTTCGCCACCGCTTGATCCCTCCCCCATCTCCCTTAAGGTTATTGTATTTTTTTTTTCCTTCTTTCCTTCTCTAGTTATTATCTCTCTTTACATTGTTATACTATAAGAAAATACAATTTCATCTCTCCCTGACTTTCAAAAAAAAAAGGGTTCTGTGTTGTGCTGAGTCCGCTTCTCCCCGGGGGGAACCTCCCCCAACCCAGGACACCCAGTTAGTGTAAGTCAGGCAGTAACCTGCTGGAGAGAGCCTGATGAAAAGGCACCAGGTTGAACAGGGGCTGTGGCACTGAACACCTCTAGGGAGGTTGAGATGTTTATTTGTTCAGCAGTAAAAAGTGAAAGCAAGATCTTACGGCTTTTTCACAGAGAACGTAGAAACCCAGAGCTGCAGAGTGACACTGTGCGCTGGTGGATGGAATGTGCAGCTTTTGGATATTATCAGTAAGTTTGCAGATGACACCAAGCTGGGAGCAGGTGTTGATCTGTTGGAAGGTAGGAGAGCCCTGCAGAGGGACCTGGACAGGCTGGGTGGGTGGGCAGAGGCCAATGGGATGAGATTTAACAAGGCCAAGTGTAGGGTTCTGCACTTTGGCCACAACAACCCCAAGCAGCGCTATAGGCTGGAGACTGAGTGGCTGGAGAGCAGTTAGGAGGAAAGGGACCTGGGGGTACTGATAGATAGTAAGCTGAAGATGAGGCAGCAGTGTGCCCAGGTGGCCAAGAGAGCCAATGGCATCCTGGCCTGCATCAGGAACAGTGTGGCCTGTAGGACAAGGGAAGTTATTCTTCCCCTGTACTCAGCACTGGTCAGGCCACACCTTGAGTGCTGTGTCCAGTTCTGGGCCCCTCAATTCAAGAAAGATGTTGAGGTGCTGGAATGTGTCCAGAGAAGGGCAACAAAGCTGGTGAGGGGCCTGGAGCACAAATCCTATGAGGAGAGGTTGAGGGAGCTGGGCCTGTTTAGCCTGGAGAAGAGGAGGCTCAGGGGGGATCTTATTACTGTCTACAACTACCTGAAGGGACATTGTAGCCAGGTGGGGGGTGGCCTCTTCTCCCAGGCAACCAGCAATAGAACAAGGGGACACAGTCTCAAGTTGTGCCAGGGTAGGTATAGGCTGGATATTAGGAAGAAGTTCTTCACAGAGAGAGTGATTTGTCATTGGAATGGACTGCCCAGGGAGGTGGTGGAAGCACCGACCCTGGGGTTCTTCAAGAAAAGGCTGGATGAGGCACTTAGTGCCATGGTCTAATTGATTGGATAGGTCTGGGTGATAGGTTGGACTGGATGATCTTGGAGGTCTCTTCCAACCTGGTTGATTCTATGATTCTATGATTATGAATAATCTCTTCTCCACAAGAGTTTTCAAAGATGTACAGTCATTTTTTTTTCCTTTTAATTATCTGTTTGTAGAGATATGCAAAACTCAGCTGGATGGATTTCAGTTGGCCTTACTGGACCAGATTACCTTGGGACGTTCTTTCTACTAGATTACCATATGACTGTATGAAAACCATTGGAGATGTTGTCATTATGCCAAAATCCAATATATAAAAACCAGGAGTGGATAGTAATGGCTAAGTAACCCTCACCAGCTTACAAGCAATGGGTGATGCTGCCTGGTGCTTATTTAATCGTTGTTATGGTCAGGAGCACTCTGCAAATTATCTTATTTTTAAAAAAGTTTTATTTTATTGATTATTTTTACCTCCTCAGGATGCATTGTTATAAAAAACCTTTATACTCCCACAGGTCTTTTATCAAAGGGGATAAAAATAAAATTTCACAGCTGTGATAACACCAAGCCCAGAGTGATTTTAGTACATGTTAAATACAAAACATTAAAATAGCATTAAAAGCCTAATTTAAGCTGACAGAGGTAAAAGAAATCAGAATTTGGATGGGAAAAAAAAAAGATGAAAAGGAAAGCAACCTCCCTCTAGTCCTATATACACCAACTTTCTGAAGTTTCTTTTAAATATGATTTATGTTTTTTTTTTTTTTCTGGAAAAAAACATAATGTTCCTGGGACCAGTTCTGGGCTTCCCAGTTCAAGAGGGACATAGAACTGCTTGAGAGAGTTCAGCTCAGACCCACAAAGACGATTAAAGGAATGGAACACCTCTGTTACAAGGAGAACCTGAGGGATCTGGGGTTCTGCTGCTTGGAGAGGAGGAGAGTGAGAGGTGACCGCAGCAATGTTTATAAAGATGTGCAGGGTGAGTGTCAGGAGGATGGAGCCAGGCTCTGCTCGGTGACACCCAGTGACAGGACAAGGGGCAATGGGTGGAAGCTGAGGCATAGGGAGTTTCATTTAAACATGAGGAGAACTTTTTTCCCTGTGAGGGTGAAGGAACACTGGAAGGGGCTGCCCAGGGTGGTTGTAGAGTCTCTCTCTCTGGATATATTCAAAGCCTGCCTGGATGTGGCATAGGAGATCCTGCTCTGGTAGGGGGATTGGACTGGATGAGCTTTGAAGGTCCCTTCTAGCCCCTGACATTCTGTGATTCTGTGGCTATTAGGGAACAAATAACATGTGAGTTTTTCTGAAATAACTTATGGTAATTCATTATTTTAATAAATTAAAAAAATATAAATACAACTACTAAATCCTAAGATATTGGATTAAGGACATTGATCTTTTTATCACAGTATCACAGTATCATCAGGGTTGGAAGAGACCTCACAGATCATCAAGTCCAACCCTTTACCACAGAGCTCAAGGCTACACCATGGCACCAAGTGCCACGTCCAATCCTGCCTTGAACAGCTCCAGGGACAGCGACTCCACCACCTCCCCGGGCAGCCCATTCCAGTGTCCAATGACTCTCTCAGTGAAGAACTTTCTCCTCACCTCCAGCCTAAATTTCCCTGACGTAGCTTGAGGCTGTGTCCTCTTGTTCTGGTGCTGGCCACCTGAGAGAAGAGAGCAACCTCCTCCTGGCCACAACCACCCCTCAGGTAGTTGTAGACAGCAATAAGGTCACCCCTGAGCCTTCTCTTCTCCAGGCTAAACAATCCCAGCTCCCTCAGCCTCTCCTCATAGGGCTGTGCTCAAGGCCTCTCCCCAGCCTCGTCGCCCTTCTCTGGACACGCTCAAGCATCTCAATGTCCTTCCTAAACTGGGGGGCCCAGAACTGAACACAGTACTCAAGGTGTGGTCTAAGCAGTGCGGGGTACAGGGGCAGAATGACCTCCCTTTCAGCTAAACTTTTTGGAGTTTTCATACTGGAAATGTGCATAATAGAAAAGTTAGAACAGTCTGCACAGTTAAATGTATTTCTACACAAGCACTTACAGTCACAGCAGCTTCTTCTCAAACATAAACAGATCTCTCTCACTGTTTATTTGGGGGCAGAAAGAGATCAGGAAGTTCAGCTAGTTCAAGTGTATTTTTAGAGAAAGAAAAACTTTCAAACGTCATATGTTAATATATCAATGGGAGATGTAGGGACATCCCATGACTATCTTGCAGGAAAATTAGGACAAGAATGAACTACTGTGTATCATTTCTACTTTCAAATCAATTCTAAATGCACCTATAGTTGCAGTCAAAATATCACTTGGGTTCCTGATACATTTCTTATAGATTTAGCAAAAGAGGTGGTATGACAAATGGTTTCCTGTCTTATTTTTTCACTGTAAGATGGATATTAGTATAGGTTGGGGACTGACCTGTTGGAAGGCAGTGAAGGGGAAAAGAATTTGGGGATCATAGTTGATAGGAGGTTGACCATGAGCTGGCAACGTGTTCTTGTGGCCAGGAGGGCCAATGCCATTCTGGCGTGTATTAACAGGGCTGTGGCCAGTAGGTCAAGAGAGGTTCTCCTCTCTCTCTACTCAGTCCTGATGAGGCTGCATCTGGAATACTGTGTCCAGTTCTGTGCCCCCTAGTTCAAGAGGGACATAGAACTGCTTGAGAGAGTTCAGCTCAGACCCACAAAGATGATTAAAGGAATGGAACATCTCTGTTACGAGGAGAGCCTGAGGGATCTGGGGCTGTGCTGCTTGGAGAAGAGGAGACAGAGAGGTGACCACATCAATGTTTATAATGATGTGCAGGGTGAGTGTCAGGAGGATGGAGCCAGGCTCTGCTCGGTGACACCCAGTGACAGGACAAGGGGCAATGGGTGGAAGCTGAGGCATAGGAAGTTTCATTGAAACATGAGGAGGAATTTTTTCCCTGTGAGGGTGAAGGAACACTGGAAGGGGCTGCCCAGGGTGGTTGTGGAGTCTCCCTCTCTGGAGATATTCAAAGCCCACCTGGATGCATTCCTGGGTGACCTGCTCTAGGTGATCCTACTCTGGCAGAGAGGTTGAACTGGATGATCTGGAGTTGCCGTCCCTGGAGCTGTTCAAGGCAAGATTGGACATGGCACTTGGTGCCATGGTGTAGCCTTGAGCTCTGTGGTAAAGGGTTGGACTTGATGATCTGTGAGGTCTCTTCCAACCTTGATGATGCTATGATACTGTGATACTGTGTGATACTTTTCTATGGCAATGTACAGAAATGTTACACACAACACATAAATACAAACTCTACAGCTTTGGAATAGTATATGCTGAGAAGCAGACACAGTTTGATATGAGGACATCAGCTATGCACTGTTGCTACTGTTGAATAATCTCTGGCATTCAATACTGCTGGGTTTTCTCAGACTCTTAGTACCTGGAAGAGGAAGCTGGGGTCTGAAGTATCAGCTTTTGTTATCATAAGGTGAATGACCTTTCAAAACACAATAAATCAAGATATTATAATAATTTATCAATATAAAACTGTCCCAGGGTCACAGTATCACAGGATGTTAAGGGTTGGTAGGGACCCAAGGAGACCATTGAGTCCACCCCCCCTGCCAGAGCAGGTCCACACAATCTAGCACAGATCATAGAGGAACACATTCACACAGGCCTTGAAAGTCTCCAGAGAAGGAGACTCCACAACCTCTCTGGGGAGCCTGTGCCAGTGCTCTGTGACCCTTACAGGAAAGAAGCTCCCCCTTGTGATGAGCTGGGACCTCCTGTCTTGCTGTTTACATCCATTGCTCCTTGTCCTATCAAAGAGAGTAAATGAGCAGAGCCTGTCCCCCCGCTCCTGACCAGCCCTTAGATGTTTATAAACATTTGTTAAATCTCCTTTCAGGCTTCTCTTCTCCAGACTAAAAAGCTCCAGGTCCCTCAGCCTCTCCTCATAAGCCATGCCCTCCAGTCCCCTAATCATCCTCATAACCCTCCACCAAACCCTTTCCAGCAGATCCCTGTCCCTCTTAAACTGGGGAACCCAAAACTGAACACAGTATTCAAGATGAGGTCTCACCAGGGCAGAGTAGAGGGGAAGGAGAACCTCCTTTGATCTCCTGGACACACTCTTCTTAATACGCCCCAGGGTCCCATTGGCCTTATGGCCAAGACTGCACTGGTGCAGTTTATTATTCCTACCCAGATGCAGGACTCTGCACTTGTCCTTGTTGAACCTCATTTGGTTCCTCTGTGCCCAACTCTCAGTCTGTCCAGGTCTCTCTGGATGGCTGCACAGCCTTCAGCTGTATCAGCCAAGCCTCCTAGTTTGGTGTCGTCAGCAAACTTGCAGAGCAGACTCTGTCTGTCTGTCCCCCCATCAATGTCATTGATGACGATGTTGAACAGGACTGGACCCAACATTGATCCCTGGGGGACTCCACTAGTTACAGCTCTCCACCTGGACCTAGCACCATTGTTCACCACTCTTTGAACTTTGTCTTGTTACCAGTTCCTAACCCACCTCACTGTCCACTCTTCCATCCCACACTTCCTGAGCTTACTCACTAGAATATTGTGGGCGACAATGTCAAAGGAACTGCTAAGGTCAAAAAGAAGCTGCTTCATCATTTTTCCAGGAATGGAAGTGAGGCTTACTGGTCTATAGTTCTCTGGAACCTGTTTCTTGCCCTTTCTGAAGACTGGAGTGACACTGGCTCTTCTCCAGCCCTTAGGCACCTCTTCTGTCTGCCACAATTTGGCAAAAATGATGGAGAGTGGCAGAGTGATAACTTCAGGCATTTCTCTCTGCACCCTTGGGTGCATCTCATCTGGGCCCATGGACTTGCAATTGTTCAGTTTGTGTAATTGATTTCTTACCCAGTCTGCACTGACCAGTGGGGAGCATTCCCTCCAGTCCAGGGTCTGGAGTACTTAGGGGAGTTCAGCTTTAGGTGTAAAGACTGAAGCAAAGAAGGCATTCAGCAACTCTGCCTTCTTCTCATCCTCAGTTACCAAGGCTGCCTCCTTGCTCAGCAGTGGTCCCACACCTTCCCTGTGCTTCCTTTTCCTACTGATATATTTGAACAAACTTTTCTTGTTCTCCTTTACTTCCTTTGCCAGCTTCAGTTCCAAGAGGGCTTTGGCCATCCTTGTTGCCTTCCTACATGCCCTGACAATTTCTCTATAGTTGTCCTAAGTGACAAATTTCTTCTTCCATGAATTGTAAGTTTCTTTCTTCCCTGAGATTTCCTTCAGCAGCTCCTTGCTCAGCCATGCAGGTCTCCTAGCACATCTACCTGATTTTTTACTCAGGGCAGCATACCTAGCTTGGGCTTGGAAGAAATGGTCTTTAAAAATTAACCAACTTTCTTGGGCTCCTTTACCCCCTAGAGCCTTAGCCCATGGGATTTCTGCAATCATGTCTCTGAAGAGCACAAAGTTAGCTCTGCAGAAGTCTGGGGTTGTAATTCTAATTGTTGGTCTGATTCTATCCTGTAGAATACTAAACTCCACCATGTCATGATCACTGTCCCCAAGGCTGTTTCCAATCTTAATGTCCTCAACCAGTCCCTCTTTATTAGTTAATGGAGTGGGTCAGGTCTGCATACTGGGCCTTCTGTTCCCTTCAAAAGGGAGTCTCCTATAACAATGACTCTTCTCTTTGATGTAAGATGTTTACGTGGTGGGCTTAGCTTTCTTAATTTTGGAAACTCCTCCAAGCCAGATGTGATGGCTTGGTTGTTACCCACCCTCCCACCCCACTCTTATGAAATCATCCAGACTAGACTCAGCCGAGCTGGAAGTTAAGGAAATGAAGCTGTATTTACAGCTTAGCACAATATACAAGCAGCTATTTACAGTATATACAGCTATAGAGAGAAATATACAAGTTTAAAAGTAATACAGAAACACAACAGCCCTCCCAGAAACCAGAGTCCCCAGGAGGGGCTCCCAACTACCCTTGCACCTTCTTTCCAGCCCTCTACCTTATCCCAGACTTTGCCTTACGTGCAAGGTGAATTTGGAGGATCAGCCTGGGGGTTAGAAAGCAGAAGGATTAGTTACACAGAAAGCAGGCCAGAGAGAAAAGTACAGGCACCTAGAGACACACAGCAGCTGTGTAGCCTATATTTACATTCTTGTTCTTATACATCTCAGCAAGCCTATGAGTGAAGTAGACATCACCATTGTTTCCTTTTCACAGCCTATAATCTAATTCTTCTCACCAAAATACTCCACCTAGTCTCCAGCAAGCACAGCAGACGATCACCTTCCTTGCTGGCTGATTGTACCTGCAGGACATCAAACCTGTTCTGCGAGGGCACCTGGGGGGCACTGTTAATAACTGAAGCAACACTTCCACCATGTTGGGTGGGAACTTGCTGCCATAGCCCCACGTTGAGGGGGTAGTGGGAGTTTAGGGGGTAGAAGGTGGACAAGGCAGGTGTTTGTTTACTGCCTTGACCATGGATTCGCCTTCACTTCCTCTTTTCCTTTAAGTTACTGGCCTCAATCTGACAGGGGGTAGATACAGAGGATACTTGACCCTCAGTATCTTTTAACGGGTAATCCTGTCTCTCCATCAGGGCTGCCAGGGCTTGGCACCACCTGTTTATCTCATCTTCTGCTTCCCTGATTCTTCTAAGCCTGTGAACTTCATCCTTTAATCTTTTAACCTCATCTCCCAGCTGTGCTGCTCTTTTGAGTAGAGAATCTACCTGCTCACAGCGCACATAATGCCCTGGTACCGAGGAGAGACTGAGGCATTCACTGCAGCCTGTGGTCTTCATCATAACCCACTTCATTTCATCCCCTGTTTGTGTTCCCATCTCCATCTTAGCTATCACCAGAATTTTGCCCTTCTTCTGCCAGTTGGGGACCATAATGCTTACCTGCTATGGTGATGTGGTTTGTAAGTGAGTAGGTTAGGTTTTGGGGTTTGGGTTGCGGTTGTTTCTTTTTTCCCCACCCCTCAGGTACTACTCACCACATTCCAGTGAGAAGGCTTTCCCACCACTGCTCTTGCACTGTCTCAGAATTCTCCAACAGATCTTAGATATCTGTGTCTTTTAATCTTGTGTGTATAGATTTTTTTCCTGCAAGGAAACACTCATTGCAATTTTCGAACAAAGGCACGGAGTTTTAAATCACGCAGAAAAGAGTAACTGTTAGCTTATCTTTAAAAGTATGTTCTGTTACATGCTAATGTATGATAGATCTGTGTTTAGCATAGAATCCATAGCTGCTTAAAGAAAATTATATCAAAGATAAAATTTCTTCATAAAAGCTAAACAAAATATTTCAGTATTCTACTTCTAAGGGCTCAGCCACAGTCAATCCCTGGATTTTCTTTATTATTCAGTATTGTGCTATTTTGAAGCTAGCTAGAACGTTTTGGTGAGAAGAACTAGATTACAGGCTGTGAAAGGAAAACAAGGGTGATGTCTACTTCACTCATAGGCTTACTGAGAGGTATAAGAGCAAGAATCCAAACATAGATAAGGCACTTCTTCTGCCTGGGATCTCTGAGCTGCATTTCTCCCTCTAGCCTCTCTGCTGTCTCTCTGATTAATCCACTTTGCTTCCTAACCCCCGGCTGAACCTCCATTCTTCCTTGGGACTGGGGTAAGGTTGAGAGGAGTGGGAGAAGGTGTAGGGGGGTTGGGAGCTCCTTCTGGGGACTCAGGTTTCTGGGAGGGGAGTTGTGTTTCTGTATTACCTTTTACCTTGTGTATTTCTGTATATAACTGTATAGGCTGTAAATATCTGCTTGTATATTGAGCTTAGCTGTAAATATAAGCTTCATTCACATTTCCAGAGCTGGCTGAGTCTAGTCTGGGTGATTCCCGAAGGGGGTGGGGGGGGGGTGAGGAGGGTGGGTAATACCCAAACCATCACAAGTATAGACTTAGGAGTCAAAATAACTGGTTGGAGAAGAGATACTGAAATAAAAGTTCTATGAAATAGAAAAAAAGGTAAGTCCCCCTCCTATTCATCTGATCCTTTCCTTTGAAGGGAAGCCCATGTTCTACTGAAAATTGTGTTGCCTCCTAGAACAGATGTAAAGGGTTAACCCTCCTGGGGGAGTGGTCTTGACCCCTCCCCAGAGGTGGGTCTGAACACTACCAGGTGTGGTGGTTAGCCCATTCCTGCTTCCTAAGATCCATAAAAACAGCGGGACTTGCTGTTGGCTCTCTTTCCCTGCCTCCCTGCTCACCAGCAACCACCATCCTGTTCCTGGTTCTCCTTGTTTTACCATGTGGTCATCACCCACAAGGCAGGCAAACCCATTTGCCATCAAATCTGGTTGTATTTACATATTTTGTATCTTGTTTTCCCTCCCCTATACCTTTGTAACTTCCCTACCTCATAAACCTTTTATTTGTTGTTAAACTTTTCTTCTTTTAACTTCCAAAATGGAGTGAGATTATTTGGGTGTGCTTACCTTTCCTCTCCCTACATCTAATTCCTTTTCTTTGGGAAAGAAGGGGGAGGAGGAAAAGGCATCCTATAAATTGTTATTGGTTCTATCAACTATATTTGAGTTTCTGGGAAATTTAAATTAGAACTGAGACAACAGATTGTCTAATGGTCACCCCTCTCTAATGACTCTCATGGTGTTATCACAAGTTCTGGGTCTGTGCACATCAATAAGTGTGTGCTTACTCTAGCTCCCACAGCTGCAGGGAGGGCAAGGAGGAATTTAGAACATCAAAAGATGCCTCTGACTGGGATTCTAGTGTCCCTGGCAACTTGTGGATTGTGTTTTTCTTGGAATATATCACAGCATAGTATGAGATGTTGGCTTGTGTTAGACAATCCAGAACCATTTGGAGATAATCTGGAAAGTTTTGCATCTTCAATACTTCAATAAATGATATGGAGATTATTGATTTAATTTATTTATTTTTAACCATTAAGAAAACAGTGATTGAACCAAAACAACAACAATAAAAATCCCAAACATCCAAACAACAGGTGAGATATATCTAGATCATCTATATCCATCTGAATTAATATATATGTAAATTAATTCAGAGGAAAAGAGAAAGTAAATTAATGATTTAAATAATTGTTCAATAGACATAATAAAAAGGTAGCATATGCTGCTTCTTTACTACAGTGTGTGTCTGAATAGTAAAGTATTTCTGTGGGCATACTCTGTGATTATGACAACTGTTTTTTTGGTAAGTTTTAATTTTTTTTTATTTCTTCAACTCAAGAAAAACAAACAAACAAAATCCAAATAAAAAAGGTCTCGAGAGGAACAACCAAAAAGAGTAAATCATAGAATCATAGAATCAACCAGGTTGGAAGAGACTTCCAAGATCATCCAGTCCAACCTAGCACCCAGCTCTAGCCAATCAACCAGACCATGGCACTAAGTGCCTCAGCCAGGCTTTTCTTGAACACCTCCAGGGACAGTGCCTCCACCACCTCCCTGGGCAGCCCATTCCAATGCCAATCACTCTCTCTGGCAAGAACTTCCTCCTAACATCCAGGCTATACTTCCCCGGCACAACTTGAGACTGTGTCCCCTTGTTCTATTGCTGGTTACCTGGGAGAAGAGACCACCCCCCACCTGGCTACAATGTTCCTTCAGGTAGTTGTAGACAGCAATGAGGTCCCCTCTGAGCCTCCTCTTCTCCAGGCTAAATAACTCCAGCTCCCTCAGCCTCTCCTCATAGAGTTTGTGTTCCAGGCCTCTCACCAGCCTTGTTGCCCCTCTCTGGACACCTTCCAGCACCTCAACATCTCTCTTTAATTGAGGAACTCACAACTGGACAGAATACTCAAGGTGTGGCCTGACCAGTGTTGAGTACACTGGAAGAATAACCTCCCTTGTCCTACTGGCCACACTGTTCCTGATGCAGGCCAGGATGCCATTGGCTCTCCTGGGCACACTGCTGGCTCATCTTCAGCCTACTATCCGCTGGTGTCCCCAGTCCCTTTCTTCCTGGCTGTTCTCCAGAAATCTGTATAGCGAGGCCCTGGATATGTTTTGTCTGTCCTATAGGTGTACCTTGCGTGGTCAAATAAGGTGTAGTGATTCAAGGTGTAGCTTTCAAAACATCGAGCAAGCAGATGACTTTAAGCCTATGTAATTTTTCAGTTTTGATAATTTCACAGAAATCACCTGAAGGCCAGAACAGCAGTGGACATTCACACCCACTAAAAGATGTCTTTGAGCTTATGAGGGAGGTGGTGGAGGCATCGTCTCTTGAGGTCTTCAAGAAAAGCCTGGATGAGGCACTCGGTGCCATGGTCTAGTTGACTGGATAGGGCTGGGTGCTAGGTTGGACTGGATGATCTTGGAGGTCTCTTCCAACCTGGCTGATTCTATGATTCTATGAAAGGAAACCTGTTGAAGCTATTCTCACCAGCCAAACTGCTCCTCATTTGTTGGCAGTACTCCTGTTTTCTGGAAAATATACATGCTTACCTTCTCTCTAATCTGTATTAATACATTGCTACATTACAGTTGTTTTTTTTTTTCAAGCACAGATGTTGCTGCTCTTTGTTTTGTACCAAACATGATTTTAACATACAAATCATTGTGTTGGCTTCAATGAAAGCCTCTCTAGCAGAGGGTGCTACTTGGTCTTCTGATAAGAAGAATATTGGTTTTGACAGTTTTCTATATGTTTTCCTGCAGGGGATTTGGGTCCATCTTATTTTCCATTTCATTCTCCATGCTCTCTCCTGCTTGCATACAGCCATTGTATGCCTACATTTTTTTTCCATATAATGACTCTTTAGAGGAAACCACAGAATTAGGAGTAAGCACCTACATAATTGCAGTCCAGGCAATTCTTGCTGTAACCATTGCTTGCTTCCCTATTTTCCAAAACTTTAAAGGGAAGTCAGCAGATTTATGTTTTAGATAAAAGTCACCTAATTGCATTCCTTGGTTTGAGAAAAATAAACTTACAAAAAACTCATCTGTCTTGACTACAAAGTGAGTTTACAAAAGAACTTTAGAACAGAAAAATACTGGACAGGGTTCTGAATAGTTTTATTATTGCAATATTTATATAAACTACTTTTAAAAGCATAAAGATTGTTTTCCCTATTCATACATTCATAGCACAAACTTCATCAATGGTGGTAGGAATGATATGCATGTTTGGAAAATAAACCCTTTAAAGACTATGACTGAAACATACACAACTAGGAAAAGAATCCCTTAAAGGAGAAATACACCATTAATGAACTTGAGGATTTAGAGTTGTTGATTAAGCAGATTGCTAGTTCACATTTTAAACACATCAGTGGGCCCACTTTTGATGATCTCATAGTGGGCTCTGTAAAGACATGTTGATTTCAGATTCAAACTGAAAAAAATTGTGCATCAAAAAAAAATCCCAACAAAAAAACAAAAGAAAACTTCTGGAGACAACTTCTCACAATGCCAATGCTTGTATAGGCAATGAATTGAATTAGACATATTGCATGGGAGATGGCATTATAAAGGGACTTTTATGTTTGTTTAAAACCCCTGTTGTTCTAGCAGATATACCCATTATTGGATTGCTTTTATTTTTTTTTTTTTTTGGTGGCAACTTTTCTTACCTGTTTCTATAGAGGGCAGAACACCAAAATGAACTATTAAAGTAAGCAAATACATTTAGTTTGGATGAAAATTCCATCTCTACAGAGATAAATACCTTTTATTGTTTAGACATCTCTGTTTAGGTTTACTGAAAGCAAATGATTTTGCTTTTGGAAGGTTCTGAATTAAAAATAAACAGATAAGCCCATTTCTTCAGAAAGAGTGCTTTGCAGCTACCTGTGACAGCATAGCTTATTAGCTAAATTTTGCCACCTTTAAAAAAAAAAGGTTGAAAAATTGTGCTACTTACACAGCTAAATCTTGAACACTGATCAAATAAGCAACTTTTTTTGGTTTTATCTGCAGAACCCATGATGAGCTCCTCTAGAACTAATAGGGTTAAAGCTTCTGAGCTTCCTGTGTGAAGAAATTAGACAGGCCAAACTTTAGATGAAACAAGCCTGAAAGCACAGTGGCAGTTGCATGGTGTGATCAGCACATTGCAGAGCTGGGCTTACTGCACAGGCTTTTGAGAACTAAATGAAATACAATTCCACCAGGAAAACCTTCATAGTGTTATCCAGTGCACTGGACTTGGAAAATCTATAGACTGTCTTATAGCACCTTTGGTCTACATCACATACAAGTTTCACCTCTTCAGATATGCTCTTAGCTACTGAACTCTAGATCTTTCAGTCACGTGTCAAAATAAATACTGCCTGACAGCTGAAGAATACCTTTATCATCCCTCGTTGCGCACTGACTTCATAGAAGCATACCTTTAGTCTTCACAAGAAAAAAGGAGGCTGTGATCTCAATATTTCAACACTTTTATTTACCTTATCTGTAATATAATTAATAGATGACTGCATAAAGATCAAGGTGGCTATCAAAGAAAATGAGACAGCTTCATATGAAACTTGCTCTTTTGAATCAGTCTAGGACTCTATCAAAGCATGTGTGATAATTTCATGTAAATCCGGGTGTTCTGAATCTGTATCTTTTAACCTGTACATACCATTTTTAACACACTACGTTTCAAAGACATTCAAAGCTGATCTAATTTGTATTACAGAATTACATTATAATCTGCAAGCAGCACATCATACTGATTTCTTAAAATTAATGTGGGAGCTCATTATAAAGACATCTACAGAGGGCTGATGCAGTCTTCCTCAAAAAAAAATGCTGTGACTTAAAACAACCACATTCTCTAGTTAAAGTACAACTTTTTCTACCCAGGCAGATCTTTCTCTGAAGTCTATATTTTGAGATTCTCTATTTTAAGCACAAACACAAGATCAGAATATTCAATGGCATCCAGAATTGCCCTTGTAAAAGAACCCCTGATTTTTTGGTGTTGAAATATATTAAAACACTTCAAATTTTTGGTTCATGAGATGATGAGGTAAAGAGATTGGGCACCATAGTGGAAATGAATGCATGTGATGGAATGAAGTAACAAAAGCAGTACTACTAAGTGGTCCTATTGTAAAGGGAATGTGGAAGGATTTCCTGCTAACAGGACATGAGTTGATAAGCAATAAGCAAACCCTTTCTGGGAAATGTCCTTGAGTCATAGAATCATAGAATCAACCAGGTTGGAAGAGACCTCCAAGATCATCCAGTCCAACCTGTCGCCGATAGGTCAACTAGACCATAGCACTAAGTGCCTCATCCAGTCTTTTCTTGAACACCTCCAGGGACAGCGACTCCACCACCTCCCTGGGCAGCCCATTCCAATGCCAATCACTCTCTCTGGCAAGAACTTCTTCCTAACATCCAGCCTATACCTCCCCTGGCACAACTTGAGACTGTGTCCTCTTGTTCTATTGCTGGTTGCCTGGGAGAAGAGGCCACCCCCCACATGGCTACAATGTCCCTTCAGGTAGTTGTAGACAGCAATGAGGTCACCTCTGAGCCTCCTCTTCTCCAGGCTAATCAACCTCGGCTCCTTCAGCCTCTCCTCATAGGGTTTGTGTTCCAGGCCCTTCATCAGCCTTGTTGCCCTTCTCTGGACATGTTTCAGCACCTCAACATCTCTCTTTAATTGAGGAGCCCAGAACTGGACACAGTACTCAAGGTGTGGCCTGACCAGTGGATGTCAAGAGGTGGGTGGCACCCCCCACATACGGCTGCAGGAGGCAGAGCCAGCCAGCTGCAGGGGACAGACTCTACAGGCTGTTCTTGTAATGTTAACCTATCTGTACCTCACACATAACCCTGGACCAATCTGTATTTTCCACATGTACCAATCTTGAACTAAGTAAGTTATGTATGCCTCTTCCAAGTAGCATATAAGCAGCTGTATTGCCTCCACAAAATGTACTCTACTACATATTGAGTCATCTCGTCTGTACCCCGATCCTGCCTCCGCTGGCTTCCCTCAACCACAAGAGAAGTTGCCAGTTGTATTTCTGCTACCTTTTTTGTGTGAGACCTAAACAGACTATCTGAAATGGATTTAGGATTAAAAATCTAATAAACAGACTTAAAAAAAAAAGGCATGTAATCCTTGTTATAATAAACTAATCACAGAATCACAGAATCACAGAATGTTAGGGGTTGGAAAGGACCTCCAGAGATCAAGACCAATCCCCCTGCCAAAGCAGGATCACCTAAGGTAGGCCACACAGGAATGCATCCAGGAGGGTTTTGAAAGTCACAAGATAAAGAGACTCTACAACTTCACCAATGTTATGTCACCCCCACTACAAAGAAGTGTCTCCCTGTGTTGAGGGGAAGCCCCCTGTATTCCAGCTTGCACCTGTTGCTCTTTGCGCTATCAGTGGGCACCACCAAAATGAGACTGGTACCTTCATATTGACACCCATCTGTCAGATATTTATAGATGTTGATTAGATCAGGGAACCATCCTAGATGAGGTACAGCCATAAACTGCCCTTTTATCAGACTGAACTATATGTTTTGGAAAAGCAGAGCAAAAGTAGTGTAGACTTCCAAGCCAATCTATGTAAACACCTTATAAATTGTAATTTTGTTTTAAATTGACATGGTGTCATTACATTTGAGCACTGTCCTGTACCAAAATTGCTTTACTCAAGAACATCCTGTCTGCCTGGGGCAGAGGGGGATTCTCAGCACCTACGCTGGTTTTGGCGGAGGGGAGAAATTAATTGGGGCAAGATAATTTTATATAAAAATATAGATTTATTAAACTCAATATTCTGAACTCTCACCATCCCCAACCACTGTATATTAATATTCATTTACACAGTTATGGAAACAATCTAGGATAAATTATGTACAGTGACTTATTATTTAACTAGCAAACATTCAAACTATAAACAGAGAGGGCAGTTTTCCTGGCAGCTTAATACAATTTGGGGTCTATTATGCTATTTGCCCAGCAGAAAGGGCTGAAACTGACTCTGCTCTATGGCAGACGCAACTTATATTACAGAGGAATTAAAGCATTTACTCACAATTGTTATTAATCAATAATCACCCTCCAGAGCTATGTCACAGCCCATACCTAGCGTTCAAACTTCAGGGGATCTCTGCCCGTGGACTCTCTGATGCTGGAATCCTCCCGGCTTGAGGGGAAAGGATGAATCTTCCCAGTTTGTGGGGAAATGTTGGTCTCTAACCTTGTTCTCCTGGCGAGGATGCAATTTCTGCCTTGGTGCTGCTGGCTCCTTCTGGATGCTTCTGTCCAGGAATTCTGAGCAGGATCTCAGGTATAGGAGGAGAATAGAATATCGTGCTGTCTCTGGCACGGTTCTCATGGCTAGCAGGCCATGTGTGCAGACAATCCAGAGTCTGCTTCCTGGTTATCTCAGCGGCAGTGGCACACTTACCAGGCAATGATAGGCCTGGGCATGCAGGATGTGTGTGGCTGCTGGGAGTCTGAGCTCTGTAGGTAAAGGCAATACAGGATCTGGTCCTGATAACACAGTAGCGTGCAGATGTGCATGGCTGTCTGGAGACTATAGGCTCCTTATATATATATATATATATATAGGCAGGCTTAGGTAAGCTCTGCAAGAAAGGTACACAGACAGGTGAGCTGCAAGTGAGGCTCCGAGTGTGAGCAATGGCATCTGAGCAGGGGTCTGAGTGGCTGAGCTGTGGAGGTAGTGTCCGAGTGGCTGAGCATCTGAGCTGCAAGTGAGTGTCAGAGCACGCTGTTTACCTGTGCACCCCTATTTATTGAATGTGGGCTGAGATTAATGGCCCTTTGGCCATTAGAATGACCAACCAGGTTGGCAGTCAGCCAAACCTTACCATAATAGGCAAAAGCACTTGCCTGGACTTTCTTCTAATATGGGGATCACATGGGCTTACCCCAGGGAGACACGAGCTGCTTGTGTAGGGGCTTACACAACCTGTTTACAACCAGGAGTCCTGGCAGAAAAACATGTCCAGGCAAGGCAAGGCATAAATAAGCCTCTTTTCGAGCCTACAGGCCCTCCATGACACTGCCCAAGTAAGGGAAGTACATCTGCTTGTTTTAATTCTCTCAGCAGGAATTACCCACAATACACAGGATAAGAATATCAAACAAAACCTAAATATGAAATACAGATAATGTATGCAATATTAAATGCAGACAAGGATCACTCTCAAAGATTATCAAATGATGAAACTGAAAAAAAAAAAAAAAGGAAAATAGAAAGAGATCTATTCTGGAAAGACCTTGGCTCTTAAAGTAAATTTAAATTGCTGAATAATGCAACTGAAGAAGCCACAATAAACTATCAGGTTTTAATCCATGATCATGTCCAAAATCATGATCAGATAATCTGAGCACAGAGGACTGTGCTCATCCAATGGGATGGCATTCAATAGCTCCAAGTGCAGGGTGCTGCACTTTGGCCACAACAACCCCATGCAGAGATACAAGCTGGGGTCGGAGTGGCTGGAGAGCAGCCAAACAGAGAGGGATCTGGGGGTACAGATTGATACCCACCTGAACATGAGCCAGCAGTGTGCCCAGGTGGCCAAGAGAGCCAGTGGCATCCTGGCCTGCATCAGGAATGATGTGGTCAGCAGGAGCAGGGAGGTCATTCTGCCCCTGTACTCTGCACTGGTTAGACCACACCTTGAGTACTGGGTTCAGTTCTGGGCCCCCCAGTTTAGAAAGGACATTGAGATGCTTGAGCGTGTCCAGAGAAGGGCGAAGAGGCTGGTGAGAGGCCTTGAGCACAAGCCCTATGAGGAGAGGCTGAGGGAGCTGGGATTGTTTAGCCTGGAGAAGAGGAGGCTCAGGGGTGACCTTATTGCTGTCTATAACTACCTGAGGGGTGGTTGTGGCCAGGAGGAGGTTGCTCTCTTCTCTCAGGTGGCCAGCACCAGAACAAGAGGACACAGCCTCAGGCTGCGCCAGGGGAAATTTAGGCTGGAGGTGAGGAGAAAGTTCTTCACTGAGAGAGTCATTGGACACTGGAATGGGCTGCCCGGAGAGGTGGTGGAGTCGCCGTCCCTGGAGCTGTTCAAGGCAAGGTTGGACGTGGCACTTGGTGCCATGGTCTAGCCTTGAGCTCTGTGGTAACAGGTTGGACTTGATGATCTGTGAGGTCTCTTCCAACCCTGATGATACTGTGATACTGTGACTGCAAGACAGCTGGACAATAATTCCTCATGGCTGTATTTCTTTCTGGTGACAGGAAATCAAATCAGATCTCTATTTCCTTGGTCTGGTCATTAGCATTATTATGTGTTTTCTCAAGAAGATGTCTTTATATGGGGGTAAAGACATCTGATCTCATTCCTACTTTACCAAAATGCTTCCAGATAAATTATAAGGAGCCATAAATCCCTAAAAAGAAACAAAACTTACAGGTCTATATAACTTGTACTAGCTACAGTTGAAGTAAGCCTCAAAATTCTACAAAGATATTATCAAGCAAATATTTTGTTTAGAACATACCATATGTGAGAAAAAAGGACCATGACAAATGTTTTTAAATCCAAACCACAAAGTTAGTTGTGTACCATCAGGAGAGAGGCTCTCTAGAGTGCCTAACTGCTGATAAGAAGCAGCCAGTTTTATACAACTATTTACCCATTATCTCAGAGCACACAACTTTATAGTACAGCAAAGCTGGGAGGTTCAGAGGTGTGGATTGCTGCCAGGCAGTTCAGGAAAAGCAGCCTCTGGATAGAGGAACAGCCCATAGAAAGCAGCTGAATCAGGAAAGCCTAAACAAAGCTGACATACCATATACCTGAAGGACATCCATGGGACAACAATGTTCCTATGTGGCCAAGAGGGCCAATGAGATCCTGGAACATATTAGGAAGGGTGTCCAGCAGATCAAGAGAGATTCTGCTCCCCCTCTACTCTGCCCTGGTGAGACCTCATCCTGAGCACTGCCTTCAGTTTTGGCCTCCCCAGTTTTGGGCTCCCTGGTTTAAGAAGGACAGGGATCTGCTGGAGAGGGCCCAGTGGAGGGCTACGAAGATGATTAGGTTACTGGAACACTGCCTGATGACAAAAGGCTGAGGGACCTGGGGCTGTTTAGTCTAGAGAAGAAAAGAGTGAGAGGGGATTTGATGAATGTTTATAAATATCTGAGGGCTGAGGGTCAGGAGCAGGGGGTCAGGCTCTGCTCACTTGCTCCCTTTGATAGGACAAGGAGCAATGGATGTAAACAGCAGCACAGGAGGTTCCAGCTCAATACAAGGGGGAACTTCTTTACTGGAAGGGTCACAGAGCACTGGCACAGGCTCCCCAGAGAGGGGTTGTGGAGTTTCCTTCTCTGGAGACTTTCAAAGCCCTGTCTTGATGCTTTCCTTTGTGACTGGAGCTAGATTGTATGGTCCTGCTCTGGCAGGGGGGCTTGGACTCAATGATCTCTTTGGTTCCTTTCCAACCCCTGACATCCTGTGATCCTGTGATCTTTCTGCCTCATCAGTCTGCAAGTGGAAGACATTTGCTTGCAGTTTTGACTGTGAAATTAAAACTGTTTTAGTTTCCTACTGTTCAAGCACCTAGATCTCTTTTTTTTTCCCACTCATTTGGAGCAGGCAGAGGTTAGATTTAGAGTATCCCTTAACAAAGGATTAGATATGGAGTATTCATTAATGAGACTACAAGAATAAGGACTGTGCAGTGTCTGATAGCACTTCTACTGCACCTCATGCAGGCAAGCAAGGCTGCAATTTTATATCTTATCTTTATAATTTCTATTAAAAATTGCATGCATTTGCTGGAGATCATGCCCATATAACTGAAGACAAAATTTCACTCACTACTTTCAATCAGAAGATTGTGCATGCAAAGGCAAAGCTCGGTTTCTTAATTCTGGGGAAGGTATTATCAACTGTATAGACTGAAAAACATGAAAACTGAAGCCCATGAAAACTTCCTGTTTCATCAAAAGAGCCTGCTAATACTACACTTTCCCTACACTAAACCAAAACCATCCTCAGCTTTGTATCAATTATGTCTTAAAAGAACAATAAATGGAAACAAACCTGTAACAGGGAAAATATTTTGCACCATTTGTCCAAAACTATTTAATAATTCAAATGAATGTTTTAAACAGAAGTCCAAAGAGCAATTCTACTATCAGAATGCCATGAAATCTGCTGGCCTTTCTTATGAACTCTTAAGAAAAAGTCCTGAAACTATTTCTATTCTACCTCTTCCCCAGAAAGAAAGAATCCAAACAGGAAAATAATCTCTGATGAACACAAGCACTGCTCTGAAGTGATGTTTCAGCTTTGAGTGGATGCCTTCTTCTCCCGGAAATAACTTAAACCCAGTGCAGGTTGCAGAGGAAATAAAAAAAACAGAATCACATCTGGCTGTCACACCTGTGCAAAGCAAAGCTTACTTTGTTTGCTTTGTCTCAGTTATAGGTGCCTCTAAATCATCTCAAGGCCAATTAATTTCCCATTTGCATAAAGGAAGAAACAACATAATATGATTTTTAATTGTTATAATGTGCAAAGAGATTTTGTGCTGTGAATCTTGAAGGGTGTTATAGTTTGAAGCAGGCTAGAATGTTCTGGTGAGAAGAACTAGATTACAGGCTGTGGAAAGAAAACAATGGTGATGTCTACTTCGCACATAGGCTTGCTGAGATGTATAAAAACATAAGTCAAAACATGGATAACACACTCGGCATCACTCTCACTTGGGCTGCTGGCTGAGCTGCATCTTACTCTCTAACCTCACCCTCCATTTTGGACTAATCCACTTTGCTTCCTAACCCCCTGGCCGAACCTCTATTCTTCCTTGGGACTGGGGTAAGGTTGAGAGGGGTAGGGGGAAGGTGAAGGGGTGGTTGAGAGCCCCTCCTGGGGACTCAGGTTTCTGGGAGGGAAGTTGTGTTTCTGTATTACCTTTTTTACCTTGTATATTTCTGTCTATAACTGTATATACTGTAAATATCTGCTTGTATATTGTGCTAGCTGTAAATATAAGCTTCATTTCTAATTCCAGAGCTGGCTGAGTCTAGTCTGGGTGATTTCTAAAGTGTGTGTGGGGGGGGAATACCCAAACCATCACAGAGGGTTATAGGTTGGACTTGGTGATCCTGAGAGAGTTTTTTCCTACCTGGATGTTTCTGTGATTCTGTGATTCTGTCATTTCACCATAGTATCTTTGAAGAATATCTAAATGGAGAGGAAACTGTATACAAATGATGTATTTTTATGGTTTAAAAAGAAAACACTTGTTTACATTTCCAGCTTTGTAAATTATTTATATGCATTAATTGGTTTATTGTAATGTAATGAATCCATTGAGTTCCAAGCCTTAAGTGACAATCAAGTGAAATTAAAAAAAATATATTTTATGTTTTTTTTTAAATACATGATTGAACATGGAAATATAAGCATAAAAATATTTTCATTTGAAATTTCACTTGAAATATTTTTTTCCAAAATACTAAACTTTATTTCGTGACACATATTTATTACAACAACTGTGTTATTGTCTACATTCATAGGCTATCAAACAACAGTAATGATTTATACAGAATCACAGCATGTCAGGGGCTAGAAGGGACCTTGAAAGCTCATCCAGTCCAATCTCCCTGCCAGAATAGGATCTCCTATACCAGATCACACAGGAACACATTCAGGCAGGCTTTGAATATCTCCAGAGAGGGAGACTCCACAACCACCCTGGGCAGCCCCTTCCAGTGTTCTGTCACTCTCACAAGGAAAAAAAATCCTCCTCATATTTAAATGTTCCTACACCTTAGCTTCCACCCATTGCCCCTTGTCCTGTCACTGAGCATCACTGAGCAGAGCCTGGCTCCATCCTCCTGACACTCACCCTGCACATCTTTATAAACACTGCTGCAGTCACCTCTTGGTCTCCTCTTCTCCAAGCAGCACAGTCCCAGCTCCCTCAGGCTCTCCTCGTAACAGAGATGTTCCATTTCCTTAATCATCTTCGGGGCTCTGCACTGGACTCTCGCAAGCAGTTCTATGTCCCTCTTGAACTGGGGGGCCCAGAACTGGACACAGTATTCCAGATGCAGCCGCATTAGGACTGAGTAGAGAGACAGGAGAACCTCTCTTGACCTACTGGCCACAGGCCTGTTAATACACGCCGGAATGGCATTGGCCCTCCTGGCCACAAGAGCACATTGGCTACTTAAGGGCAGCCTCCCATCGACTAGGATCCTTTTCCCCTTCATTGCCTTCCAGCAGGTCAGTCCCCAACCTATCCTGACCCCTGTGGTTCTTCCTTCCCAGGTGCAACGCTCTAAACTTGCCCTTGTTGAATTGAATTCAGTTTCTCCCTGCCCAGCCCTCCAGTCTGTCCAAGTCTGGCTGAATGGTATGAGCCTTCTGGTGTGGCAGCCACTCCACCCGGTTTGGTGTCATCAGCAAACTTGCTGATGGTGCACTCTGTGACCTCACCCAGGTGATGAATGTTTTGAACAGTTCATATTTTCATCTACATATTATTACTGATATTTATAAACAGGCCAAGGAGAAGCTTTAAAGACCCTGAAGCACTGCTCAGAGGAGTTTAGGCTCTGCATAAATCTGAGTATTCCTCATTGTGGCTTTTGTAGTGGTGCCATGGGTATGGTTGCATAGGTGTTACTATGGAAAACTAAGTATTTCTCTTGCCAGCAGTTACATACTGTTAATTTTGCACATATAGCCTGCTTCAATAAATCACTGAAGCACACAGACAACTTCAGTCCATCCTCACTCAACAAAGCAGGTTAAAGCAAGTATAATTGCCGGCAGTGTGGCAGATTAAGTTCACTAATTGCCCCACTAAAGGAGGGCGTGCATATACATAAATCCAAATGTAGAATAAATATATTGATCATTTAACCTCTATTATAGGAAGAGAAGATACTAAGGGAAATGTTAAAACTGAGAGAAGAATCAGAAAGAAAGTCTGACAAATAGAAAGCAGCCATTCATAGAATTGCAGAAATTCAGGCTGCTGATCACAAAGGGGAGGCAGAAAAGGATATGAGAAAAACAACTTAAAGTTCATACATCAATAAACACAGTAAACGCATCTACAACACATTGTGAAAGAATTATCAGTCTAACATGAAAAAACTACATCTTCTGCAATTAGTGTTACCTCAAGTTAGTAATTGTCTGTAATGGAAACATGTTAAGAATTATTTTAAAACACATGACAGAATTTGGAGGCCAGATAGGCAATGACTTTTTGGATGTCATAAATCATGACTTCTTGGAAGAAATAGGCAGAAGAAGATCACACCATGGTTATGTACAATGTACACAATGAGAAACAGACAACTTGCACAGTGAGAAGAAGCCTTGAGATTAATCCAATGGCATTTATAGCAGAAATCCCTTAGTTAGAAATATTTTTTTTAAGACATGTTATGTCATATATTACAAGACAAAAGTAATCTGTGTAATATTGGTTTGTGATAGATTACCTATAAAAGGGCACACAACATTTGCATACGTGTTCTTTCATACTGCAAATACATTCCGCCATGAGCCTCATTTCTCTACTGCTGTAATGTTACTATCATTTTCCCCATGCTCCAGCAAAACTACAGTGAAAGAATGTATTTTAAAATGCTAACAATTTAGCAAAAGCACTCCAATAATTTGAAAGTATATGGACAGTTTTGAAAAACATTGAGATCGAAACAATTACATTTAAGAGAGTAAAAATCTATGCAGTTATTTCAGGCAATATGTCAGACGTGAATGACATTTAGACCAGATTAAAATAGTATTGGGTTACAAAACTGAATTCAGACCAGAAAGTGAAGATACAGATTATGTAATTCAGAGCAATTTCTAGTGTGATAGAGATTGTTGTACTTAGTTCTGTTCTGAAGTACTGGTAATTGCAAATTAGTAGAAACTTGTTCCAAGTTCAAAGGCATCTTGCATAGAGAAAGAAAGTTAAAGTAGTAATATCTCAATCCTCAAACCTGACCTCCTTAAAATGGTCCTCAAACCAGTACAATTTTTCACAATGCATTTGCAGGAAACAGTAAACACTAAAATTTAGAGGGATAAAAAACCTCAACAACTATATTTGTCGAGATTTCAGACCATGGAATCACAAAATCATACAATTGTTTTGGTTGGAAAAGACTCTTCATATCATGGAGCCCAACCACTATTATCTAACTCTAGCAAGACTGGTGGCAAATCATGTCCCTTAGCACCACATCTGCATGGCTTTTAAACACCTCCAGGAATGGTGATTTAACCACCTTGCTGGGGAGACAATTCTACTGCTTGATATCCTTTTCACTGAAGAAGCTTCTTCTGATATCCAATCTATATCTCCCCTGGGCATAAACCTGAGAGGCTGTTTCCTCTAATCCTGACACTTGTTACGAGGGAGAACAGACTGACACCCACTTTGCTACGACTCTTGCCAGGTAGCTGGAGAGAACAACAAGGTCCCACCTCAGCCTCCATTTCTCCAGAGCAAACAACTCCCTTCACTCAACTGCTCCTTACAAAACCTGTTCTCCAAACTCCTCACCAGCTTCTCTGTCTCCTCTCTGGCCCTGCTCCAGCACCTCAGTGTCCGCCTTGTGGCGAGAGAACCAAAAGTGAATTCAGTATTTGAGGTGCATCCTCACCAGGCCTGAGTACAGGGGGGGACAATCACTTCCCTGCTTCTGTTTGTCAGACCCTTCCTGACGCAGATCAGGCTGCTCTTGTCCTTCTTGGCCACCTGGGCAAACTACTGCCTCGTGTTTAGCCAGACATTGGCAAATGTCCTCAGGTCCTTTCTCTACTGGCAGCTTTCCAGGCACTCTTCCCCAAGCCTACAGCATTGCATGACATTGTTGCAATGTAAATACAGGGCCTGGCCTTTGGCCTTGATGAATCTCATACGACTGGCCTTGGGCCATCAATCCATGCACCCAACTTAGTGTCACCTGCAAGCTTACTTGATAAAGTTATGAAAGAGAACTGACCCCTGTGATGAGCCCTAGGAAGCACCACTTGAGACTCCACTACCAACTGCATTTAACTCCAATCACTACCACTCTGTGGACCTGGCTGTTCAGCCAGTTTTTTACCCAGTGAAGTGTCCAGCCATGCAAGGCAGGCAGTTGCTCCAAAAGGGTGTTCCAGGAAACAATGTCAAACATTTTACTAAATCTAGGAAAAAAGGTAGGTCATCTTGTCACAGATCAGGTCAGTCAAGTAAGACCTGCCCTTCATAAACCCATGCTGAGTGAGCCTGATCACCTGGTTTCCTGTATGTGTCATGTGATGGTGCTCAAAATTATCTGCCCCATAACCTTTCCCAGCACCAGGGTCAGACTGATAAGCTTGTGGTTCTCTGGATCCTCCTGCTCATAGATATACATCACATTTGCCAATCTCCAGCCAGCTGGCACTTCACTTCTCCAGGACTGCTGGTAAATGATAGAAAGTAGCTTGGTGAGCAATCCCACCAGCTGCCTCAGATGGGTGTAGCCATCCAGCCCTGTAGACTTGTGTGCGTTCAAGCTGTGCAACAGATCGGGAATCATCTCCTCTTGGATTAGGGGGCCTTCATTATGGTCCCAGTCCCTATCTTCCAGCTCAGGGGTGATGGGTACACTGCAAGCAACTGGCCCTACTACTAAAGACTGATGTAAAGAAAGTACGAGTATCTCAGCCATTTTCTTATCCTTGAGCACTGTGTTTTCACTTGCAACCAACAAATCTTGTTGTTGCTAATATATTTGTAGAGACATTTCTTATTGTTCTTACAAGACAAAGACAGATTAATTGCCAGTTGGGATCTGGCCCTTATGATTTTCTCACTGCTTAGCCTCACAACAACTCTGTAGTCCTCCTATTGTCCTGCCCCTTCTTACAGTGATCAGATAAACTGGATGTTAGGAAGAAGTTCTTCACAGTAAGGGTGGTGAGACACTGGCACAGGTTGCCCAGGGAGGTTATGGCTGCTCCCTCTCTGGAGGTGTTCAAGGCCAGGTTGGATGAGGCCTTGAATGACCTGTTTTAGTAGGAGGTTTCCCTGACTATGCCAGGGGGGTTGGAATTAGATGATCTTTGAGGTCTCTTCCAACCTAAACCATTCTATGGTTCCATGAAATGGGCATCTCTAACTGACAAAATCATGTAAATGGTTTTAGCCATCTCAGGCTTGTTCTTACCCTTCTATAGCCTGACTACTGACCCTTTTGTCACAAACACTGACCACATTGCCTCTTGGTCTGAACTTGACATTTTTAGTGAAGACTGGAGCAAAAAGTAATTACATTTGCTTTCAGTTTCTTGATATCATATGCTGATAGCTTTCTGCTCCCTTGAGAAGTGGGCATTCCTTTTGCTAGTGTTCTTACTACTTAAGTCTCTTGCCAGCAGTCATCTCTTTTGAACTCTGTCTCTTCTTTTCTCCATGCTACAATTGTTTTTTTAAACTCCTTCAAAAATTACCTAGTTTGTGCTTCTACGTTATTTGTTCTTAAATTTCAGGTGTTTGAAAAAATCTTTCTCACTAATTTCACTTCCTCTCCTTCATCTGTCACAATGTTATTTACACCTTTGTCCTTGAAATAATTTTTAAAGCAATAATCTTCTTGTAACTCCATTTATTTTTCAGAAGAGTTTACTTGCAAAGCTCTTTACCAGAATCTACTTTCACACATTCTTTTGTCTTAATAGTCTGCTTTCCCTCTCTGTCTTCCTAAGAAATACTGAATTTAGTTATTTTGTTGCCAGTCTCATCAGAGTTGTCTTTTATCTTCAGATTTTTGTTGAGTTCTTTCCTGTTGGTTAGAAGTGAATCTAGAAAATCCTTCTTCCCTGCTTCTTGTTCTCTTTACTATTTGTATTCCAAGAAGCTGTGAGACATTTAGTTCCTATTTTGTTTATTTCTCAGCAGATACCTGGATAAAGGCCTCTGTCACTGTCAAATGTCCAGGTGATTCTGCTCATTGTTGGGAATAAACAAACTGCTGCAATTACTTAATTTCCTAGGGGCTGAGAATGACAACATCTAATAAACAAATACTTGAGACCACAATTTTCCATCTTATGAGAGGTCTGTGTTTCCTTTGCAGCCAAAAGTGCTTGTCAGAAATGGTATTTGACAGCTTCTGTTGCCCTCTCTCCACTCCACACATTGATTTTCACCTTGTACAGTACTTTAGGTTCAATTAGGCACAAGGTGTTATGCCTGAGACCACTTACCCATTAGAAAGGCTACAACCAAGCACTACTACAGTGAAGATCATGGACAGAAAAACTGATTTGGCTGTCAGACATGCTGAAAAAGGTTTTATGGTAGCTGCAGGCTAAAAGCATGAACTATAAGCAATGTAATTATGAAGTAGATGGAAAATAAAAGTCCATGGTTACCCAGGTCCTTATTATGATCAGATCACTTGGCACATCACTGCAGAAAAATTTACTTTGGAAAAGGGCTACATTTTTCATGAGTAGTTCGATAAAAGAAACTATTTTATGGGTCCAAGAGATGGTTGAGTGGGTCAGACGGAAATAATTTGTTTTTATTTTGCTTTAGAAATTAAGTCACATTTTTATAGGAATTTACAACAAATTCCTGCACATTAAATACAAAGTACTAAAGCAAAAGTTAAAACCAGTGTGTATTAGTATTTTTGGAATGAAAATTAAAACGTGCTGCCACTTTGCAGTCCAAGTCATTATGTTTTATGACTTAGGTTAACATTGTGCTATAAAATACAGTAAATAACTGTTAAAAGCAGTCATTTGCTCAGAATTACTGTGAGTTTAATTTTGGGAATGATTCAAACTAATATATATATATATATATATATGTGGAATTTATTCTTAATTTTACTGCTCAGCTCTTAACTGTATTCTGTCATACTGAGTGGAGACCCCATGTTAAGAAGTCGGGTTTAAATAAGTCAGCAACTACTGTGTTTGATGTCATTGCATAACTTGTAGAAATCTGTGTGTAAATTTATGCTCCTATTTTTAACTCATCACCTCATATGGGAAAGTTATGTTTGCTCAGAAATGATAAGGTTTTTTTTTTCCTAACCAATCATTGTTATATACCAGGAGTTTCAGCATGAGATAGTGTGCTAGTTTGAAGCAAGCTAGAATGTTTTGGTAAAAGAACTAGATAACGGGCAGTGAAATGAAAAACAATTGTGTCTCTTCGCTCACAGTCAAGCTGAGAACTCTGGGAAGAAGAAGTGAAACATTCTCCATTTTGTCTTTCATTCTGCCTTTGCCTTCAGACCTAGTCACATCTTATTAACCTTGCTGCCACTTACCTTGCTCCCTAACCTCTTGGCTGCACCTCTCTTCTTTCTGAGAACTGGGGTAAGGTTGAGAGGGGCAGGGGGAGGTGTTGGGGTGGTTTGAGAGCCCATCCTGGGGAGTCAGGTTTCTGGGAGAGGAATTGTGCTTTTTATTGTTTATCCCTTGTATATTTCTGTATATAACTGTATATATTGTAAATAACTGCTTGTATATTTGCTGCTGTAAAATAAATAGCTTCATTCATATTCCCAGAGTCCATCTGAGTTAGCTGGGGCAATTCCAAAAGTGTGGGGGAGCTGGTAAGAGCCAAAACCATCACATTTTTTAATTGGTGCCCAATGTGGGGCTAGATTTACTTGAGTGACTGTTCATTGGCTCTGGGAATTAAAATGGAGCTAATAAGGCAGCTATTGTACTTGTGTGGGGCATTACTCTGGTCTGGTTTTGTTTTCTTGGCATCTCCAACTTCTTACTAAAAGCTGTTAAATACCCAGTCTTTCATATCTCCTGTTCCTGGTCCAGTACAAAAATTATAACCCTTCACAAGCTATACTAGCATTCTGGAATATTGAGTGCACCCTTAGCAAGTTTGCTGATGACACCAAGCTGTGTGGTGCAGCTGACATGCTGAAGGGAAGAGGTCCATCCAGAGGGACCTTGATAGGCTGGAGAGGTGGGCACAAGCCAATCTCATAAAGTTCAATAAGACCAAGTGCAAGGTCTTGCATCTGGGTCAAAGCAATCCCAAGCACCAATATAGGCTGGGCAGTAGTGACTGGCTTGAGAGAAGCCCTGAGGAGAGGGGCTTGGGGGTGTGTGGGGTGTGTGCGAATGGAACAAAGCTAGAAACAGGTAGATTCAGACTGGATGTTAAGAAGAAGTTCTTCATCATGAGGGTGGTGAGACCCTGGAACAGGTTTCCAGTTGCCCAGGGAAGTGTCTGAAGCCCCATCACTGGAGGTGTTTAAGGCCAGGCTGCACGAAGCTCTAGACAGCCTGATCTAGTGTGAGGTGTCCCTGCCTATGGCACTGGGATTGGAGCTAGATGATCCTTTCCATCCCTGACTGAATCTATGCTTCTGTGATTTAAACAAAACTAGGTTGGTGAAAAAAGGAATTAACTATGAGGATTTGTGATGGTTTGGGTGTTACCTGCCTTCCCCCCCCCCCCCCCCCCCCCCCCAGATTAGGCTTAGTCAGCTTAATCACCCAGATTAGGTTTAGTCAGCTCTAGGAATATAAATGAAGCTATTTATTTACAGCTAGCACAATATACAAGCAGATATTTACAGTATATACAGTTATAGACAGAAATATACAAGGTAAAAGGTAATACAGAAACACAACTCCCCTCCCAGAAACCTGAGTCCCCAGGAGGGGCTCTCAACCACCCCTGCACCTTCCCCCTGCCCCTCTCAACCTTACCCCAGTCCTAAGGAAGAATAGAGGTTCAGCCAAGAGGTTATGAAGCAAAGGTGGGTTAGTCCAAATGGAAGGTGAGGTTAGGGAGCTGCAGTTCAGTCAGAAGCCCAAGGCAGAGTGCGAGACAAAATGGCAAGAGTGTTATCTAATGTTTTTGTTTCTTCTTCAGCAAGACTCTGAGGGGAGTAGACATCACCATTGTTTTCCTTTCATAGCCTATGATCTAGTTCTTCTCACCAAAACATTCTACCCTGCTTCAAACTAGCACAGGATTATAGGTGTCCTGAGATAGTCCAGAAGCCTATGAGTTTCCTCTTTTGATCCAGCATCTTATTGTAAGATAGTGAAAACTTACTTGCGATAGGCTCGTACTCTTCTTACATACGTGCTGCACTGGTTTGCATTTACTATCATAGTATCTCTGTGTTAGGGTATTTCATGGAACAGAGTTTACATGGGGAGGGTGATGTAGAATGAACACGCTCCAGTAAATCTCTTTAGGAAATGCATGTAGATATAAGGATTTGCCTTGCTTTGTTAAGGCTCTGAAGTTGTGATAAGCTCTGCCTCATGCTACCTGATCAACAGAAACTTATTGATGGTACAAAGGGAACCAATGTTAATTTTCAACAGAAATGTACAAACTGAAGTGGACATATTAGAAAAGTTTCAAGTGCTACAGGAATGTGTTAAACATCTACTGAGTGAGACAAGTGTCCTGCACCATACCGCTTCTGTAACATTGACAATGGAGGATATTTAGCCTAAACATGTGAGTTTGGCCACCTGCCTGTTTCCTCTCCTGGGATTCACAGCCATTGGATATGTGACACATGGATATGGGATAGAGTATACATCATTGCTTATTTTCTCAAGGGTCCTTTTATGGAATGGTGTCTCTGAGTTTGTCTAATCACTTTTTGAAACACTGAGACATTCTTTGTCAACATATTTCAAAAATTTGCTACCTGCTCATTAAAAAAATAATAAAAATCTTCAATCTGTTTTAGATGATCTCCTACTAGATTCAGTGAGAGCTCGGGAATACTTCATGTTAAGAATCTTATGAGTAATGATTCTCACTGATCACTCCATCGTCACTGTGATTTTTATAAGCTTCAGTCTGAAGTCTGCTTTTTGTTGTTGTTTTTTTTTTTAATTATCTATTTTTTTTCCTCATGAGGTAACTTTTATTCCTTTAGCCATTTCCACTGGCCCTCGTAAGTTTTATGACACTAACTTGTCTCTCAATGAATCTTGAATGTCAGACCGGTAATCAGGGTCTGACTATCACTAATGGACTAATGAAGTCAAGCTTTATACTTTTGATCCCTTAACTCTCTAATATCCTTCTTGCTATGAGGAGTCACAACACAACCAGCACAATTGGTGCCTTGCAAAGTCTTAAAAACATTTAGTAAGTGCATGCTTGTGTGAGTATCATTAATGAACAAGACTTCTTGAATGGGAGGTCAAACGTAGTGACAAAGGGTTAGGAAAAGATGAGTTATTGAATGTCTTCTTTATCTCAGTCTTTAATACTAAGAAGTACAATTGTTCTCTGGATACCCATCACCCTGAGCTGGAAGATAGGGACTGGGACCATAATGAAGGCCCCCTAATCCAAGAGGAGATGATTTCCGATCTGTTGCACAGCTTGAACGCACACAAGTCTACAGGGGTGGATGGCTACACCCATCTGAGGCAGCTGGTGGGATTGCTCACCAAGCTACCTTGTATAATTTACCAGCAGTCCTGGATAACTTGTGTGATGGTTTGGGTATTCCCTGCCCCCCCCCCCACTTTTGAAATTACCCAGACTAGGCTCAGTCGGCTCTGGGAATATAAATGAAGCTATTTATTTACAGCTAGCACAATATACAAGCAGATATTTACAGTATATACAGATATATACAGAAATATACAAGGTGAAAGTAATACACAAACACAACTCTCCTCCCAGAAACCTGAGTCCCCAGGAGGGGCTCTCAACCACCCCTGCACCTTCCCCCTGCCCCTCTCAAACCTTACCCCGATCCCAAGGAAGAATAGAGGTTCAGCCAAGAGGTTAAGAAGCAAAGGTGAGTGGAGGGTGTGTTAGAGAGATGTAGCTCAGTCAGAAGCCCAGCCAGAAAGTGAGACAAAATAGTAAGAGTGTTATCTAATGTTTTAATTTCTTCTTCAGCAAGACTCTGAGGGGAGTAGACACCACCATTGTTTTCCTTTCACAGCCTATGATCTAGTTTTTCTCACCAAAACATTCTAGCTAGGTTCAAATTAGCACATTTGTATGAGATTCAGCAAGGCCAAAAGCCAGGTCCTGTATTTAGGTCACAGCAATGCCATGCAATGCTATAGGTTTGAGGAAGAGTGCCTAGAAATCTGTCTAATGGAGAGAGGACCTGAGGACATTTGCCAATGTCTGGCTGAACATGAGGCAGCAGAGTGCCCAGGTGGCCAAGAAGGACAAGAGCATCCTGATCTGTGTCAGGAAGGGTCTGACAAACAGAAGCAGAGAAGTGATTGTCCCCCTGTACTCAGGCCTGGTGAGGATGCACCTCAAATACTGAGTTCACTTTTGGTGCTCTCACAAGGCAGACACAGAGGTGCTGGAGCGTGTCCAAAGAAGAGCAACAAAGGGTGAATGGGGAAGGGTGCAGAGAGTAAGTCTTACAAGGAGCAGCTAAGGGAAGCAGAATTGTTTGGACTGGAAAAAAAAGAAGGCTCAAGGGAGACCTTCTTGTTCTGTGCAATTGACAGAAAGAAGGCTGTAGTGAGGTGACCGTTAGCTTCTTACCTCAAGTAACAAGTGACAGGTGAAGAGGAAATTATCTCAGGTTACAACAAAGGTGGCTATTATGCAAAGTGTCTTCATTGAAAGAGTCATTAAGTACTGGAACAGGCTGCTCAGGGAAGTGGTTGAGTCACTGTCTCTTGAAGATATTTAAAACATGTATAGATGTGGCACTTAGGAACATGGTTTAGTGGTGGATTTGGTAGTCGCAGGTTAATGCTTGAAGGCAACGATCCTAAAGGTCTTTTCCAATGAAAATAATTCTGTGATTCTATTAAAATATCAGTCAGTAAATTCCAGCTCAACATTACTGCCTGGGAAATATTCCTCCAAAATTTATTTGTTTTCTACAGGTAGCTTCAACAGAGAGGTTTACTAGTAAGAATGCTTGTTGCTTTATTGAACTTACAACCAGATATTGAAGAAGGATTTTAAAATTCACAGACAAGAGTATCTGGAAAATGGAACTGAAATTTCACTCACCTGGCCTAGAACAGAAATAAATTCAATGAAATATTTAGGCAGCCATGACTCTGATTCACTGTTATTGCAGATTTCCAATTAATTATTTTAGAATAAGATACAGCCATGAATGAACCACATGAATAAGTAAATTATTAATTTTAAATAAATAAATCTAAGAAAATTATGAACTGCTCACAGACAGTTTCCCAACAGAGAAAGGAAAAAAAAGTCTTATAATTTATTTACCATAAGTAATTCTCCCAACTCTGCATGAGTGGCTGGTGCTCTGAGCATCCATTATTTATATGCTTTGTTGTTTGGCTTTAGTAAAATGACTAAAGTTAGAAATGGGAAAATATGTGATTGTTTAGGCTAATATATCATCTGAAATTTCAGGCAATGCATCTGTCATCTTTCAAAAGTTCAGCTGGCTAAATTTCAACTGTGACCATCACGAAAGCATAGCTTCAGTTTCTTCTCCTTTTAGTTTCAAGACACATCATACTCAGGCTACTCTATTCACTTGGATTCAGGCAGAATGACAGAGGAAAATTTCACAGTTATAAAGGAAATTCGGAAAGTTGAAACAATTATAGCTGTAATTTACAATGCTACTAAGCATGACAAGTTGCTACTGTTGTTAGCAGAGAAGAGGGAAAGTATCGTCCAGTATTTCACTAGATGGCTGCACCAAAGCAGGCCAGACAACTTTGCATAAGCCAGGCTTTCTTTATGCATTCCTACTTATGTACACAGTAGAAATTAAATTATGATTAGTAGATTCTGCACATGCACAAAATTTCCTCCTTAGTCAAACTGAATGTAGGAGAAAGATCATGACATCTGTTACGCTAAAAGATAATAGAGGATGAGAAAAACATAATGAAATTAAATGATGTGGATGTAATTTTTATTCCTGTTTGGACCCTACCAAGGTAGTCAGGGAGTAACTGTAAGGGTGACATTATCAGGATTGAGCCCAGTTCCAGGAACACCATTCTGCTCTGCCATATTGTTGCGAACTAGGTTACTGGGACACCTCTGGCCCTTCTTATGTCACGTTTGCCAGTGTCCAGTGAATTTGAACCTCCCCAGTTAGCCAGGACTGCTGGTAAAGGATGGAAAGTGGCTTAGTGAGCCCTTCCACTATCTCCCTCAAATGAAATGTCAACAATTCACAGAGTCAGAGAATCATAGAATCATAGAATCAACCAGGTTGGAAGAGACCTCCAAGATCATCCAGTCCAACCTAGCACCCAGCCCTAGCCAATCAACTAGACCATGGCACTAAGTGCCTCATCCAGGCTTTTCTTGAACACCCCCAGTGACAGTGACTCCACCACCTCCCTGGGCAGCCCATTCCAATGCCAATCACTCTCTCTGGCAAGAACTTTTTCCCAACATCCAGCCTATACTTCCCCCAGCACAGCTTGAGACTGTGTCCCCTTCTTCTATTGCTGATTGCCTGGGAGAAGAGACCAACCCCCACCTGGCTACAGTGTCCCTTCAGGTAGTTGTAGACAGCAATGAGGTCCCCCCCTGAGTCGCCTCTTCTCCAGGCTAAACAACCCCAGCTCCCTCAGCCTCTCCTGATAGGCCTGTGCTTCAGGCCCTTCACCAGACCTGTTGCCTTTCTCTGGACATGTTCCAGCACCTCAACATCTCTTTAATTGAGGAGCCCAGAACTGGACACAGGACTCAAGATGTGGCCTGACCAGTGCTGAGTACAGGGGAAGAATAACCTCCCTTATCCTGCTGGCCATTGGCTCTCCTGGCTACCTGGACATACTGCTGGCACACATTCATCCTACTGGCCACACTATTTCTGATGCAGGCCAGGATGCCATTGGCTCTCCTGGCCACCTAAGCACACTGCTAGCTCATGTTCAGCTACTATCTTCCAGCACCCCAAAATCTCTTTCTTCCTGGCTACTCTCCAGCCACTCTGTCCCCAGCCTGTAGTGCTACTTTGGGTTGTTGTGGCCAAAGTGTAGAACCTTGCACTTAGCCTTGTTAAATCTCATCCCATTGGCCTCTGCCCACGCATCCAGCCTGTCAAGGTCCCTTTGTAGGGCTCTCTTACTCTCCAATGGATTGACAGCTGCTCCTAGGTTGGTGTCATCTGCAAACTTACTGATGATGGACTCAATCCCCTTGTCCAGATCATCAGTATAGATATTGAACAGGACGGGGCCCCAGCACTAATCCTTGGCGGACACCACTAGTGACAGCTGCCAACTGGATGTGGCACCATTCACCACTACTCTCTGGGCCTGGTCCTCCAGCCAGTTGACCCATTTCAGAGTCAATCTGTCCAAGCCATGAGCTGCCAGCTTTGCCAGGATCTTGTTGTGGCAGATGGTGTCAAAGGCTTTGCTGAAATCCAGGTAGACTGCATCCACAGCCCTCCCCTCATTCACCAGGTGGGCAACCCAATTATAAAAGGTGAGCCAGGCAGGACCTGCCCTTCCTAAAGCAGTGCTGGCTGGGTCTGATCCCTTGGCCATCATGTCGGTGCTTTGTGACGGCACTCATGATGACCTGTTACATGACCTTGCCTGGCACTGAGGTGAGGCTGACAGGTCTGTAATTTCCTGGTTCCTCCCTCTGGCCCTTCTTGTGGATGGGCATCACATTGGCAGCTTCCAGTCTCTGGGGACCTCTCCAGTGAGCCAAAACTGTTAATAAATGATAGAGAGCAGCTTGTGATGGGTTGAGCAAATCTGCTGCTGTTATTCATGCCATACTGCACTCATGACAGCTTCAAGATGTAAGTTCTGACTGGAGCAAAGTATTATGGATTTTGCAGTTCACATTGGGAGGCTTCCTGTCTTGGTTGCCACTTCTGGGTTCTGGGTTTTTGGATGTTGGCGTTTCCACAGGGATTGTGTCAAGATGAACGTGAGTAGGGTAGAACACTGGCTTTCTCTTAAGCTGGTTTTTTTTTTCTTCCTCTTGCATTTTGCTGCACTTCTTCTGCAAATATGCTAAACTAAAATAACCATCCTTTGTATTATTAGATTAATAAGATAATTAGCTAGGGTAATTGTGCATTTATGTCATCTCATTTATTCACTAAATTCTTATTTCTTTATCTTCAACCCTGAGTGTTTGTCTGTTACTTTTCCCTCACTTCTGTGCTGGGGGAGAAGGCAGGTTAACCTTTGTGTTAACCCAGTACAACGGTGGAACTAATGGTGAAGGAATGACAAAAATACTCATTTGTGAGCTGCAGTTCTTTTTCCAGATGTAGACTTGGATAGTCAGGCATTGGAATAAGCTTCCCAGGCAGGTGGTGGAGTCACTGTCCATGGAGGTATTCAACAGCATGGCACTTCAGGACATGGTTCAATGGCCATGGTGATGTTATATTAATGGTTGGACTCAGTGATATTAGAGGTCTTTTCCAATCAAAACAATTGTATAATTCCATGATTATGTGGCCCTACATATCAATGTTCACATGGTTCATGATTGCACTCAGCTATCAGCTTGAACCCTGTCCCTTTCTCCTATTTGCACACAAGTCAAAGGGAACATTTTTAAATGCCCCTAGAGCTGGAACACCTCTACTATGTAGATAGGCTGAGTGAGACAGGGTTGTTCAGCCTAGAGAAGAGTCTGGGGAGACCTTAGAGCTGCCTTCCAACACCTGAAGGGATCCTATGAAGCAACTGGAAAGGGACTTTTCATAGGAGTGTGCTTGGGAAAGTGTGGCTGGAAAACTGTCTAGCTGAAAGGAACCTGGGGATTGCAATTGACAAGCAACTGAATATAAGGCAGCAATGTGATAGGTGGCAAATAAAGCCAATGGCATCTTGGCTTCTATTAGAAATGCTATGTCCAGGAGGAGGAAGGAGGTGATGGTTCCCTTGTACTCGGTTTTGGTGAGGCCACACTTATGGTATTGTTTTCAGTTTGGGGTACCTCATTACAAGAGGGACATGGAGGTGTTGGAGAGAGTGCAGAGGAGAGCAACTAAGCTGGTGAAAGGCCTGAGGAATAAATCTTACAAGGAGTGACTGAGGGAGTTGGGGCTGTTTGGCTTGAAAAAGGAGAGGCTGAGGTGAGGCCTCATCGCTGTCTACAGCTACCTGAAAAGATGTCACGGAGAGGTTGGTGCTGGTCTCTTCTCACGGGTGAACAGTGATAGAACAAGGGGAAATGGCCTCAAGCTGTGACTGGGTAGGTTTAGACTAGATATTAGGAAACGTTTTTTTCATGGACAGAGTGGTCAGGCATTGAAATGGGCTGCCCAGGGAAGTGGTTGAGTCATCAACATCGGATGTGTTCAAAAGTTGTTTGGATGTGGTGTTCGGAGATATGGTTTAGGCTGAACGTTGTAGAGTAGGGTTATTGGTTGGACTTGATGATCCTGAGGGTCTTTTCCAACCTGACTGTTTCTGTGATTCTGTGAACACAAAAGGGTTACCTTACCTCAAGTTGTCGGTACAGGGGCCTCCAAGATAGCCTACAGTGTAATCATTACACAAATTAACCACCAACTCTGATGCTAGATGTCATCCTCCCTTTATCTCATCTCATGTCACATATTTCTCCCACACCAGCCAGCTCTGCCTGTGAACCTCTCATTCTCATAGTGATTATCATCTTGTGCCAAAAGAAAACCTCTCAAGCCTGGGGTGGGTACAAGAGGAAAAGTCTGTGCATGAGGGTATCTCTTTCCCTGTCAGCTCCTCCAATGCTACCTCATACAGCCAGTCTTCCTCCAGAAGTGAGCAGAGAGCTTTCTATAGGGACCTTTACTATGAAGTCAATCACTTAAATGTAAATTTGCTACCATTAAAGCATCCATACAGACACAAATCTGCACTGCCTGAATGAATACATCTGTTTAACACTGCAGATATATAAAACCAGGACAACTACAAATTACTGCCTTAGTGATTAGCCAAATTCAATATATTTCAATATATTTCATGATCATACACTGGCCAAAACCAGGTTGAAAATTTTAGCCTAGCAAGTACAGCCAGCAATAATAAGAGGGCTTCTTTGCCCAGTCAGTTAGAATTATTAAAATGAGACTCTTAATTCTTTGAAGTGTGAAATGCAGGTAAACTATTCAAATGATGCTTGGCAAGTGAATATTATTTTTATTGCCTTACTGAGGGAGATCTCTGCATTTGTACATTTTTCATGGTCTTCATCTGAATCCAGATTCCAAATGCTCTGTCAAGACTTAAAATCCAGGACATAAGTCTCAATAAGTGTCACTTACATGCCCCTGCATTATGTCTGTCAGGATGAAAGGGCAATCAGAAAGGTGTTTGGCTTCATGTGTGCAATGTTTCTACATGATGCAGAAAGGAAATTCTTAGACCGCAGTAGTAAACCAGGTATCAGTTATGCTGAGACTTCTAAATAATGTCTTTACTGAGGAAAATTCACACATTACTATGCTCAGTGCTCTCCTGAGAGAATGTTGTTTCAATTTTGGAAAAGATGACAGAAGGTATTGAATTCCAAAGGATCTAATGAAAAGCACAAGACTCCACCTCATAGTTTTTCTTTAACCCTCTGTATTAATAGCCTGATACTAAGTAGATTGACTTTGATTTTTTTAACACAATCTGATTTATAACTTTTAATACGTATAATTTATAATAATTTCTAACCATCAGTGGGATCAGGGCAACACAAGCATCAAAATAGTGCCATGGAATAACAAGGAAAGAGGAGGAAGTCACTACACAGTTTTGAAGACTATCAAATTAAAAGCAAAACTACTCTGGGAAGCATTATCAAGGCTACAAATTCAAACACTGAGCAGACAGGTACACTTGGAGCTGATCATTTAACTCCTCCCCATATACATGATGATGCACAACTAACAATGCAGTTAGACAACAAACAAGTTAAGGTAGTCTCATATTTTAGCATTTGAACTCTTCATTGACATCTACCATCAAGGCATCAACCCTCAGCAAGTGCATAGGGGAAGCTGGATATATGGATATTGATCAGAAGGTTTTTCATGCTGTGAAGAAAGGCTGAGAGAGTTGATGCTACAGCCTGGAGAAGGCTCCAAGGGAGACCTTACTATGGCCCTTAAATACTAAAAGAGTGCTCATAAGAAAGACAGGGACAGTGACTTTACCAGGACCTGAGGACCTGTAGCAATAGGACAGAGTAGTGGCTCTAAACTTTTAAAAGAGGGCAGATTCAGACTAGACTTTTACTTTATAATGAGGGAAACAAAGCACTTGTCAGGTTGGACAGGGCTCTGAGCAACTCAATCAAGTTGAAGATGACCCTGCTTGTTGCCGCAAGTTTGAACCAGATGACTTTTAAAGGCCTTTTCTAACACAAAATGTTCTGTGATTCTGTGAGTCTATATCTGTGTGCATGGGTGTATTGTAATATGACAGTACTGACTTCCATTTAGCTTGTTCTTAGAGATAGTCTGACATAAGGAACCAATTCACACAGAATTCTTATTATTGTTTTTTAAGATTTTCTAAAGTTTTGCAAATTGTTCTGAATGTACAAAGTAATTATGGTAGAGAAAAAAATCTACCACCAAGTGTAAAACTTACCTGATGCTGGAAGCAAAAGGCATTGGAAGAAAGCCCTCTAAAAAAAAATATACAGTTGCTAAAAAAATGCAGAAACTGTAAGAACCCACTGCAAACTGAACTCTCCAAACATGAAGCAGACATCCAAAAGAGCCTAATGAAAGAATTTGAACTTTTTATGAAAGTAAATGGAGCTACAAAGAAGACCGAGGAAAAATCAAGTTTTAAAAAAATTATTATTCTCAAGCCCATGGCATTAGATGTGCTGAAATGTTTTTCATTCAAATGATCAAGAAGCTGCCAATTATCAGGCAGTGCTGCAGACATTAAAATAATGTTACACTAGTAGTGAGAAGATACATAAAGAATTAATCTCACTGGCCTCTCATTAGTCACCCAATAAGAACATCATGTACTTCGGGATGAGATTCAAAGTATTAGTGTGTTGAACAGCACAATTAACATCTTATTTCCTGAGCACTCAGAAGTAGGAATGGGTCAGAAGAGGGGTGCATTTTAATTCCTGCACTTTAACTTTGGGATGAGATTTAACAAGGCTAAGTGCAAGGTTCTACACTTTGGCCACAACAACCCAAAGTAGCGTTACAGGCTGGGGACAGAGTGGCTGGAGAGTAGCCAGGAAGAAAGAGATTTTGGGGTGCTGGAAGATAGTAGCTGAACATGAGCTAGCAGTGTGCTTAGGTGGCCAGGAGAGCCAATGGCATCCTGGCCTGCATCAGAAATAGTGTGGCCAGTAGGATGAGTGAGATTATTCTTCCCTTGTACCCAATACTGGTCAGGCCACACCTTGAGTCCTGTGTCCAGTTCTGGGCTCCTCAATTCAAGAGAGATGTTGAGGTGCTGGAAACTGTCCAGAGAAGGGCACCAAAGCTGATGAGGGGCCTGGAACACAAACCCTATGAGGAGAGGCTGAGGGAGCTGGGGTTGTTTAGCCTGGAGAAGAGGAGACTCAGGGGGGACCTCATTGCTGTCTACAACTACCTGAAGGGACACTGTAGCCAGGTGGGGGTTGGTCTCTTCTCCCAAGCAACCAGCAACAGAACAAGGGGACACAGTCTCAAGTTGTGCCAGGGTAGGTCTAGGCTGGATGTTAGGAAGCAGTTCTTGCCAGAGAGAGTGATTGGCATTGGAATGGGCTGCCCAGGGAGGTGGTGGAGTCACTGTCCCTGAAGGTGTTGAAGAAAAGCCTGGATGAGGCACTTAGTGCCATGGTCTAGTTGACTGGATAGGGCTGGTTGCTAGGTTGGACTGGACAATCTTGGAGGTCTCTTCCAACCTGGTTGATTCTATGAAATATTTTATATTTAGAATGCACAGGTTAGAGTAATCTCATGAAAACAGGAAACTGGCTACATGTACTTACAAAGGAAAAAGGAGTCAATACTTTTTGTGGTCAGCCAGAGAAGGAACTCCTCCTGACTGTAGCATCACTTTAGAGAGAACCTGATAATTCTGGAGTATATTAAAAGTGTTTTTAGAACACTGTCTGAGGCAAAGTCCTTGAAAATGCCAGCAGACAAATGCATGGCTTCTAAATACTGACAAGCCCTGGTGCAACACGGTTGCTGAGTTGTCCAGATTGTGGAGACCTTTCATCTAGGTGACTGCTGAGCTCTGAAGTGAAAAATTATGAAAGAGAAGGTGCTCATGAAACCTTAAGTACATCTAGGAATAGCTGGCAGCTGCCAGTCACTTCCCAGGGTTTGCAGTTTTGGAGACAGATCTCTGAAGTGTAAGTCCTGAATTCAGTGCAGAAGCACTGTGGCTACTTAAGGGCTATTCTTTCATTATATGGTTGTTGACTATTTTTTCAATCAGCATCTTTGCTGGTGATACAGAATAGGCAGGAACCAATGCTGTAATTAATAAAGCTGTTGTCTCACCTCCACATTAGTGCAGAAACGAGAAGGTACCAGTGAATGAAGATTGCAATTACAGCCAATGGAGAGAGTTAATAGTATTTTACTATTGTCTTGTTTCATCTCAGAGAACCAAATTTGTTGCCGCCCTGTCACGATGCTCAGCAAGCTCCTCATGCCAGACTTTTCACAAGGGATTGAAAATTGTATGTGTCTCACTTTTTGTGTACCTGGGCTGACCTTATACCATCATACTGGGAGCATGCTCTTGTCAGACCCCACCTGGAGTACTGTGTACAGTTCTGGAGCCCCCAACACAAGAGGGACATGGAACTGTTGGAGCAAGTCCAGAGGAGGGCCGCGACGATGATCAGAGGGCTGGAGCACCTCTGCTATGAGGACAGGCTACAAGAGTTTGGGCTCTTCAGTCAGGAGAAGAGAAGGATTCAAGGACACCTTATAGTGGCCTTCCAGTATGTGAAGGGGGCCTACAGGAAGGCTGGGGAGAGACTATTTACAAGGTCTTGTAATGACAGGATGAGGGGTAATGGGTTTAAACTGGAAGAGGGGACATTTAGAGTAAATGTTAGGAGGAAGTTCTTTACAGTGAGGGTGATGAGACACTGACACAGGTTGCCCAGGGAGATTGTGGGTGCTTCCTCCCTGGAGTTAAGGCCAGGTTGGATGAGGCCTTGAGCAACCTGCTCTAGTGGGTTGTGTCCCTGCCTACAGCAGGAGTTGGAGCTGGATGATCCTTGAGGTCCCTTCCAACCTAGACCATTCTGTGATTCTATGTCCTGAGAGGCTAGTAGGCCTATTAGATGTCCTGGGGAACATCTGATAGGGAAAGCAAAGGTGGAAGGAAAACAAAGGTTTGGGCCATTATGTCCCCTCCCAAAATGATAAACAGGTACCCACAGTTGTTTAGGTAGTTGTTGGTGTCTTGCCCAAATAAGGGTGAGCAAGTCTTGGTTTCACCTAATACGGTCAGTTTTGCAAATGCCATTTTGAGTGATGAATCTCTGTGACCAAAAGAGCCATTACACTTGGGCAAGTAATATAAATTGAGCTCAGTTGTAAGTAATTGTGCTGCTTCTCCCTTGCTGCCTTTGCCTCATGGAGCTGCCTCTGTCTCACTGCTCTTGGACAATGTGTTCTGCTCTGCCTTGTGCTTCAGACTAGCTTAGCCCTGATGTTTTTGGCTTCAACTAACTGGAAATTTAAGTGCCTCAAGTTTCCCAGGAGAAGGCATTTAAGTGCCACCAACATGGTGCACTCTGCACATCTGCAAGAGATCCTGCCTGCACTTCTGCAAACATCCATGCCAAGAGGAACCAGGATCAGCTCAGAGATTGTCTGTCTCTCTCCCAGCAGCCTGGGAAGATCTAGAAGTCTCTCAATGGCTGAGCAGTTGTAACACTGCTACAAAGGAGCCAGGGACTACCTTGAAATTTCTACTCCGCTGCAGTGAGTAGAACAGACTTTCCCTAGGGCTCCAGGCTGCCTATTTGTAAGTGGGGCAAAGCCATCTTGTGGTTAAACTTTTCCAATTTTCTGATTCTCCTAAATAAATGAATTGCCCATAAGCACCCTTGTGAAGATTTTCCTGACCAAATTAGACCCCAAATTTAATTAATTTGTATATAGTTGTGGGTGGGGCTTTCTGCAAATGAAAGTAACTATATATTTTATAATCCCTGCCTTGTTAATTGCTCCAACTAAATCAGAGCAGTTGCACTAATGAGCAATGCTGGTGGCCCTAACTTTCCAATGTTGTCAGTACTTTTGAAGTTTCCTGTTAAACAGGAAACATAGCAGAGCATTTCCCTTTCTCCTCATCTACATTTTACACTGAAAGATCCAGAATAAGTATTATTATCTGTGTTTAAAGGAATACCTTTAGACCACACCTTGAGTACTCTGTTCAGTTCTGGGCCCCCCAGTTTAGGAGGGAAATTGAGATGCTTGAGCATGTCCAGGGAAGGGCAATGAGGCTGGTGAGAGGCCCTGAGCACAAGCCTATGGCCAGCACCAGAACGAGAGGACACAGCCTCAGGCTGCACCAGGGGAAATTTAGGCTCAAGATGAGGAGAAAGTCCTTCACTGAGAGAGTCATTGGACACTGGAATGGGCTGCCCGGGGAGGTGGTGGAGTCGCTGTCCCTGGAGCTGTTCAAGGCAAGGTTGGACGTGGCACTTGGTGCCATGGTCTAGCCTTGAGCTCTGTGGTAAAGGGTTGGACTTGATGATCTGTGAATCATAGAATCATAGAATCAACCAGGTTGGAAGAGACCTCCAAGATCATCCAGTCCAACCTAGCACCCAGCCCTATCCAGTCAACTAGACCATGGCACTGAGTGCCTCATCCAGTCTTTTCTTGAACACCCCCAGGGATGGTGCCTCCACCACCTCCCTGGGCAGCCCATTCCAATGGGAAATCACTCTCTCTGTGAAGAACTTCTTCCTAACATCCAGCCTAGACCTACCCTGGCACAACTTGAGACTGTGTCCCCTTGTTCTATTGCTGGTTGCCTGGGAGAAGAGGCCAACCCCCACCTGGCTACAATGCCCCTTCAGGTAGTTGTAGACAGTAATAAGATCCCCCCTGAGCCTCCTCTTCTCCAGGCTAAACAGGCCCAGCTCCCTCAACCTCTCCTCATAGGATTTGTGTTCCAGGCCCCTCACCAGCTTTGTTGCCCTTCTCTGGACATGTTCCAGCACCTCAACATCCTTCTTGAATTGAGGGGCCCAGAACTGGACACAGTACTCAAGGTGTGGCCTGACCAGTGCTGAGTACAGAGGAAGAATAACCTCCCTTGTCCTACTGGCCACACTGTTCCTGATGCAGGCCAGGATGCCATTGGCTCTCTTGGCCACCTGGGCACACTGCTGCCTCATCTTCAGCTTACTATCTATCAGTACCCCCAGGTCCCTTTCCTCCTGGCTGCTCTCCAGCCACTCAGTCCCCAGCCTATAGCGCTGCTTGGGGTTATTGTGGCCGAAGTGCAGAACCCTGCACTTGGCCTTGTTAAATCTCATCCCATTGGCCTCTGCACACCCATCCAGCCTGTCCAGGTCCCTCTGCAGGGCTCTCCTACCTTCCAACAGATCAACACCTGCTCCTAGCTTGGTGTCATCTGCAAACTTACTGATGCTGGACTCAATGCCCTCGTCCAGATCATCAATAAAGATATTGAACAGGACTGGACCCAGCACTGATCCTTGGGGAACACCACTAGTGACTGGCTGCCAACTGGATGTGGCTCCATTCACCACCACTCTCTGAGCTCTGCCATCCAGCCAGTTCTTGATCCAGCACAGAGTGAATCTGTCCAAACCATGAGCTGCAAGCTTGGCTAGGAGCTTCTTGTGGCAGACAGTGTCAAAGGCTTTGCTGAAGTCCAAGTAGACTACATCCACAACCTTCCCCACATTCACCAGGCAGGTAACCTGATCATAAAAGGAGATCAGGTTGGTGAGGCAGGACCTGCCCTTCCTAAACCCATGCTGGCTGGGCCTGATCCATTGGCTATCCTGTAGATGCTTTGTGATGGCACCCAAGATGACCTGTTCCATGACCTTGCCTGGCACTGAGGTCAGGCTCACAGGTCTGTAGTTTTCTGGCTCCTCCTTACGACCCTTCTTGTGTATGGGAATCACATTGGCCAGCCTCCAGTCTTCAGGGACCTCTCCAGTGAGCCAGGACTGCTGATAAATGATGGAGAGTGGCTTGGCCAGCTCAGCTGCCAGCTCTCTCAGCACCCTAGGGTGGATCCCATCCGGTCCCATGGGAGGTCTCTCCCAACCTTGATGATACTGTGTGATACTGTGATGCCTATAACATTTATCCATTGAACAACCTTGAGAAAGTTTTTTCCTGTTCCTTCTGCACAAGTTGATTAATCACAGTAAAACAGAGCTGCATTGAAAGACAAAAAGCCTCCTTTACTTCCAGCAAAGAATTTCTTTTAAATCCTTTAATATTAAAAAAAAAAAAAAGTGACCATTCTTTATCTATATCTCTGATGTATATATTAAGAAGAGTATGACCAGTAAGTCAAGACAGGCTCTCCTTTCCTTTCTCTCCCTCTATTCTGCTCTAGAGAGGCCACATGTGGAGTATTGTGTCCAGTTCTGAACTCCCAACCTCAAGAGAGACAGGAAAGTACTAGAGAGACTCCAACAGAGGGCTACAAGGATGATTAGGGGTCTGGAGCATCTCTGCTATGACAGACTGAGAGACATGGGCCTGTTTAGCCTGGAAAAGGCTGAGAGAGAGTTTTCTCAATGCTTAGGATGAGTGCCAAGAGGATGGAGCTCAGCTCTTTTCTGTGTCACCCAGTGATAGGTCAGGCGACAAAGGTATAAATTAGAAAACAAGAAGTTCCACCTAAACATATGGGAAAAAAATCTTTACTTTGAGGGTGACAGAGCACCAAAACAGACTTCCCAGATTCTCTTTCTCTGGAGAATTTCAAAACCTAACTGGACACTTTCCTGTACACTAGGCATACCTCCGTCAGCATTGGGGGTTGGTCTAGATGTTTTTTAGAGGTAATTTCCATTCTGTGATTCTGTGAAAACAAAGCCAAATGCACTGGACAGCATGCAGTGCAAGAAGTATTCTTACTGCCAAGGTGGATTTATTCACCACTGACACAAATAAGTTTGCTCTTAAATGTTTAGACAAATGGCCTCCACCCTACACCATCATGTATATATAAAAACATCTAGACAAACAAATTGTGATAAGATTAAGATTACAAAGTCAGACACTGAAGTTTTGGGGTGTCAATATTAAAGCTGCCAGAAAACTTTTAATTCAGGGCTCTTCTGCAAGTGATTTTTTTAAACAGTGTTCAGTTAATTAATCACACTCCATAGGTTGCCACTTCCTTCAGAATGCAGAAAACTGACATTGTGATCCTGACATGCTTAATACTTTTCTTTCTTCATTCTGTGCCTCTTATCTTCTGCTTTAGCTCATTCTTCAAATCCCACCGTGAGTAATAATAATAACAATAATACCTGGAAAAAAATGATGGAGCGGCTCCTGCTGGAGGGCAACTCAAGGCACTTGGAAGAGAAGAAGGTTATTAGGAGTAGTCAGCATGGATTTACCAAGGGGAAATCATGCTTAAGTAACCTGATAACATTTTATATGCCATAACTGAATGGGCAGATTCAGGGAAACCAGTGGATGTAGTTTACCTTGACCTTAGCAAGGCCTTTGATTGTCCTGCTCTGGCAGGGGGCTTGGACTCAATTATCTCCTTGAATCCCTTCCAACCTCTAACATCCTGTGATCCTGTGATCCTGTGACTACAGACTTTGATTTACCTCCGAGTGCTTTCCTCTGTCACTATAATATAAGAATTTATTTTCAAAACAACAATGCATGGCAGAGAGATGCTACTATCTTCCACTGACAAAGTGATGAAGCACACAGAATGGAAATCAGAAGTTTCCAATTATTTCAAGTAGCCAGTTTGAGATACCTTACACAACTAGTTTTCAACAAACATACCAGAGAGTAGCCCTGAGGAAAATGACCTGGGGGTCTTCGTTGCTGAAAAGCTCACCATGAGCCAGTAGTGTGAGTACAGCCCACACAGCAACCATGTGCTGGGCTGCAGCAAGAGCAGCATGGCCAGCAGGGCAAGGGAGGGGATTCTGCTCCTTTACTCTGCTCTCCTGAGACCCCACTTGGAGTACTGTGTGCAGTTCTGGAGCCCCAAATACAAGAATGACATGGAACTGTTGGAGTGAGTCTAGAGGAGGCCATGAAGATGCTCAGAGGGCTGGAGCAGCTCTGCTATGAGGACAGGCTATGAGAGTTGGGGCTCTTCAGCCAGGAGAAGAGAAAGCTTCGAGGAGTCCTTGTAGCAGCCTTCCAGTATCTGAAGGAGGCCTCCAGAAAGGCTGGGGAGGGACTATTTATAAGGTCCTGTAGTTACAGGACAAGGAGCAATGGGTTTAAACTGTCAGAAGAGAGATTTAAACTGGATGTTAGTATGAAGTTCTTCACAGTGAGGGTGGTGAGACATTGGCACAGGTTGCCCAGGGAGGTTGTGGCTGCTCCCTTCCTGGAGGTGTTCAAAGCTAGGTTGGATTAGGCCTTGAGCAACCTATTCTAGTGGGAGGTGTCCCTGCCTACAGCAGGAGGTTGGATCTGGATTATCTTTGAGGTCCCTTCCAACCTCAATGGTTCTGTGATTCTAAGTAGACATAGAGATGATGAATTATCAGGGATGCTACAAGTAATGCAATAAAGTTCTTTTAAAATGCACTATAATATTTGTTCTGTGATTACTCACAGTAATTACTGTTCCCTTACAATGTGCACTTGGGAAGTTAGGAGGCTCTTTTATTAACAACTACAGCTGTAGCCATTTTACCTGAAGGGGAATGTTTCAATGAATGCCATCATTAAAAGTATGCAATCACTTGATAAAGTACCAAAGTGATTTTTCAGCTTGAAAAATTCCTCTAGATTTTTGTGAGCAATATATGTGTAAATCAAATGTGGTTATTCCACTTGGACCATAAATATAAATGCCTGTCTGGCTCAGTTGAGATATTTCTTTCTAATTTTGGTAGGGTTTGGTGGAGTAAGGAGTGTGAATTGCAGCTATTTTTAACTGCTACAAGTAAACAGAAGAAGTAAAAAAGTGTTATGAAGGTATGTTTCTTGCAGGAATGAATACTATCTGCAATGTGAATGAGCAACTGAGACAGAAATGAAACTATATCACAGAAAATTCACTGTCTTTTTAAAGTTTTCAGCCTCTTCCTTGATTGAACTATTTTTCTATAATTTTTGCATTATATAAGCAATTAAGAAAGCAAAATCTGATTTTCTTATTATTAGCAGGCTAGATGGAGAGTTACAGAGGATGCAGCCATTTAAGTGGCTGTTTGAATACCTACAGCTTCGGGAGTAAAAAATATCTCAGTGTGCCAGGGAACCACTTCAAAGTATTTCAAATTAAAATAAAAATAGACTACTGCCTGGATCTGTGCTTCTTTTTATTTTGGATTAATTTAGAGCTCGTCTACAATGCAAACCACCAAATTCCAGTAGAGAAAAACTGGACATAAAAGGTTTAGAAGACACATAACATTGGTGAATCTGTGACATGAAAGGTGTATGTAGAGGTAGCAGTCAGAAAATGTCAGCAATATTCTTTGATTGGGTCACAGTCACGTACACTGGAAGGCTAGGATGGAACAGTCACAAGTTGCAACTAAGCAATTTCTAAGTTCGTTCTGATTTAGCCTGAAGATTGAATTAGATGACATAATTAGATGACCTTAGCAAGAATCAGTGCACCCTCAGCAAATCTGCAGATGACAGTGGTGTGGTTGATAAGACTGAAAGATATGATGCCATCCAGAGGGACCTGGACAGGCTGGAGAGGTGGGCTGAGGAGAATCAATCTCATAAGGTTCAATAAGTCAAAGTGCAAGGTCCTGGCCCTATGTCAGGCCATCCTCAATACTGAGAGAAGCCCTGCAAAAAAGGATTCTGGGGTACAGATGGAGAAGAAGCTGGATATGAGCCAACAATGTACACTTGTGGCCCAGAAAGTGAATCACATTCTGGGCTGCAGCAAAAGGAGTGTGGCCAGCAGGTTGAGAGAGGTGGTTCTGCCACTCTGCTCTGCTCTGGAGACATCACCTGAAGTACTGCTTCCAGCTCTGGGAGGACATTCTTTACAATGAGAGAGATAAAATGCTGGAACAGGTTGGCCAGGGATGTGGTTGAGAACCTGTCCTAGAGACATTCAAGACCAGACTTGATGTGTCTCTGGGCAGCCAGATCTAGTTGGAGGTGTCCGTGCTCACTGCAGGAGACAAGATGACCTTTGAGGGTCCTTTCCTACTTGATGCAGTCTGTGAATCTAAATCTGTGACCTCTAGAGGTTGCTTCTAACCAACTTTTTTGGTGGTTCTGTGATGAAGAATTTCTCCTCATAGGCTTAGGCAAGTACTTTTTGTAATTTCCTGCGATATGGAGCTGTGAAAGTCTGTAAAACAATTACTGAAACTTAGCTTCACTTCATCCTATGTCCTTCTTTAAGTCTAGCTTTTTACCTATAAAATTAATAAATAAGATTTAATTCAGTTATGAATATGAAACAAACTGTACTGATGCCTTATTTATATTTAAGACATGAGAAAATTTGACATAGCTTTCTTGCATTGTCTTCACATAAGGGATGATTCTGATTAATATGCTGAAAAAAAAATACTTATATAGTTCTGGACCCTGGTTTTGCAACAGTCATTCTATAAGTGTATGCTAAAGTGTGCGTTCAAGGCCAGATTATAGCCTATAATGCTTAAATATCTCAAGATACCTAAATGGTAAAGCAAAGCAGAGACTTCACAGGGAAATAGTGCTTCTCTAAAGCATATTATAAACTTTTCCTAATAGAAATTTCAAGCTGAAATTAACAACACATGAACTGTAACTGATGGTGTATTTCTTGAATGTGGCTGTGCAACATGCCAATAAAACAAACCTAATAAGTTAAGAGAAATTCTAGATTTCATACCTCTTGCCTATGTTAGAACCTAAGTATACATTTTATGTTAGTCATTGAGAGCTGCAAAAATATCAAGTAATAAAGAATATGCCACATAGTGCTGTAACCTAGTGCAATGCAGCTGAGGTATGGGGGGTTTGACTTTTTCACTGTAACTAACAATTCTCAGGTTCATCTGTTTGCTTTTTAGCTTGCTGAAGGGACAACTGTTCTCGGCCTTCATAAGGGTCTGCAATTATAACATTCATAAAAACAGCTAGTCATAAACATGTCACATAAAATATTTCACAGAGTTTATGTGAAAGGAAATTGAAGTCTCTTGAAAATAGAACTGAATCTTGTCCAAACAACCTTTGATACACTAATCCAACTTTATTGTTGTTATATATTATAGGCTTCTTTATCCGTACACACTATCATTAACCATACAGTATGTTTTGATAAATGTTTCACTTCCTGGAAATTCATGCAGCTCCTTGGCCACTGTCTATGTTGGTGGTGCTTTTTCATTAAGTCTAATCTGTGGAAAAGGAGGTGGCATATTTAAGTGAAAGAAACTGATAAAATGAAAAAGTAATTACCCCCAAGGTGTTTGTGTGGTGGAACTATCTGTCTGCACTTTAAGACCCATGGATAATTGTTTAATATTTGAGAAATAATAGACAATTATACCTAAGGCTGATAACACTACTTAATTTCTAATAAAGGTCTACAAAAGCTATGGTCACCATGTAACTTAGGCAATATTGTCAAACAGTACTCAGGATATGAGTTACAAATGACAAATGGAGCAACAAAATACCAATTTGTAATACGAATTTCAGGCTACTTATACTTCCACATATACAAGTTTTAGTTGTAAAATCCATCTAAATGTTGCTTTGATGCACATCATATTTCTTCAGGGTTTCCATAGAATCACACAGAATCACAGAACATTGTGGCTTGGAAAGGACCTTGAAAGACCATCTAGTCCAACTCCCCCACCAGAGCAGGATCACCTAGAGTAAGTCACACAGGAACATGTCTAGGAGGGTTTTGAGTATCTCCAGAGGAGACTCCACAAACTCTCTGGGCAGTCTGCTCCAGTGTTTTGTAACTCTCTCAGAGAAAAAGTTTTTCCTTATGTTCATATGGAACCTTCTATGCTCCAGTTTGCACCCATTGTCCTATCACTGGGCATCTCTGAGAAGAGCCTGGCTCCATCCTCCTGGCATTAGCCCCTCATATATTTATAAACATTTAATGAGCTCACCACTCAGTCTGCTCAGTCTGCTCTTCTCCATAATAAAGAGACCCAGGTCCCTTAGCCTTTCCTTATAGAGGGAGATGTTCCTCTCCTTTAATCATCTTTGTGGCTCTGTGCTGGACTCTGTCCTTCTTGAACCAAAATGCCCAGAACTGGACACAATATGCCAGATGAGGTCCCTTCCAACCTAAACCATTATGATTCTATGCAGCCTCACCAAGGCGGAGCAGAACAGGAGGAGAACTTCTCTTGACCTACTGACTACTCCCCTTCTAGTATACCCCAGGATACCATTGACCATCTTGGCCACTAGGGCACATTGCCTGACTCATGGCCTCAAAGTCAGTTATTTATGTGTTTGGTCATTCAGGCTTGTGTGGCTCTCTGCTACCTACTGTGAACTTGTGAACGATGGCTCATGGAATAGCCTTGGAAAGGTGGGCTAGTACTACCCTCACCCTGTGCTGGAGCACAGATAGATAGATAGATAGATAGATAGATAGATAGATAGACACATATATATGTATGTATATGTCTACAGTGTGAGCTACTCACCAGATCAAGCTCCAGTGCCTAAATGGGGCCTGATGAGGGATGTTTTACAATGGCATTTTGTGGTAGACTGAGAGGTTAATGGTTTCAAGCTGAGGGTAGATTTAGATTTGATGTAAGGAAGAAATTTTTCACTGTGAGTGTGGTAAAGCACTGGAAGAAGTTGTCCAGAAATTTATGGATGTCCTTTCCCTGGAAGTGTTCAAGGTCAGGATGGATGTTGCTTTGAGTAAGCTGGTCTAGTAGAAGTCCAACCCCAGAGGGTTTGGAGGTACATGGTCTTTAAGGTCCTTTCCAATCTAAAGCATTCTACGATAGTATGATCTTCAAGTTCAGCTGTGCATGTGGATGCTATTTTATGCATGTTAAAGGAGAGAGATGGATTCAGCTCTGCAAGGGAAAAGCTGACTGGTATCATCATTGCATGTCTGTAAGGTATTCTCTTTACATATGAAATAGGTTAGACTGGGACAAGGCTGTAATGCAAAAGCAGACAGTTCAGCTTTGACTCTAAGTCTAGTAGTAATGATTTCAATTTGCCTAAAATACAACAACAAATGCAGTAAACCTATGGATTAGGTAAAGCACAAATTTGGTTTTAATGTCTGTGTTACTAAAGCTTCTTTTTCTTATTCTCCTGAGCTTCCAGAGCTGTCTGATTCTGTCTGTGATGCAGCCATTTAGTCATGCTGTACTCTGGCTGCATGCCCACATGCACTTCTGTAGCAGCTGATTATCTGCTAGGCTGGAGGCTACCAGTGTACCACGGATGTGAAGGCCCAAAGCAAATCACTCCAGGGGTGACAGATCACAACTCTGTGCAGTCTGTGCTCTGTTCTCCTTCGCTGTTTGTCCCTCTTGAGTGTATAAACACAGTGTTTAGTGATGTGTGAAGTATGAGACTGAGATCTCAGTGTCAGCGACAACTCTAATTGTGTTGTGCCCAGCAGGTTTATGTGGTAAGGAGTGTGGCATTAAAAGGAGCATTGCTAAAGCTCCCACAGATTTGTAAATAACTTTGTCTGCTACACTGAGATGAAACTCCTAAAGAGAGGGGCTGGGAGCTTCTATGATTATAGTTTGGGATTTTACCATAGCAATCCCAACCACTTTTATTTTGCTATAGCAAAATGAAAACTTTGACTGAACTCTCTGCTTGAAAAACAATTTGACCAGTCACTGCTGGGACCAGTGCTGTTTAATGTCTTTGTCAGAGATATCAACAGAGCAATCGAGTGCACCCTCAGCAAGTTTACAGATGATGCCAAGCTGTGTGGCACAGTCAACTTGCTAGAGGGCAGGGATCCATACAGAGGAACCTGGACAGGCTGGAGAGGTTGGCCCAGGCCAAACTCATGAAATTCAACAGGGCCAAGTGTAAGGTCCTGCACCTGGGTTGGCGCAGTCCCATGCACAGATCCAGACTGGGTGGTGAATGTCTGAGAGCAGCCCTGAGAAAATGGATGTGGGGGTCTGGGCTTGCTGAAAAGCTCAACATGAGGAGCAGTGTGAGTGCAGCCCACCCAGCAACCGTGTGCTGGGCTGCAGCAAGAGCAGTGTGGCCAGCAGGACAAAGGAAGGGATTCTGCTCCTTTACTCTGCTCTCCTCAGACCCCACCTGGAGTACTGTGTGCAATTCTGGAGCTCCCAACACAAGAAGGACATGGAACTGCTGGAGTGAGTCCAGGGGAGGCCACAAAGATACCCAGAGGGCTGGAGCAGCTTTGCTATGAGGACAGGTATAAGAGTTGAGGCTCTTCAGCCTGGAGAAGAAAAGGCTTCGAGGACACCTTGATGTAGCCTTCCAGTATCTGAAGGGGGCCTGCAGGAGAGATGGGGAGGGACTATTTACAAGGTCTTGTAATGATAAGATGATGAGTAATGGGATTAAATTGGCAGAGGGGAGATTTAAACTGGATGTTAGGAAGAATTTCTTTACAGTGAGGGTAGTGAAACAGTGGCCCAGGTTGCCCAGTGAGGTTGTGGCTGCTCCCTTCCTGGAGGTGTTCAAAGCCAGGTTGGATGAGGCTTTGAGCGACCTGTTCTAGTGGGAGATGTCTCTGTCTATGGCAGGAGGTTGTAACTGGATAATCTTTGAGGTCCCTTCCAACCTAAGCCATTCTATGATTCTATGATTCATTCTATCATGTAGCTGAACTAGATGTGTTTATGAAGTCCAGTCACAGAATTCAAAACCTCCTACTAGCTTCCCATTTTGGAGGGTGAGGAGCAGCTCACTGGTGCACCTGCTCAGATATTCTGGCTGCTCTTAGTTTTTGCTATGGTAAGTCATAGCAACAGGCCCAAAGAAAGCTATTTTAATTAGCATTTTTCTGAGAAAACTATGATTCTGTTTAAGATTCCAACATGGAAAATGATATCTCCAGAGAGTTTTAATTTGTTAGGAATTCTTCAGTGAGAAGTTGAAAATCACCGTGGAAAGCAGGTGTTTCTTCTTGATGGTGGAAGTAAAGTAAAAATCCAGTTACAGGTTGAAAAGCAGAGTGACAAATTTGTCAAAGAAGTGATTTTCTTTCCCTCAGCCAGAACTGTGTGATTTTGCTGTCTATGCAGCTATAGTCTGACATGTTTTGGATGCTTTTGGCTGCCAAATTTTGAGTCTGGGATAACTGGTTGAGTATTTGTTGCTTTCATATTTTATACTAATCAAACTTCTTTGAATACTTCCCCTCTAAACACTTAAAATGATGGAAGACAAAACATGCTTTATTATTTGTAACAATTGCCACAAAGTGGTGAAGGCTTATGACAGAAAGAACTCCATAGTGAAGAAATGAAGTGCTGACTGGGACGAAGGGGGTACAGCTGAAAGTGACTTTCAGTTTTCATTGTATAGTTTCTCACCTGTTTGAAGGTTTCCTCTCTATGTGTCACTTCTATGCTGTTAGAAGTTATGTCTTTTGTTAAATAATTTAGAGCTTTCCAGTCTGCCAATCAGGGAAGGATTAAAGAAACTATGTTGTCTTTTTTTTCTTTTTTTCTTTTTCTTCTCTTTTTCCCCTTTTTTTTTCTTTTTTTTTTTTCTTTTCTATTACCCTGTTGTTTTCTGTTTCTTTTACAAAACAGGAAAGAAGGCAAAATGTGAAAAATTAACATCCGTTACAGATATGCTATAGCTGTGTCAGGTTGTTCCTGAAAGAGGTAAGAGGCGGAGGTCACAGCATGGATCACGTTTTATGCTGTGATTTTTTTGTGAAAGCAAACCTTTCAAATCTATCTTGGTTTGCTACTTTTAATTTGTAATGTCTTAGGTGAAATCTTATTCACGAGATTCAGAATATCACAGTATCACAGTATCATCAGGGCTGGAAGAGACCTCACAGATCATCAAGTCCAACCTTTTACCACAGAGCTCAAGGCTACACCATGGCACCAAGTGCCAAGTCCAACCTTGCCTTGAACAGCCCAAGGGAGGGCGACTCCACCACCTCCCCGGGCAGCCCATTCCAGTGTCCAATGACTCTCTCAGTGAAGAACTTTCTCCTCACCTCAAGCCTAAATTTCCCCTGGCACAGCCTGAGGCTGTGTCCTCTCGTTCTGGTGCTGGCCACCTGAGAGAAGAGAGCAACCTCCTCCTGGCCACAACCACCCCTCAGGTAGTTGTAGACAGCAATAAGGTCACCCCTGAGCCTCCTCTTCTCCAGGCTAAACAATCCCAGCTCCCTCAGCCTCTCCTCGTAGGGCTTGTGCTTGAGGCCTCTTACCAGCCTCGTTGCCCTTCTCTGGACACGCTCAAGCATCTCAATGTCCCTTCTAAACTGTATGTAACAGATTTAAAGCTAGAATTTGCATACAAAGTGATAAAGCAATCTGAAAATAACAGAAACTCAGGCAACTTGGTACTCAGTTGATTTGAACTTGTCTCCACCTTAGATGGAGATATAAAAGTCTTTACTTGAGACATATCACACTTGACCCACTTTGGGATTTTCTCAATGTTTGTCTTCTTGAATTATGTGTTGTTTTTTTTTTTTCAAGGAAAACAGCAAACAAACAAGGAACTCCTCCAACATAAGGATAATCTCAGTGAAGCTGATGACCCAAAGACTGTGAAACATACAATATCCTAGCAAGCTTAAATTTCAATTGCTGAGCTCCAATCATAATGTTAACAATTTGAACTTTGCTTCCGATTTCCTGGGCAAAGTTCTTCAGAGGAGAAGATATGAGTCACATTATTAATGAAAGTGTTCTTAGTTTTTCTTTGTCCAGTGGTTGCAGCAGCTTCTAAGTACTGCCTCAATTAGACAAAGTATTTCACTGTTTTTCTCAGTTATTTTGTGGATAACTGACTACTTTTAGCTACAAGCCTGACTTCTTCCATGGAAAGGACTGTCAAAATCACTTTAATTTGTCTTTGTTGACTTAACTCAGGTGTTAGAGGGTAATGATGGACAGGATCTTTAAAAACTTTCATCTTATGAAAGGAAAAAAACTATCTTCGATACTGTGCTATTCAATCCTATTGCTCAGAATCAATGCAAGACCATAACCCTCAGATTTTGTTGACCTAGATGCAGAATTTTCTGACGGCATCTGACTGTTCCTCTTCTTTTCTCACCTTCTGTTATCAATGTCATCACCTAGCTGGCCATATGTTTGTAAGAAATAAGGACTTGGATAAAAACCAGGAGCCTCTAGATTAACTAAAGCACGAATAAGGAAACACATTACCCAACTGACAGACAACAAGTTGAGAAAGTTCTTATCTACTCTACTGACTGTCAAGGAATGCATGCTCAGAAGGTCCTTCTGCATTTGTATTTAACCTGGATGTTAAAATAGTAGCATTCGCTATTGTATACTTTCCTGTTCTCCTTTCCTGCCTCTCTTGAAGGTAATATTTTGTTTCAGAGACACAGATTTCTTTTTTTTTTTTTTTTTTGTGCTAGAAAATGATGCAATTTTTGGTGTAAATTCTTACAAGTAGAGTTGCTTCCATGAACGTGGATAAAGTTTCCATAGTAAGGGTGAGAGGAAAAAAAAATGGATTATATGACAGAGAATAGTGCTTTGTATGTGGCCAAATGGATTTTGATACAAAATGCTCAACTGACTAGGTTTGTTAGCTTTTCATAAAACATACCTCTTCTCCTGAGACTCTTTGCTTTTCATTATTTTATTTTCCCACGTGAGTTTGGACTTCTTGCCCTTGGCTGGATTAAAACAATCTCAAGGTATTAATGTTATTCAAAGGGTATTTCACACTCTTGCTTTGCTGTACAGCCCAGAAAGTTCAGTAGTAGTGTTAACTCTAAGTGTGCTGATTCATATGTCACAATCTTCAAAGCACAATATGGGTAACCTACATCAGCTCTTTCCTCTTACACTTCCCATCATCTGCAGTGTTGCAGGCTGAAGCAAGCTAAGCACAGTATTTTTAAGAGGGTTGTCTGTGCATGACCTGTAATGAAATGGTGATAGCACCTTTCTCTGCCTCTCTCTTTTGCAGAACCAGTTTAGTCTCCTAACATCCATCAGTTTGCTAAACTCAACTCTTCCTGAGGTATGTCTTAGGTCTGTATGTCAGTGTAGTAAAGTGTTATATTCAAGTTTTTCTTTATAAATGTGATGACCGGAAATAAAAATGTTTGTAATTTAAATGCAAAACTTGAAATATATGGGATGCTCTGGCAGATGGAGCCAGAAGATCCATGTATCATTTACTAGCTTGTTTTGCACATTTGAAATTATAAATTGTGCACTGTGTTTTTGCTGATTATAAACACTAAGTCCCACTCATACTCTGTGTGTATGCATTGTATTCATATTCCGGTACTTCTTGCACAAACGTACTGCTGAATAGAAGTTACTATTTTCATCATTCCTTACCATCTGTCTGGTCTCATTCACATTTATATAGATAGCTGTAATTGTGGAGTACTTTCACCAGAAAAAAACCCACACTTTTAAGCCAGTTTCATAATCTCTTAAATCTTTCCTGCTGTCAAAAGAGAAAATTATGAATGATGTCTGATGCAGCAGTAACACAAATCTTTCATTACCTTCTATGCTGTCCTAAGTACAGAACTTAACATGGGGACATTTGTTTTGTAAAGGTGCAAATATACCTCTGAAAAGTCTGATTATGTGCATTATTTTTGCTGTACAAGACCCAGCTTCATGAGAAGCAAAGTAGTCTGTCTTTCATGTTCTGTGACACCCTGTAGGGAGATGGTTACAGCGCCTTCCTGAAGTGACAACTCGAACCTGTCTGAGTGAAGGAAGAGTTAGACCCCGATTCCTTCAGAGCAGTGCCCTGATTTTGTGCTGCCTGAAAAATGGACTCTGTGCCTTGTGTTTGAAGTACTTTCTATCCAAAGGTCTATCCAGGTTGTTGAGCCTACCACTGTCTTCCCAGGGAAAGCACTAAAGAGTTGTTTGCCTCTGGATGACTGTGGTGGAGGGTCACACAGGCCCAAAAAGGCTTATATATGCCTATGCTTAGCTGGACATGCTTTTCTGCCAGGACCCCTGGTTGTAAACAGGTTGTGTAAGCCCCTACACACCCAGCTCCTGTCTCCCTGGTGTAAGCCCATGTGATCCCCATATTTGGGAGAGTCCAGGCAAGTGGCTTTTGCCTATTATGGTAAGGTTTGGCTGATTGCTAACCTGATTGGTCATTCTAGTGGCCAAAGGACCCACTAATCTCAGCCCACATTCAATAAATAGGGGGATCCAGGTAAACAAAGTGCTTTCTGCCACCCCCTCCACTCACCTCTCCTAGCCTCCTCGTTGCCTGGGGCCACTACCTTTATCCGCTCTATGTGACTCTTTGTCCCACGGTACTCTGCACCGATCCAGTGGGCGACCGACCAAGGTGTTCCCAGCTGGCCGCTCCTCCAGCCCACCGCCGCTCCAGCTCACCGCATCAGCCCGATTGGGCCTGTGGACTCTTCTCAAGACAGCACACCCCAAAATCCAGATTGAACTACTAGCTCCATGGGAATCAACTATGTGGATTTCGCTGCACATATTTTGGGACCACAGAGACTGAGTCTTCCAATTAGTGAGTAATTGAACTCTCTCGATTTGAGTAGCTAAGGAGTTTCGTTGACTTTGCCAATGGCACTTTATGCCACAAGACTTTCTGATCAGGACCTTTCCAAACCTCTACCAAATTGCTTAATCCTGCTGTAAATAGACATTCTGTAAAATAGTTTCACTAACTACGTACAAGGAATTTGTGTGGGTTAACTGTACAGAAGTTTGGGGGAAATTCTCTTTGTATCTATATTATTAAATTATTTAAAGCCTTTCAAATCAGCCTCATATCTAACCCCAAACGCAGCCTCAAACCCCTCTAAAACAATGACAAAGCAACTTCTTGACTCCTGTTTCTCATCACAGAAATCACAGAATCACAGATACATCCAGGCTGATCACCAAGTCAAACCTAGAACCCTACTCTACAAGATTCACCCTTAACCATATCCCTAAGCACCACATCCAAATGACCATTAAACACATCCAGGATGGGTGACTCCATGATCTCCCTGGGCAGCTCATTCCAGTGCCTGACCACTCTCTCTGTGAAAAACTTTTTCCTAATGTCCAATCTAAACCTACCCAGTCTCAGCTTGAGGCCATTCCCCCTTGTTCTGTTTCCAATTACCTGTAAGAACAGACCAGCAGCAGCCTCTCCACAATGTCCCTTCAGGTAGCTGTAGACAGCAATGAGATCTCCTCTCAGCCTCCTCTTCCTCAAACTAACTAATCTCTTCACAAGATTTATTCTCTAGGCCCTTCCCCAGCTTCATTGCCCTCCTCTAGACCTGCTCCAGCACTTCCACATCTCTCTTATATTGTGGTGCCCCAAACTGAACACAATACTCAAGGTGTAGCCTCACCAAAGCTGAGTACAAAGGGACAATCATCTCCCTACTCCTGCTGGCCACAGCATTTTTAATACAAGCCAGGATGCCACTGGCTGTCTGGGCACACTGCTGGCTCATATTCAGCTGCCTGTCTATTACAAGCCCCAGATCCCTTTCTGCCAGGCAGCTCTCCAGCCACACTGCCCCAAACCTGTAGCATTGCTTGGGGTTGTTGTGACCCAAGTGTAGGACCTGGCATTTGGCCCTGTTGAAACTCATCCCATTAATGTTGACCCCTTGGTCTAACCTATCCCTGTTCCTCTAAAGAGCTTCTCTACTCACATTCAACATGGTGCCATCTGCAAACTTACTCATGTCTGACTGGGACATGTCCAGCTTTGTAGTCAAGGCTCTTCTGTGTCACTGAATAAACATTTTAGCTTCTAAGAAGAAGCTAAAAAACTTTTGTGTTTTTAATGTTTTGCTGCTACGTGGATGTAAGTAACCTGACTCACCCTCTGTGACTTGCTTTCTAAAACCTAGCCTGATGAACTGGATCACCTTCTGCAGAGCTTTGCAATAAATCAATCTTTGTGGTGCATACTGAACAGCTTATTACTTTATTTTGCACTGGCATAAAAGGTGCTCTGGCACATGTTTTCTCTACTACTATTATAAAGTAAGTATTTAACACTCTGCTGCAGTGTTGACCACTCTGAAGTGAAAGGTGAAAGATGTCACTAATGAAAAAAAATAATTTCACTAAAGGAAACCTACTGGCCTACATCACTAAAACACTATCACATAAGTTGGAGCCCAGTATCCTAGGAAATCCAAATGCCCCTCATAGTCAGTTAATATACAAGACTGTAAAACTTGTGTACAAGGAAACCTGGAAATTGATTTTTTATGTGGGAATGAGTGAACAGTAAAATACTCTTGGCCAGGTTCTTCAAAGTTACTTCAAATAAAAAATGTTACCTTTTTAGTGCCTCCCCTGTCTCAACAGTGTTTTATGCATATATTAGACGTGCTTCAAGGTGATTTGAATGTACAAGCTCAATGTTTGAAAACCTCTTTGCTTTTCATTCATGAAAGACCATTTATTCATATTTGATTTTGTTCCTCTTCTACTTGTCCTTATTTGGACTTCATATGCCTGGCTGATACAAATGTATAGAAAATAATCCATATTTCTTTGTACTGGACTCATGTATATTACAAAGGCAACTCCCCACAGCATTAGGATTTCACATGTATAAATTCCTCTTAGAAGTGTACCCTTAGTGAGAGTAGCATATTAAGAAGTTGAGACAGAAGATTAATTTTAACATTAGAGTGATGCTGATTTCTCCAAAATAGTTTGGCTCCTATTGATTCTGATTAAAGCAAAAAGAGGTTAATGAAGAAGACACAGAGAAGTATCCCATCTTGCTTTATGACTGTCCTGGTAGGGCATAAATCCTTCCAGGCAGGTTTAATCCTTGCTCTCCTCCTTCTGTCGTGCTGGGGTGTCCTGGAGTCCTGTACCCCTGAATTCCTCTCCTGCCCGGACTTAGGGGGGGAAAGGGGAAAAGCCTCCTGGTTTCCCTCCCTCCCTCGCCTGCCCTGCAGCCGTGAAGGGGGGGAGGACTGCCCCGTGAAGGGGGGGACTGCCCCGTGAGTTCCCGCGCTGGAGCCAGGCCGGGATTGGCTGTGCGCTTTTGCGCCTAAGGTGTGGTAACTCTGCCCTTTGTCTAGCGAAGGTTATAAATATTGGGGGTCTTCCCGCCTTTGGGGTTCCCGCTTTGGAGTTTGCCTGTGCCTGGACGTATGTCTCTGCCTGAGCTCACACACTCCCCTGTGCCTGGACTGCAGAGAGACCTTCAAAGATTTGCTTTCCTATTGACACCTTTGTGTGCCTAACGACCCTTAATGATTCACCTGCAGCCACTGGAAAAGAAGAGGAAGACAGACCGCACGAGTCAGCCTGAGTGAGTTATTTGGCTTAGCTTAATTTAGTAAGAAACCGCTATTAATAAATAGCTAACGCCTTTTCCAACTTCTGACTTCCAAAATAGTCAGATTATTGATGGTATCCTTGTAGGTTAATTCTCATGCAACTGAATCTGCTTATTAAACTAAATTAATCTTTGTATATATAGTTGTGGGGGCGGGTTTTTGGGAAAATAAAAAATAACTATTTTTGATAAATTCCCGACTCGGCCACATATTAATTTCTGCTCTCCGCAACATGGGGTCCAGGAGTGAGTAGATGAGCAAACAATAAGGGTTTGTCCCCAGCAAAGCCTTGGGGGCTAGAGGGCTTAGCACCACATGTCAGGTGTCTTGTGCTGTCCTCACCCTACCTACGTAGGCAAAGGAGGCACGAAGCTTTGGATTCCTTGGCCACAACAATGGTGCTAGTGCCTATTGGCCAGTTGGATTGCAAAATCAAGTATATAAAGGGGGATGATTCAGAAACCCTGACTTTATGTGTTTAACCTTTCTACATTTGCCTTTCTGTATTCAGCCTTTGTCTGCACGGAGCTATCCTGTTTTTTCTCGTTTGCAGCTCGTTAAAGGCAGCCACGAGTTACAGCTCACACCAGTGGCTTAGCAGCATCTCCTTCTTCCTCTACCTGAAATATTTGTTTTTTACCCGGGGATCATTGCGAGTTTGAAAGTGTCTTTCATACAGGAGACTTACTCAAGGACCAACGAGTCGCGAGTACATATGCTGGAGTGAATGCCAAGACTCCATAGGCATAGCTCGAATTTTTCCTGTTTTCTTGTTACTGTTTTCCAAGTTCTTATTGTTTAAACTGTTCAATTCTGTGCAATTGCTTCCTGTCAACTGAAAATCCAAAGAACCTCAGGGAATTTTCCTACTTTTTAATAATAATAAGAAAAGTTAATATTCATACCAAAATTAATAGTCATAATTCATAACAATTATTAATTTCCACTACAATGACATGCTGTGGCCATAGCAAGACCTATTGGTACAATTTGTCAGCCATAACCAACCATCACAGAAAATATTAAAAAGAGTTGGACTGTGTTGGCCTCAAAATAATTCACTCACCAGTTCTTTACACTGCTCTTATGCTTTCCCACCAGTGCAAGACTGAGTAGTGGAAGGACAAATGGCTGCTAATTTATAACAGCCCTTTAAAATTTTTTCTTCAAAAATTCAAACTTGTTTTTGATTCTCCAGCAGGAAGCATTTCTGCAAGCTTACACTGACTCTTGGTGGCATGCCCTTAAACTCATCTAGGACTTCTCTATCCTTTGTGCAGGAAGCATGTGGGGGGGTGGCCTCTTCTCCCAGGCAACCAGCAATAGAACAAGGGGACACAGTCTCAAGTTGTGCCAGGGTAGGTATAGGCTGGATATTAGGAAGAAGTTCTTCACAGAGAGAGTGATTTCCCATTGGAATGGGCTGCCCAGGGAGGTGGTGGAGGCACCGTCCCTGGGGGTCTTCAAGAAAAGCCTGGATGAGGCACTTAGTGCCATGATCTAGTTGATTGGTTAGGGCTGGGTGATAGGTTGGACTGGATGACCTTGGAGGTCTCTTCCAACCTGGTTGATTCTATGATTCTATGACCAGGATTTTTACTACTGTTTTAAAAAACACTGCCACTATCCTGATTGTGCAATCACTGAGTTAGAATCATAGAATCAGTCAGGGTCGGAAAGGACCACAAGAATCATCTAGTTACAACCCTGCTGCCATGGGCAGGGTCACCTCATACTAGATCAGGCTGTCTAGAGAGCCTCATCCAACCTGGCCTTAAACACCTCCAGAGATAGGGCTTCCACCACCTCCCTGGGCAACCCATTCCAGGGTTTCGCCACCTCAAGGTGAAGAACTTCTTCCTAGCACCCAGTCTGAATATACCCTTTTCTAGCTTTGTTCCATTGCCCCTAGTGCTATCACGACCTGGCATCCTAAAAAGTCCCTCCCCAGCTTTCTTGTAGGCCTTCTTAAGATAGTGAAAGGTCACAATAAGGTCAGTCCAGAGCCTTCTCCTCTCCAGACTGAACAGCCCCAACTCTCTCAGTCACTTTTCATAGAAGAGTTGCTTCAGCCTACTGATCATCCTCATGGCCCTTCTCTGGACACCTTCCAGCACATCCATATCCCTCTTATAATAGGGGCTCCAGACTGAATGTAGTACTCCAGGTGGGGTCTCACCAGTGCCGCCTCCAATTCACTGCACACTGAACACTGCACACTGAAGCCCTTCACAGGCTATAAGGCTGATGAAACTGAAGATCTTACAAATCAAAATGCAATAATTTTGTATTCTGAGTTACTGTGGTTTTATTTAAATTCTAGGATAATAGTTTAAAAGGGCCTCACAACTATCACTTTTATTGCAATAATGTAGTATATGTAATAAAGATCTAGCACCCAAAATAATCCAAAATAATTAAAAAATAACAAGACAATAATTACTTGCTTTACACGTGGTACTTATGTAATTATTACAGGATAAACTGATCTTATTTGAATTACCTATTTGATTATGTTATGTATGCTTTGTGAGATAGTGTTACCCAGTCCATTTATGTGTCTGTTTTGATTGACATCACTTTTGCACTTCTTTCTTTTTGTATTCAGATAAAATAGACTAAATTCATCATGCACTGAATAGAAACTTAAGAATAAGTGTTTGGATAATTGGGCATTGGGGATTCTTAGAAGTCTTTATTATGTGAGAGTACCCAAATAACATCTGTTCCTACATTCCTGTTATTCAGAGTTGCTTTGTAGTTATTAAGTCTTCAGGGACCTCAGAAGCAAGAAACAAAGATATGCTGAATAAAATCCACTTTATGTAAAGCCTTTTACACTCATTTAGTTAGTGAATGTAGACTGGTTTATGGTAAGGCTGAATATTAGTGAAGAAAGGTGTGACTAGTTTTTGGTACTCAGCAACAGCCAGGTGTAAGAAATACAGAGAGAAGTTGTGTAGGGGAGGAATAGTGCCTAGACACTTCTTGACACCAGAAGGCAGGCAGGTTTTTCAAAGCTTGTTTCAATATCAGTAATTTCCCCCAAAATGCCAACAATTTTCTAGCATATTCTCTTGAGAAGGTCTTATCACAGATTCAAAGGAAAACTAATTAAAGTTAAAAAACAAAACAAACAACCATAAAATTAATTGTTTGAGAGCAAAGAGGGAAACAGGTATGGTATGGAGGGCAATGCTCCCCTGAGATGACAAGAGGCTACTCAATTGTAAAGCATTAGTTTGCTTGAATTATACTGCAGTCTGTCCCATACTTAATTTATTTATATCACAGTTCCTTCCATAGACTAAATAAGTGAATTGAGTTTTCTTTTGACTGAAGATTAATTTTCATCATCTCTCAACATCACACATGCACTCCTCCCTTCTAATTCTGTTTTAAAGCTTCACTTTCAAACAGTATTTGCTAATGGTTTTGATTCGGCACTGATTTAGCACTCATTGCTGATAGAGCTCACCTTAATCTTCTCAAATCTCAAAAGGCAGCAATTGATCTATGTACTGCACAACAGGTATTTTAAAGTGTGCAATCCCCAGAAAGTCCATCAGCTTTTGTCTCTTTCCTTTTTTCTGTTAAAATGATGTGATCACAACAGTTTGGCTTTTACTGCTTAGGATGATACCTGGAATTCAAATGTAGATCTCACCCTGTGACAGTGTTAACTGAGATAAAACTGATGAGAAAAGAGGCACAAATGTTATTTTTCTCTGGGGAAAATCAGCTGTCTGGAATAATGCTGGTATTAGCATTTCTCATAGCATAACTTTAAAATGAAGAGAAGAGGTGTCAGACACTCCTGTGCATACACAGCACTGTGTACTCTGGTGATGTACACACAGGAAATAGTCAGGCAGACAGCAGCTAAAGAAATTAATTTTCCATTTAATTTTGGTGATTTTCAGCATGCTCCACTCTATTAACCATTGATTTTATGGAAGCTTTTATCTTTCACTAGTATTATCTCAGATGATTATAAAACGAAGATGTACTTAGAAACAGAATGAAAATAAGAGAGAGTAATTTAATTATTATTAATTCTTAAATGGTGCTGAATAACTATATATGAAATTAAAGTTCATAGGCTTAGAAATTCTGGTGTTTTGTTTCTTTGCTTGTTTTCCCCCTATGTTTTTCTGTAGCACACCTCTTCTTTTAATTAACAAAAGATTAAAACCTAATTATCATTCCCAAGTGAAGGTATTTTATCAGACCCGTTCATGTCTAAACTATAGTTTTGGGTATTTTGAATACCAAAACAGGGTTCTGTACATTTTCAGATATATCTTTTAATTGATGCTCTGGTCTCTCAACTGACCCTGGGGAGTTTCATTGCATTACAATGCCTTAGTTCTCCTATCTGCAAAATGGGGTTGGTGACACTGAGCTCTTTAATTGTTTTATACCCAATATCTTCTAATTCATTAAGGTGAGCCAAGGCTGGCAAAACTTGCTTACAGTTGTGAAAGTAAGATGCTGTGATTTAAGTCTCCTTGAGAAATTCTTTACATGGGCTTTGAGAGTAGCTGTAGTCATGCCTATGTGGTCAGGACCGAAGTATCTGTCTAAAATAGATGTCTCCATGGAAGTAAATCAGCAGCATGAAATCCAGACAGCAATATAAAAGCTAAGAAAGTAGTGATATACTGAGCCTAGAGTTGGTCCCAAACATAAGCCCATGCACCTTCACCCACGTGCACAGAGGGAGGGAGAAGTTGGGAGTTTTTTTGCCAGCTCTGTGGTTCCTTGCTTCTCTAAACTGGGAAAAGAGGCACTGTTCAGCATCACCTGATACCATCTTGTCCTTGACAGTGTCTTCTCAAACTCTTCTCCTAGGTTGTTTTCCAGGACAGCGTTGGATACAAAGATGTTTAGGATCTAGTCCCTCATATAACAGTGCATGATAACCTCTGTTAAATAGCTTTCTAAATATTCTCATTATTTTCTTAAGAAATAACAGTCAAATGTGAGTCTTCAGGTGAAAGTTAACAATACCAATAAATAAAAAGCTACTTCACAGTTAAGTTTATAATACTTTTTAGACAGCATGGTGTTGAAAACAGATAGCATGCATATTTGATTTTGTCAAAATGGGAACAATACAGCATGGGATTTTTTGGTATTTGCTCCCTAATTAGTGTGCTGGTTTTGTTTCTCATTTGCTTACTCCAGGAGCTGTTCTGATGTCTTTCGTAACAGCTACAAAAGTATGTGAAATTGTTCCTGTCTCTTTTCCACTAATCTTCTATATTTAATTTTAAGAAGTTGCTAATAAAGTCTGTGCAGCACAACCTTGACTGTGAGTAAGGAAAGATGGGGAGAAAGGAAGCAAATCTTGGGTACTATGTCTTCGACCACTCCGTCACCATCTTCAGTATCTGCAACTGTGGCCGTTTGAGCTGATTTCTCTAGCTCAGACATAGGGGAGAGGTGAACGTTCCAGGGACAGGCCATATAATGGCAACAATAGATACGGTAATATAATTTCATTGGAGCATCAAGAGCTTACTGTCTAGAAGCACAGCTTGTTCTGCCCCTTTGGCTGCCTTCTGCTGCTTGAGCTGTGCCTGCCTATCTTCCCTGGCTGCTGTTTTGGCTGCTGCTGCTTTTTTGCTGCTTTGCCTCCTCTTGAGCCCTCCCCCATCTCCTTTAAGGTTTTCTTTTCTAGTAGTTTATCTCTCTGTATACTGTTATACCTACACTATAAGAAATACAATTTCATTTGGGGGCAGATGTGATTGAGTTGGAGGGCAGAAGGGCTCTGCAGCGGGACCTTGACTGCCTGGACAGATGGGCAGAGGCCAATGGGATGGCATTCAATAGCTCCAAGTGCAGGGTGCTGCACTTTGGCCACAACAACCCCATGCAGAGATACAGGCTGGGGTCGGAGTGGCTGGAGAGAAGCCAGACAGAGAGGGATCTGGGGGTACTGATTGATACCCGCCTGAACATGAGCCAGCAGTGTGCCCAGGTGGCCAAGAGAGCCAGTGGCATCCTGGCCTGCATCAGGAATGGTGTGGTCAGCAGGAGCAGGGAGGTCATTCTGTCCCTGTACTCTGCACTGCTTAGACCACACCTTGAGTACTGTATTCAGTTCTGGGCCCCCCAGTTTAGGAGGGACATTGAGATGCTTGAGCGTGTCCAGAGAAGGGCGAAGAGGCTGATGAGAGGCCTTGAGCACAGCCCTACGAGGAGAGGCTGAGGGAGCTGGGATTGTTTAGCCTGGAGAAGAGGAGGCTCAGGGGTGACCTTATTGCTGTCTACAACTACCTGAAGGATGGTTGTGGCCAGCAGGAGGTTGCTCTCTTCTCTCAGGTGGCCAGCACCAGAACGAGAGGACACAGCCTCAGGCTGTGCCAGGGGAAATTTAGGCTCGAGGTGAGGAGAAAGTTCTTCATTGAGAGAGTCATTGGACACTGGAATGGGCTGCCCGGGGAGGTGGTGGAGTCGCCGTCCCTGGAGCTGTTCAAGGCAAGGTTGGATGTGGCATTTGGTGCCATGGTCTAGCCTTGAGCTCTGTGGTAAAGGGTTGGACTTGATGATCTGTGAGGTCTCTTCCAACCCTGATGATACTGTGATACTGTGATTTTCCCCTGACTTTCAAAAGAAAAATAAAAACTCTGTGTTGTGGTGAGTTTATTCTCCCAGGGGGAGGGATCCGCCCTAACTGGGGACAACAACACAAGGCTCTATAAGATGTGAAATGACCACCTGAACTTTGTGAATGATTAAAAAAGATAAGTAATTCACTGAAATAACTATAGCTTAATGAAGAGATGAATTTTTGGAATCTAAAATTCAGAGAAACTTTTGGATGCAAATTTGTGATAGTTTAGCATCAGATGATGATATTTTAATAGTCTAAACCTTATATTATTTTCCCCCCGATAACAATGTATCCCATTAAGATGTTACAAAGAAAAAAATATGAAATAAACTATGTGATATGCTACACTGTTAAAATTAGCTTTCACAGCTTCTGAAAGCAAACTGTTTCTTGTTTCATACTTCCCACTGAGTTCTTTCTTAGCTATACTTTTAGCACAAACTTTCCCAGAGGTGTTATTATTTGTATTCTTCAGGAATAAGCTTTAAAGGGTTAGAATTAGAATGCATTACAAGTAGAATAGAATAGTTTAGGCTGGAAGGGACCTCAAAGACCATTGAGTTCTAACCCCCTGCCATAGGCAGTGACTAAGTTATTACACTGTAGCACTTCCCCATAATCGTAGAATCATAGAATCATAGAATCAACCAGGTTGGAAGAGACCTCCAAGATCATCCAGTCCAACCTAGCACCCAGACCTATCCAATCAACTAGACCATGGCACTAAGTGCCTCATCCAGTCTTTTCTTGAACACCCCCAGGGACAGTGCCTCCATCACCTCCCTGGGCAGCCCATTCCAATGGGAAATCACTCTCTCTGTGAAGAACTTCTCCCTAATATCCAGCCTATACCTACCCTGGCACAGCTTGAGACTGTGTCCCCTTGTTCTGTTGCTGGTTACCTGGGAGAAGAGGCCACCCCCCACCTGGCTACAATGTCCCTTCAGGTAGTTTTGTGTTTGAATTTTGCTTCTAATTTATACACATCCAATGTGTACAAACCTACAGCATTCTTTCTGTCTGACTCTCTCCACCCCTTCACAAGTGTTTCTGATTGTGATATCGATAGAAAAGGATACAATCTATGCTGCCTTTATAAAAAGAACCCAAAAAAGGAATTTGAATCCTTCCACCTATAGATAGAGAATATTCCAGCCCCTGATATAGATGCTGGTACAGATAAAATCCCAACAGAGATCTACGTGAGAATTATGGGATTTATTGTTTTCTATCTTTCTGATCACCTTCCTTCCTTTTGATGTAAAGGTATTTGATCAAGAGCTTACATTGTAAAATACTTTTGAAGTATTGATAGCTGTGTTTTTTTTCCCAATGTATTTCACAGTTTAAAGTATTTAATGCAGTATAGTATTTAATAAATGTCTAAATAGCAACTATTCAAATATTAAATATTTATGTTGTAGATTATCAGTTGTCTTACTTTTCAGCAAAGTAGCTTTTAATTAACTCTAATTTTCTTGAGTTAGTGGTTTTACTGTGAGGAGTGGTGGTTTGGGTGTTCCCTGCCCCCCCCCCCCCCCCCCCCCCCCCCCCCCTTTTGGGAATCACCCATCACCCAGACTAGACTCAGCCAGCTCTGGAAATTTGAGTGAAGCTTATATTTATAGCTTAGCAGAATATACAATCAGATATTTAAAGTATATACAGTTATATGCAGAAATATACACAGTAAAAGGTAATACAGAAACACAACTCCCCTCCCAGAAACCTGAGTCCCCAGGAGGGGCTCCCAACCACCCTTCCACCTTCTCCCACCCCTCTACCTTACCCCAGATGTTGCCTTGTGCCCCAAGGAAGAATGGAGTTTGCCCAGGGGGATTAGGAAGCAGGTGGATTAATCAGAGAGACAGAGGGTGAGGTTAGAGAGAAAATGCCCAGAGAAAGAACGAACCTATGTTTGGATTCTTGTACTTATACATCTCAGCAAACCTATGAGTGAAGTAGATATCACCCTTGTTCGTCTTTCACAGCCTGTAATCTAGTTCTTCTCACCAAAACATTCTAGCTGGCTTCAAACTAGCACATGAGGTCTTCATGATTGTAGCTCATACCTTAGAAATTTAAGAATGAGAAGCAATAAAACCAGATATTTGTCAGTCATTTGTGTCCTTAAGCTAAAATTATATGCTCATATATTTTAGCTTAGGAGGCTTATGATACATCTCAGTAACTGTGGAATATTGCAACTGTGATGTTAGCTCCAATGCTGCAGGTAAATTGCAAGATAAAGTGAATATAGCTGTCTGAATCTCGTTTAGGTTGTGTATGTGATGTATTTAAATCATAATAAAGGTACTCAAGTGTTGTTTTTAGTTGTTTGTTTGTTTTTCTTTCATGAATTCTTTCAGATCTGACAGGTCAGATGATGTGTTTGTGACAAATTCTGGTCAGTAGTCCACGATTAAATTAAACTGTTATGTATTAAAGATATAAGGCAGATACCTTCTATATGCTAAATTATTTAACACGATGATTTATGACAATTTATACTTAGTTTACCTTTAAATTCAATAGATAATCCTTGATGAAATTTGCATCTCTCCCGTTTATGATCCTAGTTGTAGAAGTGGAGCAATTCTTCAAATTTTCTTTATAGATAAAATGTACTGAAATGAACTGACAGCACTTGGTTATGTCTCTTTCAGAACTGAAAGTTCATTGAACACCTTCTCCATCTCTCAGTGGTATACAAGATTTTATCTCTGATAAATGCCATTAGCCTGAAGAAGAGGAGGCTCAGGGGTGACCTCATTGCTGTCTATAACTACCTGAAGGGAGGTTGTATCCAGATGGGGGTTGGTCTCTTCTGCCAGGCAACCAGCAATAGAACAAGAGGACACAGTCTCAAGCTGTGCTGGGGGAAGTATAGGCTGGATGTTAGGAGGAAGTTCTTCCCAGAGAGAGTGATTTGCCATTGGAATGGGCTGCCCAGGGAGTCACTGTCCCTGGAGGTGTTCAAGAAAAGACTGGATGAGGCACTTAGTGCCATGGTCTGGAGGACACTGGCTAGGGCTGGGTGCTAGGTTGGACTGGATGATCTTGGAGGTCTCTTCTAGCCTGATTGATTCTATGATTCTATGCCTTTGGAGAAGACAGAGTCCAAACCAGTTTACCTCATGTCCATTCCTATCACTAACTGAAAGGAAAACTACTGGTGCTTTGCTTTTCACTGGGCAGAAAAGGAGTGCAGCACTACTCAGAGGAAAGGAGTGCACCCACTTCAGAAAGTCACAGAAGGAATGCTGCTTGTCAGCAAAACAGATTTTAAATATTTCGAGTATATGACAATTAAATCAAAAGCAAAGCTCTACAGATCTGATTCAAGAGATTGTTTCTCAGCATTGAAATCAAGCTATATGTTTCTAATTCTGTGTGTCGTTCTTGATAAAAATATTGAAGGTATTTTGCTATGAAATTGAAGGGAAAACTTCAGTCCACTCGCAGTCCTAAGGTTAACACAATTCTTTGTATTTGATACAGAGGAACTTTGACTGTAGGCAGAATTTCTGAGTCCTTATCATCTACAGAGCTTGATCTGAGTTTGAGAAGCCAATAGGAAATTGTACATTTTCTTGTGATCTCGTATGCCAAAGAAAATGCTTCGTTCACCTGCTTTAATTTTACATCATGTAGGAGCGTTTTACTTAGTAATTTTTTTTGTGAGCTGTTTTTTCAAAAGGAGTTTGAAAAGTAGGGCAGTTTTTAGATTCTGACAGCATCATCTCCTCAACAGACTAAGGTTGATATTCAGGAAAGACTTTCCATGCAGGCTCTCTTTCTGACTTTATTCCTTTGTGAATCCAAAACAAGATTTGTGAGTAGTGCTTACTATGAGATTCCAGGCTGTAGTTAGCTTTGGGTGGATGGGAATAGTTTAAATATTCAAATAAATATGGAGGAAGTATAGCTGTATTTCACTGGCCAAGGTATGCATGCTATCTGAGATCTGCAAGCCTTACATTCTGAAAACTGTCATTAAGCACTGGAATATTCTCTGACAGGTTACATAGCTTTCATATTACATATTTATAGTGTGCAGTTAAATCTCTTATTTGCTCTCAGAGTCAGTGGGAGGAATGAAAAATACACATAAATGGGATGAATACCAGACAGAGTGGAGGGTCGAGCAGAACTAGCCTTTTAGAAGCAAAAAGGTAGGATGCTGCCAAAGTTATCAATTAAATTTCTCCTCCTTTCTTTATTTACTTCCTCACAGAGACATTTACAAGAGGCCAGCACACCAACTGAACATCACTACTCTGTGCAGCTGTGATCAAGCTGTTAATTTGATAAAGTAACCAAGTATTTCACATGCCACTTAAATTCAAGATCCAAACTTTGCAAAAATGTGTTATATGGTAAATATTTTTCTGTAAGGTAAAATAAAATAGAGAGGGGAAAAAAGGTAAACTCATTAAAGGAGTGACAGTTCTTAATGCTCAGAGTAAGTACAGGGGTAAACTAAGAACAATCCAATTTTTACCATGAGATAACTCTTCCTAATCAATAGACAATATTTCTTCCTATTCGTGGCCTCCTTAGCGAGGCTCCCAATAATAAATGATAAGTGCAGGTGCTCATCTGAAGAGAGATTACCAACTCCTTTATGATATTTTAGACACAGGACAAATATAAAGAATTCTATTTATTTATTTATTTATATTTATTAATATAAATTAGTTAACTAGCTAACATATCATTAATATTGCTGCTTTGGTGTTGGGGTTTTGTTTATTTGTTTTTAATTTAACACTTGGTCAGACATGGTAGACTTGGAACTAAAGCAGTATTTTTGTTGTCTCTGACTACCTGCCTGGTTTAACACAGTCTGATCTCACAATCAATTCCTGTGCTATCCACAAAGACTGGGAGAGAAAGTAACACAAAAAATCCCTGTGGTTGAGATAAGGAGTTTAATAGAAGTAACACAATGTAGAAGTACTTTAGCCTATTTTGCAGAAAAGCACAGTGAAAGCAGAAGCTATCTATAAAACAACTCACCCATCCCTCAGATTGCACAGCCAGCCCAGGAGCAAAGACTTACACCACAAAACTGGAAACCAGAAAGAGCAACTAGAAACAGGAAGCCTCTTATATTGCAATATGAACTACAAGCCCTATGACGCTTTGCTCCAGCCAGCACTTTCAGTTTGAAGCTGACATGATGTCATCAAGGTATGAATCAGCAGATTCAATTGTCTAATCCCATGGCACCAGCTTACTGTGATGTAAAAAACATTTTCCTTAGAAAAAAAATTTCAGATACTTAATTGGATTTTGAGGCAAATTAAATAGATGCACATATTAAGGAAAGTGAAAACTGTAACTAACGTGTGAGGATTGTACTGAACAGTGTTTCATGACTCTCATCTTTTCTGTCTGTGATTTTTTGGCTTCTCTTTATCCTCCCTTACCTTAAGGTGAAATTTGTGCTGAAGATTTTCTTGAATAAAAGGCAATGGTTAAGGTCTGAATGTTATTGGCACAGATCATAAGAGTCCTGATTCTCAAAAGTCTGTAATATGCAGAAGCTCTCTTTGGTATAAACATGACTTGTTGGGCTCTCAGTCACTTTAAAAACCCTTCATTCATTTAGGAATTGTTGCATAAAGAAATTATAATTAGTACTGTGTTTCCTTTTGAATCCTGTTTCTGAAACTGTGGTGTTTGTTGTTCCTGCTTCTAAAATGGTCATGTTTCTCTCTCTCTGCTCTAAGTCTGCATTTGTCAGCCTCTTTCCTCTTCTAGTTTCCACTCATTTAATTTCTCCAAATATCTGCTTACCCTAGAATGCATTGCACTTAACCCAGTATGAGGGTGAAGAGACTGTTGAAAGCTTATGGGCAAGAGCTAAAGGAAATGCAAACATGAGTGCAGGTCTTGTGGGTGTCTAATACAGACCACCAAACCAAGAGAAAGTTGTCAGTGGGGCCTTTTATAGACAACTGAAAGTAGCCTCAAGACCACATACCATACCCTGGTGCTCTGGTGCATTGATGACAACTTTCTGATACAGGCAGTTGAAGAACCAACAAGGACAGATGTGATGATGGAGCTTGCCTTCACAAACAAACAGGGTCTGGCCAGGGACATTAAGGTAGGAAACAGCCTTGGCTGTTGTGACCATGAAATGATAGAGTTTAGTATTGGTAGGGAAAAAAACAGGGCAAATTATAAAATTTCTACCCTGGTCTTCAGGAGATCTAACCTTGTCCTGTTGGAAGAACTACTTAAAAGTGTTCTGTAGGCTAGGGTTCTAGAAGTTAAGGAGGTCCAAGAGAGATGGTTAATATTCAAATATCACATCCTCCATGCTCAAGAAATACATATATCCTTGAAAAAAATCTGGTAGACAAGGCAGGAGACCTGCATGGACAAGCAAGGAGTTGCTAAAAAATATCAAGTGGAAGAGGGAAGTCTACAATAACTGGAAAAAGATTCTGGGCAGTTGGGAGAAAATATTGTCAAAGCATGTTGAGATGCAACAAGGAAGGCCAAAGCTTTCTTGGAACTAAACCTGACTAGAAAAGTGACAGATAACAAGAAGGGCATTTTAAGATACAGCAATAATAAAATGAACAATAGGGGAAAAGTGGGTCAATTGTTAAATGAGTTGGGAAACATGGTGTCAGAGGATGCAGAGAGAGCAGAATTACTGGATGCCTTCATTGCCTCAGTCTTTACTGCTAAGACCAGCCCTCAGGAATTGCAGACTCTGGAGGTAAGAGAGCAAAACTGCAGAGAGGAAGACTCTCCCCTGGTCAGTGTGGATTAGGTTAGAGATAGGTCAAGCAGAATAAGAAAGCACAAATCCATGGGCCCTGATGGGATGCAGCCACCAGTGCTGAGGGAATTGGCTGATATTGTTGCTGTACCATCGCTTTTGAAAGATCATGGAGAACAGGCAAGGTGCCTGAGGACTGGAAGAGGGCCAATTTCACTACTGTCTTCAGAAATGGCAAGAAAAAAGATTCAGGCAGCTACGCACCAGTTGTACTCATCTCCATTCCTGGAAAGATGATGGAGCAGCTCATTCTGGAGGCCATCTCTAACCATGTGAAAGAAAAGAGAGTTATCAAGAGTAGCCAACGTGGATTTACCAAGGGAAGATCATGCTTGACTAATCTGATAGCCTTCTACAAAGGCATGACAAAATGGATAGATGAAGGAAGAGCTGTGGATATCATCTATCTTGACTTCAGGAAGGCTTTTGATATCATCTCCCATGACAGCTTCTTAAGTTAATTCAAGAAAAGTGGGTTAAAGGTGGCTCAAGAAGAGTTCAGAGGTTGTGAGCAGTAGCAGAGCCCAGCTGGAAGCCTGTGGACAGTGGTGTTTTCCAAGGATCGGTATTGATTGGTTTTGTTCAATATCTTCATCTTGGGTGAGGGGATTGAGTGTACCCTTAGTAAGTCCATTGATGATACAAAACAGGGATGAGGGGTTGACACACTGGAAGGCTGTGCTGCCATCCAGCAAGATCTGGACAAGCTGGAGAGCTAGGTGAAGGTGAACCTCACGAAGTACAAGGACAAGTGTGGAGTCCTTCATCTGAGTGGAGGAAAAGCACCAGGCATCAGTACAGAGTATGGGTTGTCTTGCTGGGAAGCAGCTCTATGAAGAAGTTATCCACGGGACAGCAATGTGGCCAAGACAGACAAGAGTATCCTGGGATGAATTAAGAAAAGTGTGTCTAGCAGGTCTAGGGAGGTGTTCCTCCCCCTCTACTCTGCCCTGGTGAGACCACACCTGGAATACCATGTCTAGGTTTGGGCTTCCCAGTTCAGAAGAGACAAGGATTTGCTGGAGAGAGTCCAAAGGAGAGCCATGAGGATGCTTGGGGCACTTGAACATCTCTCCTATGAAGAAAGACTGGGAGAACTGGTGCTGTTTAGTCTTGAGAAGAGAAGGCTGAGAAGGGACCTTATCAATGTCTATAAACACCTGAGGAGTGAGTGTCAAGATGGAGGTGATGGTCTCTTTTTGTTGGTGCCCAGTGATAGGACAAGGAACAATGGGTACCAGCTAGAACACAAGAGGTCCCACCTCAACACAAGGGGACACTTCTTTATGTTAAATGTGACAGGGCACTGAAACAGGCAGGGGGATTGGACATGATGATTTTTGGAGGTCCCTTGCAACCCCTAACATACTGTGATTCTGTGATAGCCAAAATACTAACCTAAAATCACCATCTTCAGCTATTGTTACCACAGTAAATGTCTTGTCCTGCTACACACTTGCATCCAAGCTGTTAGTTTGCCAAGGGAGTCAAGACAATTTTACCACTAAATAAATCCTACATAATTTTATTTGTTGGCTTGTTCTCTCCATAATTTTACACATCAATTGGGAAATTATCCTTTAGATTTTTTTTTAAATATCTCAGATGCACTTGCCTATTTTCTACTTCCATTTCTCCAGACTTCTCATTTCCCCTTTCCCTTCAAATGCTTTTTAAGGTTTCTAAGTTTTCTTGTGCTGCTGCTGACAATGATTATGCCTGCAGACCTTATACATCTGAGTTAAAGTATAATACTGTGCACAGGGTTAACCCTCCATGGGGAGCGACCTTGAACCTGACCCTAGGTGGTCTTGACGCCTCCCCAGGGGTGGGTCTGAGCACCACCAGGTGATTCATGGTTAGCTCACTCCCCCTTCCTGGTTTCTCTCTCTCTCTGTGCTCCCTGCCTCCCTGCTTACCAGCATCACCATCCTGTTCCTGGTTCTCTTTGTTTTACCACGTGGCCATCACCCACGAAGCGGACAAAGCCATCCCCATCAAAATCTGGTTGTACTTACACATTTTATATTTGTTTTCCCTTCCCTATACCTTTGTAACTTCCCTACCTCAGATACCTTCTTAATTTGTTGGTTAACTTTTTAACTTCCAAATTGAGTGAGATTCATTTATTTGGGTGTGCTAACCTTTTCTTCTCTCTACTTCTAACTCCTTTCTTTTGAGAAAGAAGGAGGAAGAGGGAAGGACACTCTATAAATTGTTATTTGGTTCTATCAAATTTGAGTCTCTGAGACATACTGTAAAGTCATCAGGGGAAAAGATTTTGTGTTTTAGAAGATTTAAAAAATTCTGTGGACATTGAAATGTTGGCCTGCAAAACCTAGCAGAGGCAGAAGTTTATTACACTTTTTGTAAGTGCAGAAGACAAAATTCTTCCCTGTGATACGAATGGAAAATCTGCACCATGATACTTTGCTCTCTGCATCCGTGCATGGACCACTCATTAATGGTAATAAAACCTTTATTACCTAGTGGTAATAAAACATGTTTTTGATTGTGAGAAAATGTTAGCTCACATTTAAAAAATGCTGCAGGTTTTAAAACTCAGTATTGCCTGTTGTGTATGGGAGTGGGTAGTAAACTCCATGATTTGAGACACAATTTCTCAGCAGTGCATCTAATATGTGAACTAGTGAAAACAATCATTGACTATTTCTATTTTGATTATGTCATTTATTTTGTATCAAATTTTGGACAAGACTCAACAGTTGCTAATTACATATATACGTACTTGTTTTAGTAGAATATGGCTCTGATATGATTTAGGAGTTTATGATAGAATAATAGAATTAACCAGGTTGGAAAAGACCTCCAAGATCATCCAGTCCAACCTAGCACCCAGCCCTATCCAATCAACTAGACCATGGCACTAAGTGCCTCATCCAGGCTTTTCTTGAACACCTCCAGGGACGGTGACTCCACCACCTCCCTGGGCAGCCCATTCCAATGGCAAATCACTCTCTCTGTCAAGAACTTCCTCCTAACATCCAGCCTACACTTAGTAATGGAAAATTATAGTATTTCCATCTACACTTGCAGGAAATTGAAACACACTGATTGAATTCAAGTTGGAAATTAGAACGTAGTTTTGTCCCATACTGTGTAACAACTCATACTCATTTAAGAATGATGTTCTACTCTGTCAGTCCTGCTGTGAGAGCATATCTTGGCTACCTCTCTGCTGAGTCACTTTTCTGATTCAACACAATGTGCTAGTTTGAGCCTAGCTAGAATGTTTTGGTGAGAAGGACTAGATTATAGGCTCCAGAAGGAAAACAAGGTGGATGTCTACCTCACTCATTGGTTTGCTGAGATGTATAAGAATAAGAATCCAAACATAGATAACACACTCCGCTTCTGCTGCTGGGGAGCTCCAAGCTGCATCTCTTTCTCTCTCTCTAACCTCACTCTCCGTTTCTCTGGCTAATCCACTTTGCTTCCTAACCCCCTGGCTGAACTTCTGTTCTTCCTTGGGACTGGGGTAAGATAGAGAGGGGTAGGGGTAAGGTGAAGGGGCTATTGGGATCCCCTTCTGGGGACTCAGGTTTCTGGGAGGGGAATTGTGTTTCTGTATTACCTTTTACCTTGTATATTTCTGTATATAACTGTATATTCTGTAAATATTTGCTTGTATATTGTGCTAAGCTGTAAATAATAAGCTTCATTCACATTCCCAGAGCTGGCTGAGTCTAGTCTGGGTGATTTCCAAAGTGTGGGGAGACAGAGAACACCCAAACCTTCACATGCAATAAATAAACTGACAAAAACAGACTTGCAGGACAAGGGTTTGTTTTCTGGTTTTGTGTCTTATTTGTTTGCTGCTTGTTGTTATTGTTATTGCTGGCTGGGTTTTTTTGTTTGTTTGCTTTGTTATTTTGGTTGGTTGTCATATTTTTGTTCTTGATTGGTTTGTTTCCACTAACTCCAAGGAGTCAGTGGAGTGCAAATTCAATATAATTACAGGATCACAGCATGTCAGGAGTCAGAAGGGACCCAAAGAGATCATCGAGGCCAACTCCCCTGACACAGCAGGACCATACACTCTAGCTCAGGTAACAGAGGAACACATCCAGACAGGCCTTGAAAGTCTCCTGAGAAGGAAACTCCACAACCTCTCTGGGGAGCCTGTTCCAAAGCTCTGTGACCTTTACAGTAAAGAAGTTCCCCCTTGTGTTGAGCTGGAACCTCCTGTACTGCAGTTTATACCCGTTGCTCCTTGTCCTATCCCAGGAAGCAAGTGACCAGAGCCTGTCACTCTGCTCCTGACCCTCAGCCCTCAGATATCCTCAGCCCTCAGATATTTATAAACACTTATTAAATCCCCTCTCAGTCCTCTTCTGCAGGCTAAAATGTCCCAGGTCCTTCAGCCTCTCATCAGGCAGTATTCCAGTCCCCTAATCATCCTCCTAGCCCTCTAGTGGACTCTCTCTGGCAGATCCCTGTCCATCTTAAACTGAGGAGCCCAAAACTGAATGCAGTACTCAAGATGAGATCACACTAGGGTAAAGTAGAGGAGATGGACAACCTCCTTTGATCTGCTGGACACACTCTTCCTAATACACCCCAGGATCCCATTGGCCTTCTTGGCCACAAGAGCACATTGCTGTCCCATGCAGAACTTGTTATGCACCAGGACTCCCAGGTCCCTTTCCCTGGGGCTGCTCTCCAGCAGATCTCCTCCCAGTCTATACTGACGCAGTTCACTATTCCTCCCCAGATGCAGGACTCTGCACTTGTCCTTCTTGAACCTCATTTGGTTCCTCTGTGCCCAGCTCTCAGTCTGTCCAGGTCTCGCTGGATGGAGTTAATTATAATTATGTTTTGACTAAAGGACTATGTTTTTCTATTAGGAAAGGTCACACTGCTCTATTGAACACAGAAGCATAGACTAGAAAAGAATAAGAATTTTCACTAACTATTTCAAGTACTGGAGGTACAGCCTAGTGGGATTCTATGCTCTGCAAGAGAAGATATATGCAGCAGGATTTCTTAGAAGACAATGACCTAAACATTGAAGTCCAGAAGCGAAAAGTAAATAAAGCAGAAAAACTTTAGGTAGGTGAATAATTATCCAAGTAGAAGCATTCTTAGTTTTAACTATTTTCCAAGTTTTCAGTATATTTAGTTATTTTCCAAATGCCTGAGTTTTATGTGATTTACTGCCTCATGTTCCAGATCAGCCAAAAAAAAAAAAAAAAAAAAAAAAAAAAAAAAGAAGGGGGGGTGTTTTGATTGTATACTGTTGAAAGAAAAAAATGTTAAGCTGGAGTAGAAGGTTGAGGTTCCAGCTCATTGTAGAAACAAGCAAAACAGGAGCACATCACCATTTAAGTACCACACAATTTGCATAGTGTGTGCTAGACTGCGTGCCCAGAAGACTTGGGTCCAAAATTAGGCAACGACCCAGATGTTTGAGATTCAAACACAGTTAATGAACATCAGACCAGAGAACTCTGTCAGAGCCCCAGAACTTTGCTGTCATCACACAAACAGGGAAACTACTAGAAATACAAACACAATACCCTGCTGTGATTATTTCAGGAGATGTTGAATTTATCACTGCTTTACACTTCATTGGTTGGTTTTTGGTTTTGTTTTTTTTTGGTTGGGTGTTTGTTTGGGTTTTTTTTTTTTTGTTTGTTTTTGGTTTTTTTTTTGCTATTAGAGGTTGTTTCTCAAAGCTTCTGAAAACATTAACTCAGATTAACTCTGCCCTGGTGAGACCTCATCTTGAACACTGTGTTCAGTTTTGGACTCCCCAGTTGAAGAGGGACAGGGTTCTGCTGAAGAAGGTCCAGCGGAGGGCTATGAGGAGAGGCTGAGGGACCTGGAGATGTTCAAGAAAAAACTGGATGAGGCACTTAGTGCCATGGTCTAGTTGAGTGGATAAGGCTGGGTGCTAGGTTGAACTGGATGACCTTGGAGGTCTCTTCCAACCTGGTTGATTCTATGATTCTATGAATTAAAAGAGTTGAAGTGGGTTTCTTGAACTGTTTTGGGAATATTGTCATTGTTATGACTGTGCTGGTTTAAGGCTCATCGGAATATTCTAATAAGAATTGGTTGTAAAAAGAAAATAATGATAAAGTCTATATTATTCATTTGTTTGCTAAGAGGTTGTGGTGGAGGGGCAGCAGCCCCAAAACTGAGGCTTCCCTATGCCTCTACATGCCTGGACATGTTTTTCTGCCAGGGACCTATGGCAGTAAAGAGGTTGTGTAACACACACACGCCCAGTCCGTGTACCCCTGGGGTCCACCCAAGTAATCCCCTAATTGGGAGGGTCCAGGCAAACAGCTACTGCCTATTGGGGTAAGGTTTGGCTTACTGCCAGCCTGATTGGTCACTTTAGATGGCCAAATGAGCCACGAATCTCAGCTCAGAGTCTATAAAGAGAGGTGCAAAGGAGCACCACGTGTTCAGAGTGTTCAGAGGTTCAAGCTCAGCTCTCTCATCCACATAGTGGCACAGATCTGCTTGCATGGCCTAGACACAGGATCAGGCCCTCACTTGCATACTTGTGAGGCTCAGCCCTCTTGCATTGATCTCAAGGCACAGTTAAGCTGTCTGCAAACCCTTTGAGAAGCAGAGCGCATGCACACCTGCACTTCATACATATATGGGGAGCTGAGAGCCCCCTGCCTAAGCCTAGAGCAGCCATACACACTGGCTTGCTATCCTGCATTTATCTACAGAGCTCAAGTCTCCCTGCAGCCCGGCATATACTGCTTGCCAGCTGTCCTGTAAGCCTGGAGAATCCAGGCTCAACAGACCTTCTGGGCTGTCTGCTAACCTACAAACACAGTCTGCTAGCTGTACAGACGACTGTGTCAGAAGCTGCATGGACAAATCCTCCTGCACCTGGAAACCCTGACAGCTGACCATCCCTGGACACCAGTATCCAGAAGAACCAGCAGCACCAAGGCAGAGACCACTTCACACCAGGAGAGAAGGTCAGAGAAATCCTGTTTACCCCAGAGACTGGGAACACTTATCATTCTCCTGCAAGCCGGGACAGATCCCAGCCTCACCAAGACCTGAATACTGGGCACACGCTGTGGCACAATCCCAGGAGGGTGATTAATGATTAATACTTAAGAGGAACACATCTAAGCAGGCTTTAATTCCTTTGTAAAATAAGTTACCTCTGTCTTAAGAGCAGACAGCTTCAGCCCCTACTGGGCAGATAGCATAGTTGTTAAGAGGCATTAAGCCTAAGGGAATCTTTCTCTCTGTCTATAGTTGTTGATAATTTGATATTTCCATTTAATAATCCAACCCCTGTAAATATATCCCAACTGTTTTAAAAACCTTGCACATAGAACTTAATTACATAGTCATTGGGGGTGGTACAAAATTGTAAATATTAATTTTAATAAATAATTTTATAAAAAATTAATACTTCCTCAAATTAATTTCTCACCTTCCCCTAATAAGGAAGGAATAAGAGAAATCCCCTCCACGACAGAGGTATAAAAAGCCAAAGTATAAATTCTTCCTTCTTTGCTTTTGGCACTGGCTGTCTTCACTTCTGTCTTCAATTCTTCACTGTGCTCAAATCTCTCCCACTAACCTTGGCTGCCCAGATAACACATAAGCCTTTTTGGTTGTTTTCTGTCTGGGACAGAGAAAGGGACGTGTTTGGTCCCTTCTGGGCTTATTTTCTTTGTCATGGGAAGAAGTTTGGATTTCTGTATTATTTCTAAATTGTATATAATTGTAAATACATGTAAGTATATTGTGTATATATGCTTGTAAATTTAGCTTTGCTGTAACTGCAGCTTCATCTTCCAAGCCATCTGAGCTAGGCTGCTAAATTTCAATTTGTGAGACAGGAGATTCTCAATCTACTACAATGACAAATTATTATTATTAAATGGTAGCCTTGTTATCTTTAAATGATTCTCTAAATGTAAGCCCATAAAATATATTAGTCATATTTTAAAAATATGTGATAAGTATTTGCCACTAAAGTATGAAATAGATGGAAAAAAGTACCCCCCCTGTAGTTGGCAGAATGTTCATGAATTAACAGTTTTTCTGGAATAGGGTGAAACACTGGGATTAAAGTTTTTGAGCATGTAGTGCTAATGTTAACTTTCATTATCTCATCAGGTTTCTGAAATCCTTATTGAAAATTGAACTTAGATTCTATAATATCTCTTCTTGTACTACAATTTCATCACTTCTGTAGATATCTGGAAATTAAAAGATAACTTAATGTCCCAAATACAAAATCAAGTGCATAATTTTATAGTAATTTCCCCCCCAGGTTTCCATCTGCCTGAATGTAGACTTCTAAAATAAGATTCAAATTTCATACACAAAATATTAAAGAAAATAATAAGTTCAAATCAGTGCTGCCAATCTCTTCTAATCCAGAGTCCATATTAGCATACTTTTAGATGAGTTCTTGTTATGAGCTATGCAAAATTAATGATCAATAATAATTTTTATATTCAGGTAAAGGTTGTTAATAACTTTAAAAATGGTTTATTAACATTAACTATCACCAGAAAACTTATTTAGAAGGTTTGAAATGCACTGTTTGGATATTTATGCACACAGGGAACAGGCAACCTAGAACACTTAAGAAACAACTAGCAAATACAAACATTAAACTTAAAACTGGAAAAAGGTTCTTAGTTTAGAATCTAGTTACAGAATTTATCACAAAAAAGCTTTGAATATTTACTCAGAAAATAGTACCAGACAGTACCCAAACACTTGAAGGGAGTTCTGTTGGTGTCTTGAAAGTCATTGCAGGCAAAGCAGAACATAATGTGGCAGGGCAAAGCAGGCAAAAGTGCAAGTAAGAGCAGGCATAGCAGTAAAATAGGCAAAAGCCTATTTATTGTTTGCCGAAATGTAATGGCCTCCTCGGCCACAGAGATTCACCAGTCAGAATGGCACCTTGCTAAACCTGGCCATATTAGGTGAAGTCAGGAGCTTGCTTTCCCTTATTTGGGAGGAACAAGTCTGATGTCTCCAAGCCTTTTGTCTTCTCCTTGTGCTCTGCTTCCCCTCATCCAGCAGAGGGAATTGGACTGTGGTATCATGCCTGGACAAGCCAGGACATGTATCGTCCATGACAGTTCTTTTAAAAGATTTGTGAATTAAGATAATTATCTTAATTTCCTGCTGATGAATTTCTTGTATGTCCAAACTTTTGAACAGTTTTTTTTTCCCCTGTGATCATACTTTACATTTTTTACATCCTGCTGCCTTATAATATTTTTTTTCTGTGTTTGTGACTCATCTCAGCAGATGGTCTTAGTATTTGCTTATTTATAGTCATCTGACGCATTAAATATTCTGTACTTCACAAGCAGATTCAAAAATCTCCCATTTCTTGTGAGGGTCTGTGATGGCTTGGGTGTTACTCTCCCCCCTCACGTCTCCTGAAATCACCCAGACTAGACTCAGACATCTGGAAATTAAGGAATGAAGCTTTATATTTACAGCTTAGCACAATGTACAAGTAGATATTTACTATATATACAGCTGTATACAGAAATATACAAGTTAAAAAGTAATACAGAAAGCAGAGTCTCCAGGAGGGGCTCCCAACCACCCTTCCACCTCCTTTCCACCCCTTTACCTTATCCCAGACTTTGCCTTATGTGCAAGGTGAGTTTAGAGGATCAGCCAGGGGGATTAGAAAGCAGAGGGATTAGTTACACAGAAAGCTGGCCAGGGAGGAAATTGCAGGCAGCCAGAGACACACAGCAGCTGTGTTATCTATGTTTTTTGTTCTTGTTTTTATACATCTCAGCAAGCCTATGAGTGAAGTAGACATCATAGTTGTTTGCTTTTCACAGATATAATCTAATTCTTTTTACCAAAATATTCCAGCTAGTCTCAAACTAGCACAGAGTCTCATCTGGTTTAATAGTGAGTGAGTATGTCACATTTTGTTTACATTGAACAAATTGTGAAATCACATTTAGGAGCCAAGATATCCTAACTACTAATTTGGAATGGACTCAATCAGCACAGTTAGAAAACTGTTTCAGCTATTACTGCAGCTTCAGTGGGAATGAAAATTCATGGTTGATCATTAAGTGACTTGGGAGGCTGGAAGAAAAAGGTGTTTTAAAAGAAAATATACCTGGAGAAGGAACACAAACATTCACATTAAAAAATCCTGAGGCAGAATTATGTATTGGCATCTCTTAACAGTAACATATTGCTGCTTTAAGACTCATTAGAACAAAATCTTCTTGATGTTAAATTTCTCTTACAGAAATGCCAGACGTACTTTATTCTTAGACACCCTATGACTATTTAATCACATTTCCTATGAGAAAAGACTATTGTATATCATGATTCTAGCAATTAGGAAGTTTAAATGTATCGTTATATTAAACAGACGCTTTGCACACTTTCCAACCTGTAGTCATCTTGAGAGAAATGTCATAATTAATTGCTCTGTTGACTGTTTTCAAGAGGGAAAAAAGGAGAAACTGAGTGTTGATGAAATTGTAAATAGTCAAACTTTTCTCAGGAAGAAGAGAAGGCTAAGGCATTTCTTGTGTAAACTGTTAAACATATCTCAATAGGCTAGTATAATGAAGACCTTGAATAGCTAAGCATCTTGACAAAATGATAAATAGTCCCTTTTATCAAGGGGAAAATGTTGTAAATAAGTTTTTCTAATGCTTTTATTTTATGAGATTAGATTAATTTTTCATTGCTTTATTTTACTGCATTACCTTTAACTAGGACACTGAGTACTCCTTGCAGTTTATATAGTGTGCATTTACTTCGGCAGCAAATGGCTTCCCACTGTAAAATGTGATCCCTTTGTACATTTTTTTTCCCAACCTTATGCTGTTAATATCCAGACTATCACATCAAAAGCAAATGGACTTGCACAAGGTTCACACTAACGTAAGTGGAAATAGATTTAGGCTCTTGGTGCTCTCTCAGTCTGCTTTGTGTTCCTCCTTCCCTCTTAAATACCAGCCATGCATTTGTGAAACAGTTATTAGTTCATTAATTGCTTCATAATGAAGGAAAAAAAAAAAAGAAAAAAGAAACAAAAAAAACCAAGAAGGAAGGTCTTTCTAATTTACTCCTTTCACATGATACATTTGCCATTGCAGGCCACCAAGACAGTGAGCTGAAGAATTTAACTGTGCCTCTGTGAACTAACTAATTATTATCTTCAGGCTTGACTTGCTGTCTCATAATTTTAGTTGTGCCTCGTATCATTTTCTCATAAGACTATCTACATATAAACAGAGGGATGTGTGATGGAGGACCATGAGATTTGAATATGAATTATCTCTTTGTTGTGTGTTGTATCTTATGCATAAATTCATGGCTTTACCATTTGCAAGTTATCAGAAGATAAAAATATTTCATGGCTGAAAATTGTTCTCGTTATTCCAGTCCTTAAATTATTTTCCTCCATTGTAGCTTTTAATTCAATATGTTTTGTTGCTAATTTATTTCTAAATAGGTTTTTTATTGAATACATTATGTCAGGATTTAATAGAGGGTGCACCTTGCCTAGTATTGAGTTCCTGTGCATGTGGGTAATAATACACAATGACCTACTGGAAGCTAAGAGTGTTCTTTGTAATGTACACATAGTGTTTTAAGTCTGTGGCTCTACTGGATGCTTTTGGGAGCTTCTTGAAAGTGTACCTCAGCAAGGCTTCTTGTTTCGATTTCCAGGATCTGAAAAATCAAAGTTATTACAACTAGATTCAATCTGTGGGATTCATTGCCCCAAACAAGACAGCCAGCATGTGCTCACCACACTGGTCTTGTCTGTTTACTGCAATGTAGCTAAGTAGGCAAACACATAGAACTGCCATGTGAAATAAATGTTACTTCTGACCTCTTGACTAAGGCCAAGAGCAAAATCACTTTAATATCTGATGCATTACCTCCCATGGGATTCTGTCCAACCCTTGTAGAGAAATGGAATCTGTGGAAGCTGGAAATAGACACTAAATGCTCTCTACTTTAATGGGAATTTTTTTCCTAGCATAATAAATTACACATGTTGTGGAAAGAAAAGTACTTTCTAAGTCTCTCAAACAGAGTAACATGTCAACAGAATTAGTGGCAAGTTCACAGATGAAGGATTCATTTCTTCAGTTCTGGGATGTAGATAAAGGTCTTTGCAAAAAAGGGGAACAAAAAAAGTTGAAATCAATGTTAGAAGCTGTAGATTCGATTTTTTGGGGAGCAGGTATCCCTGCTCATGCTTCTCTTCCAACAGTGCTCCATCAAGACAGAGCAGACAGTGGAGGAGAGAGACAAGAGGAACCTCTCACTGCCTCAGTTTAGATGAGGACAATAACACTTGAGCAAAATAATAGATATATAGATAATTTTTTCCACCCAAAGTCAAAAAGATGAAATCTAGCATTTTTTAGCCCCATAAACAGTTTCTAAAAGAGAGATAACACAAACATACTCAGCATATTGGCACTCCTTTGTGTGTGTGCATGACTACTTTTCTCCTATTCTGAAACTTTTCCACTGGTGGCCAAAGAGACTTTCACATAAGCCACTTTGGTGGCTGTGCACCTAACAGGGAGTAGTTCAGGAACAGGCTGAGCAGGAAGGCAGAAAGCTATCAAAAAGGATAAACTGAAGAGGAAAACAGGAGTTCAGGCACATGCATTTGTTATCAATGTGTCTCATTCAGGACTGGGTACTAGCATTTCTCCATTGGGATCTAGGGTATGTAATTTCACTAATGATGAACTGTTATGGCCTTGCCAGCATCCTTCTCTCATCACCACACTGAAGTGTAGTTTTGTCACAGATCAATTAGTCCCTTCCAACATACAGTTAAGATGCAGTTCAAGCCAAAAACTTTCCAGCACAGGTCATTTGACTCCATCTGCCATATGTAGTGCTTCAACATGTTCAGAACATGCCTCATAACCAAATATTCCTCCACAACCTTACTCTGATCAATCTTCCACATTCATGTATTGTTTACATTCATTCATTTTCCACATTCAAGCTGTAGCACCACCAGTCTGATCAGTGGAGACAAAGACTTCATAACAGCTGGGCAGTTGTGAGCCATAGAGAAATGTACACTAATGGAATAATCTTGTCTTAGGGACAGAGGAATACCACACGGGACTAAGTGCAATGCAGTGTCAATGTAGCTGCCTCTAAGACTGCAAATGTAAGCTACTTTGCATTGCAAGTCATTCCAGGGGGCAAATAATTGTACCAGTGAAGGTGAGGCTGGATTTGTTTCCCCCTGAGAATAAGTGCTTACTAGACTTCTTGTAAACCTGCCTACTGGGGGAAAAAAAAAAGATTCTCCCCACTAAGTGTTTTTAGCTGTAGGGTCACCCAGTTGTTAAGAAGGCATAATTAATTAATGTAAGATTATTTCCCCCCCAAATTAATATAGGTTATTAATGTTGATATTCAGAACTCTTGCCACCCCAGACTACTAATTTTAATAATAACTGGTTCTTCGCAAGATCATGGAAACTTTATACAGATAATAATATAGTATCTAGAAATAACCAGCAAAAATGCAAACATTAACTGAACTGGAAGAGAAAGTTCCCACGGTCAATATACATGCTGCTTGCCCACTAGATGGACTGAAGGAGCCCCTTTCTGCTTATGCCAGAAGGCTATGGTGAACTACAAGAGGATATATTTACTCACAAAGTATTATCTCCCAACTCGTGGGGCTAGCTACAGTTTCAAACAGTAGCCAAATGTTTTCAGGGAATTCTGTTACTTGTCTTGTTAGCCACTGAGCTTCTGATTCTTCTCAGGCTTCTGGGGAGAGGAAGCAGACAATCTCTGACCTGGTGCTCTGGACAACCTGTGTATCCAGGACTTCCTGCCTTGTCAGGAGACTTTCAGGTGTAGGCAGGATGTCTTGTGATGTGCAATCTTAGCACAATGTCATGCTGGCTGTGCAGGCCAATCACATGGAGGTATTTATAGCCCGTTCCTGGTAAACTTGAGGCAGTGGAGTTTCCATGCAATTCAGGATGCACTGAAGCAGTAAGCAATAACAGCAGGCATGGATACAATGGCAGAATACATTGTGTTATCTGCTAAACTCCTTTTATCAATACAGTTCAAAACTAATGGGCCTTTGGACATAGATTAGCCAATCAGAATGGCAGTTATCCAAGTCTGACCACATTAGGTGAAACCATAGGCTTGCATTACCCAAATCTGGGAAAAGCATAGGCCTTGCACAAGGCAAGTACAAGCTAAGTCTGTGTAACTTGTTTACCACAAGAGCAAACAAATCTGAGCAGGCCAGAGTCCTTAGACTCAGTGGCTCCAGGATTTTTCATCCTCTTTCCTGTAGTTGCTTCTCCCTAAAACAGAAGGAGGGACAGCTGAAAAACATGCCTGGGCAAGCCAGGATGTGGATAAACCCATTTTTGGCCTATCAGGCCTCCCACAACAGAAGTTTCAGTGAGTATCTCTACATCAGTCACTTCATAGGCCGGAATGTCAAGTGAGAAATGAAAGCTAAAAAAAAGGCTATAATATAGGATTTTCACTTTCTTGATGAGTGATCTGTCATGTAACAGCTTAGTACCCACTTACTTAAAAGAACTAAGGGGTTTGGCTCTAATGGAGCCCTCACTGGTGGTCACGTGTGTCCAGCTCTGCTTAAAATGCACATTGATCATTGAGTCATGGTGGAGCTTAGGTATCTGCCAGATGTGCAAGGATTCTTTTGTCCATATCTGGGAACAGATGTTTTAAGGTTTAAGTGAATCAATAGCCAAGCATAGGTGCTCATTGGATCTAAGACATTTATTTCCACAGCTACCATTTCATTAGTTTGGAAGTGATTTGTGGGAATGAAGAAGTGGAATCTCCTTACCAGTCTTTATTCTCAAGCAGAAGTCTACATGGAGCAATGGGAACTTCCTTGTCCTTGAATTTTCTGCATCTTGTCACACCAGAGGCAGTCCTGAGAAGAAGAGACTTTGAGCCTCTGAGGAGGTGTTGTGCAGGGGTTTTGTTTGGGTTTTGGGGGACTAAATATGAGGCTGAATTTAAAAAGGTTTAAATAATTTAATATTATATACACAAGGAATTCCCCCCCTCCCCAAACTTATATACAGTTACCCTACACAAGTTCTTTGTATGCGGTTGTGAAATTATTTTACAGAATGTCTATTTACAGCAGGAATCAGGAATTTAGCAAAGGTTTGGAAAAGTTTTGGACAGAGAGCCTTGTGGCATAAAAGTGCCACTGGTAAAGTCACTAAAAGTCTAGGCTGCTTAAATCGAGATTGCTCAGTTACTCACTGGCTGGAGTCACAGTCTCGGTGATCCCAAATATGTGTGGCAAAAGCCACGCTGTTGACCCTCGTGGGTCTGAATAGTTCAGTTCAGGTATTATTGGGGCGCACTGTCTGAAGGCTCCACGGGCACGATCGAGCTGGGAATGAGGAGCTGGAGCAGTGGCTGGCTGAGAGCACCTTGGTCGATTTTCCCTGGGCCGATGAGAAGTGCCGTGGGTCGGAATCATGCAGCGGTGGTGGCCCCAAAAGCGGCAAAGCAGCTAGGAGCGGTGGGTGGAGGAGGGTGGCAGGAACACTGAATTGCCCCTTTTATGAGATGTGTGCCTGAGATTTATGGTCCTTGGCCACAATATTGTCCAATAAGGGTCTGACAGCAGGCGAAAACATACCAAATAAGGTGAAGTCCACAGGTCCAGTATCCCCAAATATGGAGGGGCCTCAGGTGGATCCCCACCCTAGGTGCGTGAGCTTACACAACGTGTTTACTTCAACCTTGCAAGCAGGCAGGCCAGACTCGGAGGCACCAGTCTTATTGTGCTTCTTTGTCCCCCTTAATTTGTTTTCCCCTGGTTTAGGCGGGACCACACCTTTCGGGGGGACAGCATCTCCGGGCAAGAATAGGCTTGTAAACACGGTCATTTGGGCCTATGTGGCCCTCCACCACAGGAGGTGCCTAGATGTAACCATCAGCAATGTTACTGAGGTAGCATTCCAGCTACCTGTTGGAGCTGGGTTGTTCTCTAGGACATTTGTTACCAAAACCTATCCCTCAAGAGACATGAAAATGCAGAGCCATGAGCAGATCAGTGACTAACAGGCCTAGCTCAACGCTTTAGCAATTAACACCTTTAACCCAGAGTCAAATGGGAAAAAATGGACAATGTTTGCTTAATCAATGTTTTGCTTAGATAGGGCTGTGGTGTGCAGTTACACTTGTGGACAGTCAGTTGTTATGTAATGTCTTATGTCATGGTTTTGTGAATTATTCCAAAAGAAAACTCCAGCAGCCAATTAGCTAACTGGATGTCTGCATGTTATTTCATGTTAATAGAACAATGTCAGTCAATGCAGGCAGAAACCTCTTTATTCCAAAAAGTACAGCCTATTTTTCACAAACTTCAGCCTTTCCTGATTTGTTTTTTGTCTGCATTTGTGTAGTAGTTGGAGACCACTATCCTGTGACTTTCCCCACTGGCACCCTTTCATAAGCAAGCCTTATACCACCCAAAGTTTTTGTTTAATAATCTGTGGTCAGACATAGTGCCTGTCACATCTGTGATCCAAGTATGCATGGAAGCAATCAAATGTGAACGTCTCCATTTTCAGAATAAGCATGCAGTTTCACCTGGGGCTCCAGCAGCCACTGTGATGGGTGCAGAGGGTTTTTTTAATGGTTAAACATCCAATAAGCAGTCTGAGAGTGTTTCCTTTCGGAGCGGATAAACTCTTAGACTAGGAGATGCTGATGGCGGCAGAAGTGGAGAGTGATGGCTTCCAGATGATCTTTGTCTAGTTTTCCTTTAAGGCTTGTTGCCCTTTAAGGTGTGTAGCAACCTGGTTCAGGAACAGCACTGCGACCAGCCCCTGGCCGCATGGACCATCAGCTCACAGACACCGATGCGGTGGAAAGCAAATGGCGTTTATTAATGGGCAACGCTGGGTTATATAGTGTGGGTTAATACATCATTTCTGTCTGCTTACATCAGAAACTGAATATTATTGGTTATGGCAATATGGAGAGGGGCCCTATCTCTCCGTACAGTGCAATATCTTCCAGACGCCAGGCCCTAGCTGCCCACAAAGGCTTGTCAACTTTCTGTTTCATTTCACAAATCCAAGCAAACCTGAGTGCTATTCCGTACCACAGCCTGTTTACTAGACAGCTCACACTTTTTCCTTTTCTGTCCTTCTAGCTACTGTGAGAGTTCGCACACTGCTGCAGTAAAACAGGTGCAGGGAGCTACCATATTAGAGTAAGTCCTTCAGCTCAAAGCTGCTGGACTTCTTTATCTTCTCCATGTTGTTTCCCAGGGAGTAGAAGAAGTATTCTGTGAAATTCACAGGAAAGAGACCACACAAACTAGTGGAAAACTATTGGAAAACTTGAGGGACAGAAGTTGCTCCTCTCATAGAGTGTAACAGGTGAGCAGGTTTTGCTGTCTTTAAAAATCATTGTCTGAAAGTGGTTTCACATTTAGAAGATACCAACATTTTCCTAGAAGAAAATATAGGCATATTTTTTCCTTAAACCAAATAAAAGAAAGAAAAAAGTCAGTATTTTCATAAACCAACACTGGTAAAAAAAGAGAGACTGGTAAAAGCAAATGTTGTGACATGTCAATTTCCATGTAATATTCAGGTCTCAAAAGCTGCTCTCTTTTCATAAAAGACACTGTGAAAACCTTCCTGGCAAAATAATGGCAGCTGAATCACGAACCCCATTGATACTTGGATATTAAAAAACAGTGGGAAAACTCGACCTCTCTGGAGGGCCTGAGGGTTTACCACCAATTTAAATATGATTTATTCACCCAAAGTGAGTGTTCTTGTTCCTCCAAAACCTGAGATTTACTTCTGAAAATAATTGGAAACTGCAGGAGTGTTACTGAAAAACTATTTTATTTCTTATGCAATGAGTACTGCTTCTGAAGCTATTTCTCTTTGAAAAAGCAACAGTTAACTGAGTTCTGTGTATGGAAGGTACTGATTTGAGCACTTGAGCCAGATGAAGGTTCTGTCAAACTGTTTTTTTCTTGTACTATACCATCCTGTTGGGTTTAGTGTGGTCTTGAAAAACATGTGCTGCCACCTGATTCCTGTCAGAAGCCAGAAATATGTTAGCACACAATTACACATGCAAATGACAACATTTTAGTGTTTTCCCACATGGAAGGAAACCCAGGAAAATATGTATGTTTTGCTCAAAAGTTGTGGGTTTTTTGCTCTGTGTTTAAATAAAAAATACTTAGAAGCAACATTAACATATTCTTGTTAATTTTGCACTCAGTTTACAAGAGCCACTTAATTGAGCAATCTCCAACTGCTAAAAAAGTGGTTTATCAACTCTAAAAAGGCTTTGTTGAGTCTAAACCATGCTGCATGTCCTAGATGAGCCTGTCTTTTGCTAGCTGTAAAAATACACAGAGAATACAGGGAAATAATAACAATTACAAAAAAGCAATAGACAGAGCCAATGATAATACCATAATAATAATAATACAACATGTGAACAAAAGATTCTTACATTACAGTTCGCATGGTGGCCTTTTGTTTTAATAAATGCAATTTAAAGGGAGAATAACTCATCAGTAGCATAATATTTTCTCTCTACGTTTTCCAGGGTTGAGGAATGTGCATTACTCAGGCTTGTTCCACTTGTCTTCAACAGCAGTGATCATACTTACTGCAAAGATCAAGCTTTGGAGAGTGGCCTAAGATGGCATTACTGCTTGTAATCGAGTTACAGCAAACTAGGGAAAAGATACAAAACTGGGAAAGACACACATGGGTTGGTTTTACTGTTATTTCAAAAGCTTCCTTCCAAAGAAATTTGGATAAGGTCCTGGGTGAAAATGTTATGGAGGCTTACTATTTTAAGACAGATTAGTGTTCACGAATTTGCTGCCAAAAATATGACCAAACAATAAACTGCAGATGCTTGGTTATGAGCAGCAGTTTTTTGGAAAACATATAACAATACAAAAGAAATCAGAATGCAGAGTTATGTTGTTAAGCAATTTTCATGTTTCTTCCGACATTATTACGAGCGTGAAGGCTGTGTCAGGATGTGGCTCCCATTCCCAGCACCTACTGTCTGATAACATCACGACTATTTTCAACAATCTGAGATAATTGGAAACATTGAATCTGCTGTGCTAGAATTTAGTCATGCTTCATTTGAAAGTTTAAAGCAGCTCCTGGGAAGAGGAAGGTTCTTTATTCAAAACCTCTTTTATATGCAGTGTGGTTGGGACTGGACTATTTAAATGCTTGTTTTGAAGCCTCACTTTAGGCCTTGCCATCTTTTTATGTTCAGAGTTACTGTCAGGGGTTTAGGCAACTGAATCTGCTGCAGAGCATTCCATACAATGCTGACACCATGCCAGCTTGTGGCCGTTTGAGCTGATCCTCTAGCTCAGACATAGGGGAGAGATGAACATTCCAGGGACAGGCCACATAAATGGCAACAATAGATAAATTAATATAATTTCATTGGAGCATCAAGAACTTAATGTCTAGAAGCACAGTTTGTTCTGCCCTTTTTCTCCCACTAGCTTCTGCTGCTGCAGACCTGTCGTCCCCCGGCTGCTGTTTTGGCTACTGCTGCTTTGCTGCTTCGCCGCCGCTGGATCCCTCCCCCATCTCCCTTAAGGTTATTGTATTTTTTTTTTCCTTCTTTCCTTCTCTAGTTATTATCTCTCTTTACATTGTTATACTATAAGAAAATACAATTTCATCTTTCCCTGACTTTCAAAAAAAAAGGGTTCTGTGTTGTGGTGCAGTGGTAGAATTCTCGCCTGCCATGTTCATCTCTCCCCTATGTCTGAGCTAGAGGATCAGCTCAAACGGCCACACAGCTTTAAAATGAAAGTGCTGGGGGGAGTGAAGTATCATGGGCCTTGTAGTTCATATAATAACATGAGAGCCTTCTTGTTTCCAGTTACTGCTTCTAGTTTCCAGTTTTGGGGTGTTGTTTTTTCCCGCTGTGCTGGCTGCAGGCTTGGGGGTCGGGAGTGGGTGTCATTTTATTGCTGGCTTCTGCTTTGGCTTCTACTTTTGCTATGTTTCTCTGCAAAATAAGCTAAAGTAATTGTACCCTGTGTTATTTCTGTTAAAGGCCTTATCTCAATCCAGGGCCTTTTTGTGTTAGTTTCTCTTGTGATCTTTGTGTGGGCAAGGATTGCTTGTTAGAGTGGGCTGTCTTAAACCAGGACAGGAAAAACTGCCACGTGGCACTTCGATGTGATGGTTTGGGCTCTTACCCGCCCCCTCCACACTTTGTATTTGCCCCAGCTAACTCAGACGGACCCTGGGAATATAGATGAAGCAATTTATTTACAGCTAGCAGAATTTACAAGCAGCTATTTACAATATATACAGTTATATACAATTATATACAGAAATATACAAAGGATAAACAATACAAAAGCACAACTCCCCTCCCAGAAACCAAGGTCCCCAGGAGGGGCTCTCAAACCACCCCAACACCTCCCCTTGCCCTCTCAACCTTACCTCAGTTCTCAGGAAGAAGAGAGGTGCAGCCAAGAGGTTAGGGAGCAAGGTTAGTAGGAGCAGGGTTAATGAGATGTGACTAGGTCTGAAGGCAAAGGCAGAAGAAAAAGACAAAAATGGAGAAAGTTTACTTCTTCTTCCCAGAGTTCTCAGCGTAACTGTGAGAGAAGGAGACACCATGTTTTTCATTCCACTGCCTGTTATCAAGTTCTTTTACCAAAACATTCCAGCTTGCTTCTAACTAGCACATTCTGTAAGAGCAGGACTGTTTTGTTGTCTAATATGCAGTAAACCTGCACATTCATGAAGTAGATTCATGCTCTTTTGAGGGCTGTTCTAGTCGCTGTGTTACCATGGAAGGGTTCTCAGTTTTGTGACAGGATGAAATATTAAAACTTTTCCTGCCCCTGCCTTTCCTTCCTTTAGCTCCCCCCCCCCAAAAAAAAAAATATCAAATTATGACAGGACCTTCCTGTTTCAGAAGGTCAAACTGCTCAAACATGTATACTTAAAGGTGAGATGCTGAATGGCTCTAGATCTGGCTTTTACAGAGTTAGCAGCAAGTCAATACCTACACATTCTTTGCCAGTGTGAGCTAAGAGTCTTAGCTGTGCTGAGGCACGCATGCCTGGAGTCCCCAGCATGTCTGCACTCTGCCAGTCTAGCTGCTAAAAAGATGCCTCCTAATCCCTAAAGATTCTTAAACATTTATTGATCTTCCAATGTAAGTTATAAATGTGTGCAGGTTCTTCTGCTTTCCTAAGCCATTCTTTGCAGAAGCTCTTCTACAAATAATCTTCAACAATGGGACTGGGTAGAAGGAAAAAGAACAGCAAAAAGGTGGGTAACATTATCACAAAATAAATACAGAACTTCTCTAACTTTTTTATGATACTTTTTTTTTCATTAACACTAAGACAAAGTTTTTAACAAGTGGTCTTTTGACAAAGAACTGAAAATTCCTGAAACATTCCATGTGTGATTAATGTTGAAATTATCTCCATTCTTTCACCATGCTATGCAGCATTCATATGGTTGATAGGCTGCTGTCAGTAGCAAAGGCAATCAGTGCTCTGTTTCCTGGTTTAGGTACTTGTGGTGTCAGTTATCTCAGTGGATTTTAGGCATCAATTTATTTTCCTGGGGCACAGGAATAAAAACATAAGGTACAGGAATCTCTGGTGATCCATGCAAGCTTTAGAAGAAGAATTTTGCTGTGTTCAGGTTAATTTTTCATTTTGTAATAAACCTGACAAACTCATGGAGACTTTTGTGATGACAGCCTCATGTCAGAGACTGACACCAGGTAAATAACATCCACTGTTCATGTAAAAGGATTCTTACCTTCTCCTGTGTACAGTATGGAATGCCTTCTGTAGAGGAAGGAGGAGTTGGAAACACACACTTACCCCCACTATAAGCTCTCCTGAACAGACAAAAATACCAAAAGAAAAGATACCCTAGACACTCTGCTGTGCCTAAACCAGAGCTATATGTCATTAAAAAGCACTGTACTTTGAGGGAATGTATGTGGAGTTGTAGTAAATGAAATTCATAAATGGTATTAGAAGTGTCCAAGTAAATTTTTTGTTATTGTTGGTGGTGGTGGTTTTTTTTTTTATCATTATTAAATGGCACAGTCAGTAGAAAATGTGAATTTTATTTCATAAAGTGCTCCTCTAAAAGTCTTCACTGCTGACTCCAGAAACCCCACACTGTTACTGCAGCAGTCTTGCAGTCAACGCACCTGTGAACTTCTTTTTCCTCAGGCTTTTATGCTGTGTAGTTTCTAACAGCTATTGATTGCACTCTTTCACCTCTGTTGACAATGACACCGTAAAGAGCCATGGAGTAGAAACATTTCTAAAGCAGCGATGTAATTGTTAGAGGCAATAATATACTGTTCAACTTTTGTTTAACCTTGTGTAACTCTTTAAAGAGTCACAAATTATTTGGTAAGTGCTGAAAAGTGTGATGTATGTTCACCTTAATCCTTTAAACTCCAGCTCCTAGTCCTGTGCTTCACTGCCACACGTATTGTGCTATGCATCAGAGTAGATAATGACTCAAGTAGTTTCAGCAAGACACACACTTTTGCGGCTCTCATTAAGGGAGTTTCAGTTTGTTCCACGAGATCTTTACCTCCTGCTGAAACAGGGCACTTAAAGTCGTTGTCTTCCAACCAACACTTGCAAAAATAATAGAAAAAACCCTAGACAAGTCCGCCCTAAAATTTTGCAGGAGTGTCTACAAACTGCGAAGTGTTTTTCAGATTCTCAGTAAGCTCCACAAGAATTGACACTTAAATTCCTCATTAATTCTGTTGAAAAGATTATTGATAAAGCTTCTTTTTCCTGTCTTAGAAAATGCACAGATAAAAGGGAAAGAAGAAATAATTTTAAAGTTGTTTTTTTTTCAAATGTTTACTTCTATTTTTCCCTTCTCCTGCCTCCTCCCTCATGACTTTTTAAATGAGAAGTTAAATTCTGTTACTTGTTCTGGTTTAAGAGACTGAGAGACCTTTGCACCTGAGGGACCAAATGCTTTAGATGCAGTAATAGAGTAAGAGAAGCATACTCTACATTTTCTTACACCAAAGAGATTGAAATATCACTACACAGATGAGAATCCAATATTAATTTAGGGCAGAAAAAAAAATGGGAGCCTGGCTCTGCTAGATTGTGATGAGGACTCTTACATGGGAGGTCTGAGGTCTGTATACTTTGCAGGGAGTGCTTCTGTGGTTCAGAAATTGTCCAAGAATATATAGCTTAACCACTAACTTTTCATAATTTGCTTTTAATTAGTGGTGGTGTTAGTGTTAGTGAGCTTTTTAATCCAGATGTGGAGTTTATTTTTGCAAAGCAACAATAAAGCCTCTGATAGGGTTGACTGTAATTATATCCTTAATACATTCAAAAACCCTTGGTGGGGGACTGTCTTTTTACTCATGCAGACCAGCATGCTCAATAATACAGACATAGATGGAGCTTACAGTATGTCTGATCTTACGAGGATTTGGTAGCTATCTTCCCAGCAGGGAGAAGCATTCAGCATGTTGTACAACTGAAACTGTTCTTGATCCTCCTGAGAAGACCATTGATCAGCTTCCCTGTTCTCAAGAAAATGTAATTCTCTCCCTCTTGTGCTATGAACACCTTTTCATGCAAATTGGTTGCAAAAAAATAGTTCCTCCCTTCTGAGCTCTTGAGAGAACATATCTGGCCTATCAGTCTGTAGGAGTTGCAGTGAAGCAGCTCTGGAATTTTGATGCTGAGGGTGAATGTTTTGGATTTGAAAATTATATGAAGAGGAGCTGGAAACATCATGACAAAGGCTATGCTCATGTTCCAGAGATGTCACTTGGCTCTTCCTGGCTCTTGCAGTCTCAGCAGACTTGAAGTGTACTAGCATGTTCGTAACATTATGAATAAATTAAGCATTAGTGATCCACCTGTAATAAATACTTCTCAGTGTATTTAAAAATATGAAATTCTATTAAAACTTCTGAATATGCCAAAAAGCAATTATTTAATGGCAGACAGGCATTTAATCTCTTTCAGACCAAGCTTTTTTGTTAATCACACATGTTTCCAAAACTCACCTGGCCTTCAAAAAAACGTGCATTTTCCTAGTGCTTCATTTTTGATGGAAATGCTCTGAAAGCATCCAAAATGAAGCATTCGAGTCTTCATTTTTATGTTATGACCATCATGTTCAAAAGAAGAGTCATGATCAACTCATTCAGTATCCTCTTGTGCAAAAATTATTAAGTAGTAATAAGAAGAATTCAAGCTAATAGACCAATGGAGAGTCTGTGTAGGCACAGGCTTGGGACTGAGTGGCTGGAGAGCAGCCAGGTGGAAAGGGACCTGGGGGTACTGATAGATAGTAGGCTGAAGATGAGCCAGCAGTGTGCCCAGGTGGCCAGGAGAGCCAATGGCATCCTGACCTGCATCAGGAACAGTGTGGCCAGTAGGACAAGGGAGGTTATTCTTCCCCTGTACTCAACACTGGTCAGGCCACACCTTGAGTACTGTGTCCAGTTCTGCGCCCCTCAATTCAAGAGAGATGTTGAGGTGCTGGAACATGTCCAAAGAAGAGCAACAAAGCTGGTGAAGGGCCTGGAAGACAAACCCTATGAGGAGAGGCTGAGGGAGCTGGGGGTGTTTTGCCTGGAGAAGAGGAGGCTCAGGGGTGACCTCATTGCTGTCTACAACTACCTGAAGGGAGGCTGTAGCCAGATGGGGGTTGGTCTCTTCTCCCAGGCAACCAGCAACAGAACAAGGGGACACAGTCTCAAGTTGTGCCGGGGGAAGTATAGGCTGGATGTTCGGAGGAAGTTCTTCACAGAGAGAGTGATTGGCATTGGAATGGGCTGCCCAGGGAGGTGGTGGAGGCACCGTCCCTGGAGGTGTTGAAGAAAAGCCTGGATGAGGCACTTAGTGCCACGGTCTAGTTGACTGGCTAGGGCTGGGTGCTTGGTTGGACTGGATGATCTTGGAGGTCTCTTCCAACCTGGATGTTTCTATGATTCTATGATTCTAGAGTCCTCCAGCAGTTCCATCTCCATCTGGCTTAAGAGTAGGCCATAAATTCTCCCTCCATATTGGACCTACAATGCCTCATCAGACTGCATGATGCAGATTAAAATTCCCTGCCACCTAGAAGCCATATCCCCCACACACCATGAGATAAGAAGGGATGCACACTCTTCCTGGAGAGATGTGAAGGGAGGAGAAGGGAAAAAGAAAGGTATCAGCCAGTCAATGGCTTATAAACTGTGTTACCAGAAAAGGGAACAGATTAACAATAGTATAACATCCTGGGATGATCTGATCTGTCCTTTGGGATGGGTCGTGGTCTCCGCAGTTTTCTGAGGGAAGCTGGGACCCCCTCAGACTACCACATGATACTACTGGACACTCAAACCTAATCTTTGCTGGTGACACGGACAGTGGCATTGGGTGCAGTCTCAGCAAGGTTGCTGACAGCACCAACTGTGTGGTGCAGTTGACACACTGAAGGGAAGGGATTCCATCCAGAGGGACTGTGGCAGCATGGAGAGGGGGCACATACCAACCTCATGAAGTTCAACAAGGCAAAATGCAAGGTCCTGCATTTAGATTGGGGCAATCTCAAGCAGCAGTGCAGGTTGGGTGATGAGTGAATTGAGAACAGCCCTGCAGAAAAGGACTTGGGGGTGCTGTTTGATGACAGGAGGTCATGACAGGATGTTTGACAGGAGGTGCTTTGGCAGAGGGCTCTGACGGCCCAAAAAGCCAGCTGTATCCTGGGCTGCATGAAAATATGTGCAGTTTGTTAGTCAAGGGAGATGATTTGAGGGCTGGAGAACCTCTACTGTGAAGACAGAGTCATTCAGCCTGGAGAAGAGAAGGCTCCAGGGAGACCTTAGAGCATCCTTCCAATATATAAAAGGGACTACAGGAGAGCTGGAGAAGGACTTATTACAAAGACATGTAGTGATAGGATGAAGGGTGATGGCTCTGAACTTAAAGAAGCTGGATTTAGATTAGACCTCATGAAGGTGGTGAGACCCTGGAACAAATTGTGTGGAAAAGTGGAGGCCTGAAGCCTGTAAATGTTCAAAGCCAGGTTGGATGGGATGTTGAGCAATCTGTGGGACCTTGAGCAACCTGGTCTAGTAGGAGGCATCTCTGCTTATGGCAGAATAGTTGGAACTTGATGATGTTTCAGGTCTCTTCCATCACAAATCATTCTATTCTTCCCCTCTACTCTGCTCTTCTGAGACCCACCTGGAGAACTGCATCCAGCTCTGGAGCCCTCAGTGCAAGGAGGACATTGATCTCTTGGAGAGGGTTCAGAGTAGGGCCAAAAAGATGATCAGGGGGCTGGAGCACCTCTCCTAAGGGGCTCCACTGAGGGAATTTAGTGGGCTAAGCTTGAAGAAGAGAAGGTTCTAGAAAGGCCCTATGGTGGCCTAGCAGCACATGAGGTGGGTCTAGAGGAATGCTGGAGAGGGCTTTTTTATAAGGAAATGTGGTGACAGGACAAGGGGCAATGGTTTCAAACTAGATCAGGGTAGATTTAGACTGGAGATTAGGAAGAAGTTCTTTACTATGACAGTAGTGAGAAAATGGAACAGGTTGTCCAGAGGACTTGTGGACACCTCATCCTTAAAAGTGTTTAGGACCAGGCTGGATGAGGCTTTGAGCAGCCTTGTCTAGTGGGAGGTGTCCTTCCCGACGGCAGGGTGGTTGGAACTAGATGGTCCTTAAGGTCTCTTTCAACTCAAGCTAGTCTATGATTCTACAATTTTAATAAAGGGGATGAATTAGAAGCAAAGGGCAAATGTCTATAATCACATTTTACTTTTGTTTTTATATTTAAATATTAGCACAATACATGTTGGAATAGGAGTAGGTGCTCTATGGAGCAATAAATTCAGGTCTGACTTTCCATCGGAATGCAAAGCCATGTGTGACAAAAAACCCTGTATTTGCCAAATCCTGTTCCCAGGACATGTATGGATTTTATATATAGGCTCAGAAGTTGGAAAAAATAAGCAAGGTCTGGGCTATGTCTATTATTATGAACTAATTGAGAAAAACATCCGTAAGAACAGCATTTAACCTCATGCTTCTCTGGTAGGTTTTGCTTAAGCAAAGGCACATGCTGATAACAGAAATGAGATCTTGATTCCATAAAATTAGCAATTTAAAGCTAATTAAGAAAATGTAACTATCTGCTTAGAAATAATGCTTTCTAGAAGCTATTTTGACTGACTTAATACAGTATGGGTAATATGAACCAATCCATGTGAAAATGAACATCCCCTCCTTTGTCTCCCACCAAATATTTCCTTTTTATTATGAGACAGAGAGGGAGATGGTTCAAAGAAAATAAAAATGATTGTCAGATCCAGTCTGCAAGTTGTTGAACATTCAGGCTAACAGTAAAGAAGAATGAATGTGTTAGGGGTTTGGTGTGATTGTCACTACTTCTGGAGGAAAGAAAAATTTCTTTCATTCAACCAGAAAAAGACAGTATCAACACTGTCAAATAAGAACAGAAATGCAGTCACTTCTAAAAATTTCAGATTCTAACTAATTTAAAATCCATAGGATTTTCAACTCTTTCAAAGAAGAATTTATTAATAATAAAGCTGAGTGAATAGGTTGTAATGAATTATTTAGATAATGAATGCTTCATTTTTGGGCACATTTCTTGTAAAAAAAAGTTAGTAATTCTCAAGCTGTATATTGAAACATTATTATTACTCTACACACTATGTACAAGGTGGATTTCATGGTTTAGTGGTTACTAAGAGATCAAGCATTTGGCCTCTGTCTTCTTCAGATGAAAGAATGGACTGTAAATCTTGAAATCCTGAATTTAAAAGGCACTGAAATCTTAACATGTTTTCATTGAACCACAGAAACATTCCAGTTGGAAAAGATCCTCAAGATCATCAAGTTCAACAGATATAGAATAATAGAATCGTAGAAAGGTTTAGGTTGGAAGTGACCTCAAAGGTCATCCAATCCCAACCACCTGCCATAGGCAGGGACACCTCCCACTAGAACAGGTTGCTCAAGGTCTCATAAAACCTGGCCTTGAACAACTCCAGGGAGGGAGCAGCCACAACCTCCTGGGCAACCTGTGCCAGTGTCTCATTGCCTTTGCTGGAAAGAACTTTATCCTAGCGTCTGGTCTAAATCTCCCCTCTGACAGTTTAAACCCATTGCCCCTTGTGCTGTCATTAAAGGACCTTGTAAATAGTCCCTCCCCAGCCTTTCTGTAGGCCCCCTTCAGATACTGGAAGGCCACTATAAGGTCTCCTCAAAGCCTTTTCTCCAGGCTGCAGAGCCCCAACTCTCATAGCCTGTCTTCATAGTAGAGCTGCTCCATCCCTCTGAGCATCTTCGTGGCCTCCTCTGGACTTCCATATCCTTCTTGTGTTGGGGGCTCCAGAACTGTACACGGTACTCCAGAAGGGGTCTCATATGGGTCATCCTAAACCATATTATAGAAACCAGTTTGGAAGAGACCTCCAAGATCATCCAGTCCAACCTAACACCCAGCCTTATCCAATCAACTAGACCATGGCACTAAGCACCTCATCCAGTCTTCTCTTGAGCATCTCCAGGAACAGCAGCTCCACCACCTCCCTGGGCAGCCCATTCCAATGCCAATCACTCTCTCTGTGAAGAACTTCCTCCTAACATCCAGCCTGAACCTGCCCTGGCACAGCTTGAGGCATTGTCCCATTGATCCAAACAACTTTTAAACACCTCCCTGGGCAGTTCATTCCAATGCCTGACCACTCTTGCTGTGAAAACACTTTTCCTAATGTCCAGTCTAAATGTACCGAGTCACATCTTGAGGCCATTCCCTCTTGTTCTATCACTAATTACCTGTGAGAAGAGACCAGCACCAACCTCTCCACAATGTCCTTTCAGGTAGCTGTAGATAGCAGTGAGATCTCCCCTCAGCCTCTTTTTTCAAACTGAACAGTCCCAGCTCCCTCATTCATTCCTCAAAGATCTATCCTCCAGTCCCTTTTCCAGCTTAATTGCCCTCCTTTGCACTTGCTCCAGCACCTCCAAACCACTCCTGTAATGGGGTGCCCCAAACTGAACACAATACAATTTCAACATATGCGTTTAAATATCACAACCATGAAAATATTACAATTCTTTCCACTGCTAGGTTAAGACACCCTCATTAATATCATACCCTTTATTAATAAATCTGGAGAGTCAAGTAGAAGAATTTGTATAATTTGCACTATCAACAGCAATTTAGGAAATTGTTGTGTATTGGAAACACCATCTGCACTATTACAGTTTTATTTAGAAATAGAAAAATTGTAAAAGTGGAATCTTTTTTTTTTCCCCCTTTGGCAACTAATGAAGAGATTATTTGCATTTTCTTGTTTCTTTGCAAAACGCCTGACCTAAAATTCTCAACTTGGCTACTGCTCCCTTTTGCAGCATATACATGTATTGTTGCATTTCAAAGATGTTCAGAAGTCCTCAAAAGCTTCAAAAACACAATAACACACAAAGAGAAACCATCCTTCTAGTCATTTTCTGTACAATTCTTTGACACAACATGCCTAAAGTGATATATCCAACTGTTTGAATAAGGATATTGTAGCACAAAGCCAGCACTGACTGAGGCTGATCTGCAAAGGCTAATTTGTGTTTTCTTATCCTTCAGACAGACCTCTCTACTGTCTATAAAACACCATAAACGACCATATTCTACAGCCAGAAAAGCCTGATGACTGGCAAGCGACCCGAGGACTGAATAATCAAGCTGTGCTATTAAAAGGTACAAGACATCAATCCCAAATCACTGGGATGATGCAAATCAGTTATTGTATTTCTAATGTACGTTCCTTTAATTGAACAGCTTTGTTCATGCTTTGTTGCTATGTGAAGATAAGCCAGAACAGGGGAGAAGCCACATTCCAAGAGCCTATTTCTCTGATTGCCAATAAAATCTGTGCTGTTAAAGCTGGTGAGCAAATGTAATCTCTGCTTTCCTACTTCTCTTCTTGCTCTTTCTTGTAGATAATATTGGATTAATGCTTTGGTTATATATTACATTTACGTTTAAGGAACAGTTAAGCAAACTTTCCCTGTCAAAATCTGTGACAGTCTATTTTAAAAAATCTACTTTATCTCTATGAAGTAAAACCAAAACTGTAATTTATTTTCACTATTTTCTTTTTCTTTCAAAAACTCGATACTATGAGTAGTGTGTATAATCATGAATTAGTTTCTTTTTTTTCATGTAGAGCTGCTCAGGGAACTTTAAAAAGTAACTATAATTTTAATATATGCAGTAATGTGAATAAATGTGTTTCTAAGTATTACACTATAAACACTTGCACTGAAAAAGGTTATTTGTAATAGAATAATGGGCAACAGAGAATGTATGAGTGATAACATAAGATTTTCTGTCATATCACAGTATCACAGTATCACCAAGGTTGGAAGAGACCTCATAGATCATCAAGTCCAACCCTTTACCACAGAGCTCAAGGCTAGACCATGGCACCAAGTGCCACATCCAATCCTGCCTTGAACAGCTCCAGGGACGGCGACTCCACCACCTCCCCAGGCAGCCCATTCCAGTAGCCAATGACTCTCTCAGTGAAGAATTTTCTCCTCATCTCAAGCCTAAATTTCCCCTGGCATAGCTTGAGGCTGTGTCCTCTCATTCTGGTGCTGGCCACCTGAGAGAAGAGAGCAACCTCCCCCTGGCCACAACCACCCTTCAGGTAGTTGTAGACAGCAATGAGGTCACCCCTGAGCCTCCTCTTCTCCAGGCTAAACAATCCCAGCTCCCTCAGCCTCTCCTCATAGGGCTTGGGCTTGAGGCCTCTCACCAGCCTCGTTGGCCTTCTCTGGACACGCTCAAGCATCTCAATGTCCATCTTAAACTGGGGGGCCCAGAACTGAACCCAGTACTCAAGGTGTGGTCTAACCAGTGCAGAGTACAGGGGCAGAATGACCTCCCTGCTCCTGCTGACCACACCATTCCTGATGCAGGCCAGGATGCCATTGGCTCTCTTGGCCACCTGGGCACACTGCTGGCTCATGTTCACGTATCATCATGTCATGTTCATGACATGATGATAGGAGAGGATGTATGTGAATCATATCCATAGTTTAAAATAAAGTTTCAGTGTAAGTGGGTTCATGTGATAAGGTCATATCAATGTAAAACATATAGTCTCATGTCTTTAAAGATCTTCAGTCAATAGCTTGAAGAAGTCAATGAAGTGCATATTTATTAAGAAGAAGAAACAGTTGTTATTAACTGTTAGAGTCATTATTAAACAGACCAATTCAGTGAAGCTAGGGAAACTCTGGTGCAATTGAGGCAGTTTTAGGTGTATCAGGTTTTAGCCCTTTATACAAATGTTCCAGGCATTATGTTACGGTCATCCAAGAAGGTTATGTTGAGATATCTTCTAAGTAATTTCTGAGTACTCAGTTCCTCTCCCGAAACAAACTCAACAGATTACAGTGAATCTTAAACATATATCCAGGAATGCTGTAACCTGTCTCAGCTACATTTATGTTCAGATCTCCACTTAAAGACAAGGAGCCAAACTTACATATAAAGCACCTCTCTATACCAGTGGGAATGGATTCAACTTGTACAAAAATTCACACAATGTAAAAATATAATGGAGTACCCATTTAATGTTTTTTTTTTTTTCTTATTGCACTGATAATGTATGTTAGCAGTAGACACCTCCACAGCCTTTCTGTTTTCTGTGTATGTGAGTGAATATATTTTGTATGCCAACATGCACACACATACGTGTGTCTTCAGTGACATCATCAGAATAGGTCTTTCAGGTATTATTTAGCCAAAGCGAGCCAGGTCATTGATAACATTAAATGAGGTCTCCAGGTGTAGGCTTGGTCCTACAGTCCTTTGCAAATTTCCTGATCAATCCTGGTTTTCCTGTCTGCACTGAGCACAAGCATCTCACTGAGACAAATGCAGTACCACTAACTGAAGAGAACAGGACAGGGAATAGTGAAAATCCTCCACCAGGTGTGCATGAAACAAGAAACATTCAGAGTATGTTGAAATTGCCTAGCACACATTTCCTTTTGCCACAGTAAATGTAGTGCAAAAGCCTCTAGGTAAATTTTCATCATTACACAGACAGCAATATCACCTTTAAATTCTTTCAGATAAGATGTGGTGGAGAGTCCCAAAGGTCACAAAATGGGCTTGAGCATGTCCTGTCTTGTCCGGACATGTTTACCTGCCTGTCTGCATTGCAGACAGAGGTGGGAAAACAGGACAAAAGAAAGCCAGACAACCTAGTCTGGTTTAGTCTGGTTGCATAGGTTTCATAAGGCCCACGCCCCTGTATACACCTCCCACTTTTGGATAACAGCCTGTGGGTTCTTCCTTTATTGGGTGATTGCCAAAGGTAACTGGATGATTGTGCGGCCAATGAGACCATTAGCCTCAGCCGTTGTCCTATAAAAGGGGGTGAACAGGTGAATAAGGAGCTTGTGTGCTCTGTTAATTCCTCGCTCACCTGCCGCTTGCCAGCCACCTCAGCCAGCAGCCGATTCCACATCGCAGCCCACGTGGAATTCACCACAGGACTTCTACTGAATATTTTCCTGCGTATGTTTTGGGCCACAGACATTAAGACTGAGAACTAGTGAGCATTCTGAATTCTTTATTCAAGTTGCTAAAGGAGTTTGGTTAACCTCACAGGCGGTGAATTAAGCTGCCAGACTCTATCAAAGACATTTCTGAAACCTTTCAAACTTCCATTGTACAGAGACATTCTGTGAAATAGTTCTGCTAACTGCATCCGAGAACTTGTGTGGACAGTTGTAAATAACTTTGGGGGAATTATCTTTGTATATATGTTAATAAATTATTTAATAACTTTTTAATTGGCCTCATTACATTTCACCCCAAACTCAGATTTCTACTGGCATCTTCATAACATAAGGTTCAAATTACTTATTTGAGACAACAAATAGCCTATTCTCAAGTTTTAAGACATAAATGTTGCTGCACATACAACATGGAATGCTAAAAGTACTTGGCGTCTACCTTTCAGTAAAACATAAATATGGACTATTTTAACACATCCTGATGACATAGGATTGGCTGAGGAGAGTGTTTTAATGAAAAAAAAGCTCTTTTCTTCCTGTTTTTCCTCTGTGTTAAATGTCAAAGGAATAAATGTTTTTTCTTAAAAATATTGATGTGAAAAAAACTATGAGAAACCAAAAGTAGAAAGTTTGGAGGGAAGATCTGGCAGCACTTTGTGCATGATTAGAATCCATGAAGACATGATTCAACAGGGCCCAAAAAATGCTGTAAAATACCTGTGGAGTATTGAGCATTTTGGACTCTTTCAGAAGGGTAAGAAAAAGGCTTATGAGGTCCAGTCCCATGGAAGAGCTGTGCTGATCCACTTTAGGCTCTTCATTCTGTGTTTGCATGTATGTCACTAGACATCATGTGTGTGCTTTGGGAGAGAATGTCTCAGAGAAGGCATACTTGGAGGTGAGTTTCAGATGCTGCTGGCTGTATCTGAGGCTATAGGGAGTTTCTAAGTGATAGGAAGTATATATACTGAACAGCTTCTTTATTTTATATTCTACATGCAAAGTCTTCTCCATGCCTGGAAGCGCAGGTGGCGTCAGGAGGAGAAGGATAGAATGGACAAATTTCCCAGTGCAGCCTATCTCCAGATCACAGTGCCTGGCTAGGAGGGTGAGTTGGAGTTATCTCTAAGCTACTCCATGCTCCTGGGGTACATCTCCAGCTAAAAATCCAGGATATGGCAGGAATTCCTTTTTTTCCCATCTGGCTAAAAAGGGAGACAAATCACCCTTTATATTTGGAGAGACCCAGTCCACATGGCTAGGGTTCAGACCAGCAAAAGGACCTAACCCAAAAGTTCATGCAAAAGTGTTACTTTCCTGGAATCTATTTTTATTATAATTAGCTCCACTAGCATATGTTGGAGAGGGGAAATTAATTTATGTGAGATGATAATTTCCAAAATTAATATTAATTAATATTGCTTATTAATTTTGCTATTCAGAACTCTCACCACCCCTGACCACTAATTTTAATAATACTTTGGTTCTTACATGGTTATGGAAACATTCTATGGATAATATCTACATCTAATATAACCAGCAAATATCTAAACATTAATTGAACTGGAAGGGAAGGTTCCCGTGGTCAAATTCCACTTGCCCACTAGATGGGCTCAAGGACCTCTTTCTGCTCTATGGCAGAAGGCAGTAGAGAATTACAAAGAGGCATTTAAGCATTTACTCACAAATTATTATTATTACCCTCGTGGGGGCTAGACACAGTCCAGACAGTGCCCAAGTGCTTTCAGGGGACTCTGTCTTGTTGGACATTGAGCCTTGAATCTTCCTGGCTTCTGGGGAAAGGACACAGACAATCTCTGACCTTGTTCTCCTGGCTTCTTCTAGATGATCTGTATATAAGTCCAGGAATTCTAGGCAGGACCTTCAGGTGCAGAGGCAGATGTTGTGCAGTCTCAGCACGATGTCACACTGGCCACACAGGCCAATTGCATGCAGACATCCAGGGTCTGTTCCAGGTAACTCGCGGCAGTGGAGTTTAACAGGCAAGCAATAAGGCAGTGTGCAATAGCAGCAGGGCTGGGCACAGCAGAGAGAGCACAACAAAGAGCAGGGAAGCAAAGCAGGGAAGCAAAAGCAGGTTGTTCACCTGCCTATCTCCTTTTATCAACGTGGGCCAAGATTAATTGCCCTTTGGACACAGAATAGCCAATCAGGATGGCAGTTAGCCAAACCATACCATATTAGGCAAAGCCATAAGCTCGCTTTTACCCAAATTTGGGAAAAGCACAGGCCTTGCACTAGGCAGGCACAAGCTAAGTGTATGTACCTTACACCACAGGACCCTGGGCAGGACAGACTCTCTGGCTCTAGGTTTTGTGTCCGTTTCTCACGCTGGCCTCTCTGGTGGAGCAGAAAAAAAGGCCTAGACAATGCAGGACATGTATAAGCCTATTTTGGGCCTACTAGACCTACCACAACAGCATAATATACTTTGTAAATGTACAGTATTAGAAACATCTCAATAGCATGCAAGGGATACAGATGTTTATATGAAATTCAAATTAAAAAACATGGACTATGTGATATTGCCGTAGGTTATGTAATTAGTCTTTGTGAAATCAGTGTGTTCAGATTAGCTCACACTGTTGAGTAAATCCTAAATGCTTTACTCCAGCATATTTCCTTTGATTTCCATAGGAGACTGTCAGATAAAGATTTTGTTAAAAGAGTAAGTGCCTCAGGATTTAGCTTTCTTATGTGGATTTTAATTCTAACGGAGTATGTATTGCTTTATGAACTTTTATGTTTCCATGTTAATGTGATTAAGAAGGCACATATTGAGCTGCAAGAGTCTGCCTGGGAAAATTTTCCCCTGAAAACAATTTAACTGACACATTGGGGATACTTATCAAATCTTGTTTATTTGCCTTTTCGTGTACATAAAGTGATGAAGTTTAGTTTGCTTTTTGTTTCCTAGGGCTATGAAGAAAAAGAGCAAAGCAACTCGTCATGTTGGAAATATTTTCAAGCACCTGGAAACTCAGAGACTTAAATGATTTTTTGATTCTTGTGGATCTTGCTTGCTGACATTCTTTCCATTCCTTTGCTCTAAAACATAATTTCTTAGCACTTCTATTTCATCTAATCATAAGGTCCTTGTGCTAGATTGAAGCTAGCTAGAATGTTTTGGTGAGAAGAACTAGATTACAGGCTGTGAAAGAGAAGTAAGAGTGATGTCTACTTCACTCACAGGCTTGATGAGATGTATATCACACACTATCACAGTATTATCAGAGTTGGAAGAGACCTCACAGATCATCAAGTCCAACCCTTTACCACAGAGCTCAAGGCTAGACCATGGCACCAAGTGTCACATCCAATCCTGCCTTGAACAGCCCCATGGACGGCGACTCCACCACCTCCCCGGGCAGCCCATTCCAGTGTCCAATGACTCTCTCAGTGAAGAACTTTCTCCTCACCTCCAGCCTAAATCTCCCCTGGCGCAGCCTGAGGCTGTGTCCTCTCGTTCTGGTGCTGGCCACCTGAGAAAAGAGAGCAACCTCCCCCTGGCCACAACCCCCCCTCAGGTAGTTGTAGACAGCAATAAAGTCACCCCTGAGCCTCCTCTTCTCCAGGCTAAACAATCCCAGCTCCCTCAGCCTCTCTGGACACGCTCAAGCATCTCAATGTCCTTCTTAAATTGAGGGGCCCAGAACTGGACACAGTACTCAAGGTGTGGTCTAACCAGTGCAGAGTACAGGGGCAGAATGACCTCCCTGCTCCTGCTGACCACACCATTCCTGATGCAGGCCAGGATGCCACTGGCTCTCTTGGCCACCTGGGCACACTGCTGACTCATGTTCAGGTGGGTATCAATCAGTACCCCCAAATCCCTCTCTGTTTGGCTGCTCTCCAGCCACTCCGACCCCAGCTTGTATCTCTGCATGGGGTTGTTGTGGCCACAGTGCAGCACCCTGCACTTGGAGCTATTGAACGCCATCCCATTGGACTCTGCCCATCTGTCCAGGTGATTGAGATCCTGCTGCAGAGCCCTTCTGCCCTCCAGCTCAGTCACATCTGCCCCCAGCTTAGTGTCATCTGCAAACCTGCTGATGACTGACTCGATGCCCTCATCCAGATCATCTATGAAGATGTTAAAGAGGATGGGGCCCAGCACAGATCCCTGTGGTACCTAAAGTGGTTTGCAGATCAGTATCTAAGTTTTACAATTTTTGTAGAAGTAGACCAATTTTTTTGTTTTCTTGCAGCGGAATCATTTGAGGCCTCCTGGTGATGTACCCAACCCTACTACACACTGCACGATCGCATCAAGTTTTGAAAACTTAATTTAAGAACAGGACATGGACATAGATTATTTGACTACATCTTATTAGTAACTTTTTATTGCAATGTATCAGCACTTTCTTGTTAATGCTTACTGTAAATTGTCTGCACTGAGGCTATACCACTGATTTAAGAAAGGTTTATGCTGACTTGTAATTCCACTGAAGCTTATTAGAGTGTTCTTCTCTCTGTTCCAGTTCACCATGTGAGACATAATGATGTGGTAGTGTTCGCATTTATATTAGATTGCAAGAGTGGAGAAAATGTGTGCTTTTTTGTGTCCTCATATTCTGGTCCATAATGATTCCTATCAGATAATTTTGATACAAATTACAGTGTAAATCAGCCTTTTTATTTCAACTTTTGAGTTGTCACTATTCTATTACATTTGTTGACATACTGTCACTTCCTGGCATAATTTAAGAAACACAATATAATAATGATTTTGATATAGTAAAGTAATGCTTTAAAATAAAATGCTTCTGAGAAGTTGGAGACTGACAGATGCTGATCAAAGTCCTGAACAAAGCAAACCATCTTTGCAAAAAGGGTGTGGACAAACACTTTAGGAAGGTGTTTTGTGCCCTGGCCATTGAAGTCTCCCAAGGAGGGTCTCAAAGGGAGGGATGGAATCATGAGAACCATTTGCTTCTTTTTTGGGGAATAAGATCCTGCTGAAGGGCATAAAATATATTAAACATTGCCTTATAGTATCCAAGGTATTGGATGCCCTGCTGTAACTGAATGTTTTCATCTCACCTGTAAGTTCATTCTCTGTAGGAAAATGACAAGGAATGATTCTTGGTTAAATGGTTAAATGCTAGAAATGTATAATACTAAATCTATTTCTTCCCTATTTACATTATTTACTGTTAATTTCAAACCATGACAATATAGAACCATGTATTTCTAGCCTTTGAAAAAAAAAAGTATAAGAGTAAGAAACCAAGGAAAGGAAGATGTTGCATAAAATCAAGATATATACTTCAATTTTAAATTTATATATCTCTTGTTGTTCACCATAAATATTATTTGCTTCAGCTATTCACCTGGATCTGTATTAGTCAAACCTCTGTTAGTGATGGTCAACAAGACAAATTTTAATTTTAAATCTACAGAACTTAGCCCAAGTTCAATAGGATTTTAAGATTATTTTGTCTAACGTAAAAATTGTCTAGCCACTGTTAATTTAAATAAAATACATTATTGCAACTCCTCTAAATTTTTTCACAGTACTCAGCTTTTTACCTGAATTTGCAGCAGAACAGTGTACAATACAATCTTTTTTGCTTTGAATTGAATGCATTGAGGATGCAATTAGATTCAAAACTGGTCTAAAAGCTGTATAACCAAAAAGCATATGATCAAAGGCAAAATCTAAACATGTAGTCTTTAAATGCCTGTTAAACATTATTTTCCATAAGCTAAGTGACTTTTCATTTGATCTTGAGTGCTAGGCTGACAGTGGGACAGAAAAGGAAGAGGCAAAACTATCCTGCGTGCAATGACATGATCATTACACCAGTGTCTAGACTGCTCCTGCAGGCTTTGTGGAGAGCTTAAATGAGACAAACTTATTCAAACCTAGTACTTATGTCCATTGGATAGGGATTCCAAGACCTGAATCAGTCTATTGCTTTGTTTTTATACTGGCTTTGCCTACATTGAAGTGTCAAAATATGCAACTCTGCCTAGATACTGCAGTAGTATGTGAGACTTCATAAGTATGAGGCTAAAAATGTGGGGGAAATGACATATAATGAAAAATTCTGGCACAGTATCATCTGCATTACACTGAAGAAAAGTTTATTGCATTTCACAACTGATATCCAAGGAAAAACTTGTTGACTCTAATTCTTTTCTTCAGAGTTTGTTTCAAATTGTCCTCTGAGACTGCTGAGTCTTTTTTTTCAAATGAGAAACAGAAAAACCCAAATTCTAATTTTTACCTTTAAAAAAAAATGAAAAGAGAAGATGATTTTTTTTTTAAGAAGCCATTCAGAAAAGGTAATGTTGTAAAACATTTGGAGCAAACTTTTCAGATGTAGCCTTCTTTCAACCTGTTTCTTTTTTTCCAGAGGTGATCCTGAATGGATGTATTTTGAAATAATTTGAGTGATACAAGAGGCAAACTTGTTCCTTTTACATTCAAATAAATGCTTCAGAAGGTACAACTTCATTCTTTCATCTCTTTTATGACTTAGTTATATTTTATTGAAATTTTGTCAGTGTTTCTTTGTCATAGCTCCTGCCAAGCATGCTCAAGAAGCTGAGAGGAGAGGTTGAAAGAAATGTGACTGAACAGAATTTTAACTAGGGACAGACAAATATCAGATGGTTTGTTTCATATTGTGAAGCAAACTACCTGAATCTACCCGCTCTTTCAAGAGTTTATCCAAGCATTAATGGAGCCTTCAGTCTGATTCTACAGTGGTACTCAGACTTCCAGAGGAGAAGGTATCTCAAGCTGTGCTGAATAATTTTGAATAACAACAATATTTTCAAAATAATGAGTAATTAAAGTGTGTATCTGACATTCTCTTGGTGCTGCTGGTTAGCACACAAGGACTAGGGTTTCTGTGCTTACCTCTGAAAACCTTTCCAGTATGTGTATTTCCGGTCTAGGCAAATCTAAACACTTGTGTTCGCAGCAGTTCTAACAGTGGAAGTGAATTTTTAATCCTCTACTAAGCAGCAGGAAAGTCAATCTTCTTAAAGAGTAGAGGTATAGGGAAGAAAAAATCCCAGCATAGTTATCTGAATATGAAATCTTTTTGTAACAGAGATAGCTCATATTGTCATAAAAATCACTGGCATTGAGGATAGGTGCTTAAAAAACCCCTCGCAAAGCAGTAGATATGCTACTGATGCTTCACTGGTCTCAATTAATGATGGTGGTGGTAAAAAGCAGTTTAAATTGAAGAGCAAAGAGAGGAGAATCAAGTGTTTACATGAAATTTGGAAATGTTAGGAATTCTCTGAATGAAATTGATGTTTGAAGTATATTAAATGTTTCTCAGTATGATACTTTCAGTCAGCCAAGTAGTGATTTTTAATATTTTCTTTAAAATATTTTACATTTGTAACAATATGGTAACTACCAGAATTAGTACACTGTTTTGGGAAAGATTCGCCTACTACCAAGGAGAAACCTTGTATGGGTGGAAGCCGGCTTTGTATGACCTTATGTCTTGAACACAAGTCCTATGAGGAGTGGCAGAAGGAGCTGGGGTTATTCGGCCTGGAGGAGGGGAGGTTGAGGGGAGACCTCATCACTCTCTACAACAACCTGAAAGGAGATCGTAGAGAGGTGGGATGTGGCCTATTTCAGCTTTCAAGTGACAGGATGTTGCAGGCTGCATTGTCTGCTACCACTGCTTGCCTGCGGGACACCAACGGTAAACACGCCCATAAACCAATATGGTTCGGGCAAGCCGCCTGAGTCCTCAGAACGATCCAAAGATTGAATTATGCTGAAGCCCCTTATTGATCATGACAGCCTGAATTTATACACTCAGCCAGTAGAGCACAGGCCTACACATTAGCATAATTAGTCAGGGACGACCCACCACATCTGCATAAGTAACAGTATCACAGTATCATCAGGGTTGGAAGAGACCTCACAGATCATCAAGTTCAACCCTTTACCACAGGGCTCAAGGATAGACCATGGCACCAAGTGCCACGTCCAATCCTGCCTTGAACAGCCCCAGGGGCGGCGACTCCACCACCTCCCCGGGCAGCCCATTCCAGTAGCCAATGACTCTCTCAGTGAAGAACTTTCTCCTCACCTCGAGCCTAAATCTCCCCTGGCACAGCCTGAGGCTGTGTCCTCTTGTTCTGGTGCTGGCTACCTGAGAGAAGAGAGCAACCTCCTCCTGGCCACAACCACCCTTCAGGTAGTTGTAGACAGCAATGAAGTCACCCCTGAGCCTCCTCTTCTCAGCCTCTCCTCGTAGGGCTTGTGCTCGAGGCCTCTCACCAGCCTCGTCGCCCTTCTCTGGACATGCTCAAGCATCTCGATGTCCCTTCTAAACTGGGGAGCCCAGAACTGAACACAGTTATTGTTATTCTCATTTAACGAAGGTCTGTTATCTACCCCTTCTGAGATAAGGTGTCCAGCTGCATGTGAGAACTAAGGTCTGTTATTAGAAGGATCTGCCTGTTGTCTCTTCTCTTTGCTCCATTCCCACAGCAGTCCTGCACCTGCACCCCACAACTCTTGTGCATTTTACATTCCCACAATAGGATGAGAGGAATTCGCCTCAAATTGCACCTGGATATTAAGAAAAAAAATTATTCACCAAAAGGGTCATCGGGCACTGGAAGAGGCTGCCCAGAGGCTGCCCCATAGGTATTTAAAAGATGTGTGGATGAGGTGCTTAGTGACATGGTGTAACAGGTGTGTACAGGGAGATGTTAGGTATTGGTTGGGCTCACTGATCTTAAGGTCTTTTGCACGCAGATGATTCTGTGAATCTGCTGAAAAAATACTGAGTAAGAATTGTTGGCGAGATTTTTATCGATGGAGAAATCTATCAGGCTTTTAATTGCCGTTGCAAGTTCATCTCATAAGACGTCTAGGTTCGGCAAATAATGTACATTGTTTTGGAAAGCAGCTTTGCTATTGCATGAAGAACTTGCATCTCCTAACTTTCAAGTGCATAATTCCAGCATTTAAATAACATTCTCTTGACATAATGGATTCAGTTTTGGTTTGTCTTTCATAAGGTAAGAAGGTGGTGTGAAGTTTTTGTTTTGCACCTTATACATACAGAAATGACATTTGTATGGTAAATTGCAGTCACACAATGAATTTTGATGCATCCATGATCAGAGTACCTGCTTCCTGCTCACCAATACATCCATTTTGAAACTTATTTTACCCTCACGTCACTTTCAAATAGATGCTAGTTCAGAGCCCACTTCTAGACACATATCCTTTTTGCCCTCTTCTGTTCTATTTAAAGTTGCTCCAAGTCATCTGTCTAAGAGATAACAGGGCTTAAGAAACTCAATTCTAGATCAGAAGAAGAATTCTGATAGACAAAATGTCAAAAACTTGTATAGTTCACTAACCAATGCAGTGGAACATGGAATTTCATTACCTAAGAGAAAGGAAGATTTCCTTGCTTCTTAACAGGACACAAACCATTGATGCTCCCAAAACATGCTAATAGTAAATATTTTGAGTGATCTAAGTAATTTGGTAGAAAGTATTTATTAACTGAAATTTCTAAACGTTTTTCATATCACAGGCATTATCTTTTGATAGCTGAGTGTCTATACGCTTGCAAAATAATTGGCAAACAGCTATTGTGAGGCTGACTTCATGTGTAAGCAAAAGCCACTGCGGGAAGAAGAGTCATCCAGGTTTAAAAAACAATCAGCAGAAAACTTCTCAGATCATTCATCAAACAGTATTTTTTTTCCTTTTATTTTTTTTTCTTTTTTTGGTGAGATTCATTGTAAATAGTACATAGGAATTAAATGACAATAAAGCTGTGTAAGACCTATTGTTTTCATTATTGTTTGCATCTTAATATGTTGCCACTGATATGTTAAAAACTGCTATATTGTTACTGTCTAACTGTGGGTGCTCTTAAGATTTGCAGCATTTCTGATAAAATTGTTTCTCAAAGAAAAAAAATATACTGTGGATGTGTGCAACCACATCTTACATGTTCTATCTAACAACCAATGACTTGTCTTAAGGATGAATTTGTTAAACGTTACTTAAAGTGGTAAACCCAGAGTGCTTGGTCCTATACTCTGTGAGCTAATATGTATATATTAGAAGAGAAATGATTTTTTTCCTCAAGAAGTAAAAAAAGGACATTCTATTACATTCCTGAGCAATGCAGATGATATTTTTTTGTTATACACTATACACTTACATACCATACATGCACATCTGTTTTTCCATTAGAGCTTTTATTACTTAATTGGTATAAAACCATAATTAATTTCATGTTTATTCCATGATTGTTAAGGTAGAGCAAAGAAGGTTTTGAATGCCATTTATTTTGCATAACACAGTACATACATTATGTATCTTTTTTTTTTTTGTAAACACAAATTTTATTAACATTTATTTTCTTTTTCTTAACCTGCTTCAGCCCTTTCTTATGTATCACATTACAGCTTCTCTTCACTGGTGGCTCTAAAATTTCTATAGAAATTTATTTTGAACTCAGCATTGCTTTTGCATTGCAACCAAAGATTAACCAAGGTGGTTAAGCTTTTTTTTCATCTTGAATTCTTTTATACATTATGCTATCTCATCAGTAGCGCAGTCTTGTAGATAACTCTTGGTGGTCTCATTCAGTGGCAGCTCTAATAGAGCTAGAAAATGAATGTGGGGTAGAACTATTCACAGATCCCTCATCCATTACAGAACAATTTTTCAAAATATAGAGCACTTTGTAAGTCAAACAAAGTAGAATTATGGTTTAGTGAACTGCAGTCCTGAGTGCGTTATGGTTTATTTTCCTGGTAAAAAAAATAAACTATTACTTTGACTAATAACTCTCATGGAATGCAGGAAAAGATTACTGCTAGATATTTCTTGCCAAAAGAAATTGATATCATGATACTCTTAAAGCACACAAAAAAGACCTGAATATACTGGTACTGAATAGATATTTAGGCCTGGCCTGTGTCATGACTGTAAATCTTTCAAACATTCAGAGTGTAGGATAATCAGTTTCTTTTTTTTTTTTTTTTCTGGAAAAGGTTTCTGCTAATCCTCTTTACACTCTGGGTTTGATCCAGGGAGCATCTCTAATTCTTATTGACTCAACTTAAGCAAGGACCACAGGAACTGAGCACTTTTCTGGCTAAACTCCTTTGGACAGGCTAACTGTAATTAGAAGTATATGTGCACTTTCCCTATACAAGTGGAGAGAGAAGGAAAAAGACTTCTCATTTAGCACATAAATCCTGAAATATCCAGCCCTAAAGAAAGAAATTGAGTCTCTGTAAAACTCATCAAAAATTATCTTATAGATATCTCTAGAGAAGACATTTTAGTATGTTCTTGTGCCTGTGAGACTAGTGAAGACAGATCAAGTCCTGTCAGAAGACATTTATTGGAAGCTGATTTTCATCTTGAGTGAATATCTTGAAAAAATATAAAGATTGAGTTTTGTTATGAATAGTGTGGTTTATAACTTTGCCTCTCTAACAAAGTTTTGTCAGTGTACATCTCCACTCACCCCCTTGCAATACAGAAAGCGAAAGCACTCAAGTGCTATTGAAAATTATTAGGGATATTTGACTAATTGATTCAGGAGTCAAAATCTATTTTGTCTTTAAGTTTTTTTTTTTCAAAGTAACTACAGGATTAAATTATTTCAATAAACTGCTTATGAATGCTGACAGAAGAAGACATAGGTACTTTGCTAATGCCTGTATGCAGGGATAGTAGAACAGAAAGAGAAAAATACAGAGATTTCCTGTTTAAAATATCCACAACACAAAAGAACTCCAAACTTGCACAGTGTTAGGCATTACTGCCACTTTCCCTGTGATATGTGTCCACATGTACAGGTAGAAGATTCCCATCAGTCATGGGAGACCAGATTATTCTCATATATGAACACAAAAAGTGAGTACTACGGAGAAATAATGCATCTTCTCTTTTGTGTATGCAGCACTTGTACAGTAATATTTACAAAATAAACACCTATTGACGTAAATAGAAGGAAAATTCCTCGGGCTTCAGTGACACTTAGTAGTCTTGGACTTGCATGATTAGAAGATATGGCCCTGATCCAGCAAAGCCTTTTAAGCATGTTTAACTTCCACCCTGCAGCTTGTTCCTCTGAAGTACTACATGCATAGCTAAAGCTAAGCACATTCTTAACTCAAGATCTTTACTAGTTTGAGGCCCATGATATTAAATGAAGAGTGTAAAACTTCATTAGAATTACAGAACACGAAGGAATATGAAGAATCCCAATGACACAACCACTTTCACAACGGCCTGTACAGCTTGTATGGTCTGCTGTAAAGCTACACAAACCAAATTTTCCATTGCAGAGTAACTATTTATATGTGAAGTTTCAAATGCTGTTATTAAATCATCGAAGTAAAGTTGCAATTGCTAGTTGTTTACAGAAAGGTTTGAAGTAACTACAGCAAATATTTGTTGTCTTAAATCTCAAGTTTTATCCACCAGCTTTGTTACTATACTGTATTGATTGCCAAGGTTAAAACATGGCTGAATATTTGCACAGGAACAATGTTGCCTTCCTTTGGCAGGCTAAATCTATGTACTGATTACCTGTGTTTGAAGAAACAGTAGTACAGTGCTTTAAATTGTAACCTTTGTAAATACTTTCACGTAAACAGGAACCTCAAAATCCTAAAGCAAACAAAAACATGATTATATGTACAGCAATAATACTCTTATCACAGTGGGATAATAAACACAATGGATAGTAAGATTTGAATAGTGTAACAAGAATGTTTATAATAAGATGATTAGAGCCAAAATGCAATGGCTCTTTCACAGACTGCTTCCAGAGCATACTAAACTGTCACTTAAGGACTTCAGAACAGCTTCTAGATCATTCTTTCATCAAAGCTACTTTTGGAATAAGCACATATTTCAAACTAGCAATGGTGATAGAGTTTAACATGACTTGAAACCAAAAAATATCTTAAGAGACAAGGACAGTTAAAGGTCCCAGTTCAACAAGGCTTTCTGCCTTAATGTCATACTACTCTGTACTTCTGTTCTCAGCTGCTAACCTTTTCTGTTCCCATTATTTGCATGCCCAGTCAACACAAAATTTGCCTTACCACAGACTCACAGAATCATACAATCACAGAATGATGGGAATTGGAAAGGACCTTTGGAGATCATCTAGTTAAACTCCCCTGCCAAAGCAGGTTTACCTAGAGCAGGTTACACTGTATTGTGTCCAGGCAGGCTTTGAATTACTCTAAGTATAAAGACTCCACCTCTCTGGGCAGCCTTTTGCAGTGCTCCACCACCCTCAATGTAAAGAAGTTCCTCCTCATCTTTAGATACTTCGTGTATTCAAATTTGTGCCTGTTACCTTTTGTCCTGTTGTTTGGCACCATTGAAAAAAAGACTGGCCCTATCCTCCTGCTACTGACCCTTTAAGTATTTAAAAGCATTGATAAGATCCCCCTTCAGTCTGCTCTTCTCCAAGCTAAAAAGCCCCGAGTCTCTCAGCATTTCTTCATAAGACAAAGGTTCTAGTCCCCTAATCATCTTTGTAGCCTTAGTTGTACCCTCTCGAGCAGTTTCTTGTCCTTGAACTGTGGAGCCCAGAACTGGACACAGTACTTCAGAAAAAGCCTCATCTGGGCAGAGTAAAGGGAGAGAAGAAACTTCCTTGACCTACTTGCCACACTCGATGCATCCCAGGTGTGCTGGTTTGAGGCTAATTGGAATATTTTAATGAGAAAATGTTGATCATTAGCTGTGAAGAGAAAATAATAGCGATGTCTATATCACTTATTGGTTCTGCTGAGAGACATAACAATAACAAACTCTCTCACTTCTTCAGTCTTTGTGCCTGGCTGTACCTTGCCTTTACTCCTCTGCATGAAACCTTGTAACTTGATTGAGTAATTTCCTTCTAACCCTGTATTGTCTCTGGCACTTCACCTCTGCTTATCTATGAATTAATCATGTAAGCTTTCAAATTGGGGTTTATTTTGGATATTTCTGGCATAATGTGGGATGGGAAGAAGGAGGGAGTTGATTGGGAACCCTCCTGGGCAGTCTCACTGCTTTGGAAGGGTTTTGAATTTCTGAATTACTTCTAACTTGTATATAATTGTAAATATCTGTATATATTGTATATATGTGCTTGTAAATATTGTGTTGTGCTGTAAAAATATAGCCTCATCTCAACTTCTAACCATCAGAGCTACTCTGGTGATATGGCATGGAAGGAGGGAAACTCCTGAACCACCACACCAGGACACCATTGACCTTCTTGGCCACAAGGGAACATTGCTGGCTCATGCTCGTCCAGGATTCCCAGGTCTTTTTCCACAGAGCCTCTTTCCAGCAGGTCAATCCCCAACTTGTAGTGACTGTTCCTCCCTAGGAACAGGATTCTACACTTGCCCTTATTGAACTGCATAAGATTACTCTCTGCTCAACTCTGCAGCCTGCCCAGGTCACGATGAACAGCAGCACAGATTTCTGGTGTGGCAGTCACCCTTCCCGATTTTGTGTCATTATCACACCTCCTGAGGACACATTTTATTCCTTCATCAAGGCTGTTGATTAATAGATAGAACAGGACTGGACCAGGTACTGACCTCTTTGGGACACTACTAGTTATGAACCTCCAACTAGACAATGCCACTGACCACATGTCTGCGAACTCTGTCTTTCAGCCAATTTTTAATCCACCCTATTCATTCATTTAACTCAGACTTCCTAAATTGACTATGAGGATGCTGTTGGAGATGGTGCTGAAAACCTTTCTGAAGTCAGTTTCCATCAGACAATTGGAATATGTAGTCCTTTAAAAATCTGTCTCAAACCCCAATTTCGGTTGCCTTTGTGCAGTCAAATAAATAAGGCTTATAGAAGTGAAAGAGTATATGCTCCATTTTGAAGACAGTTGCTGCACATGAGTATAGTAGAATATTATAAATACATAATAATATATAATAATTATGTACTCATGTAATTCATTTAATCAATAAACCACATCTATTATCATAGAATCATATGATTCTATGATAGAATCGTAGAATCAACCAGGTTGGAAGAGACCTCCAAGATCATCCAGTCCAACCTAGTACCCAGCCCTATCCAGTCAACTAGACCATGGCACTAAGTGCCTCATCCAGGCTTTTCTTGAACACCTTCAGAGACGGCGACTCCACCACCTCCCTGGGCAGCCCATTCCAATGCCAATCACTCTCTCTGGGAAGAACTTCCTCCTAACATCCAGCCTATACCTACCCCAGCACAACTTGAGATTGTGTCCCCTTGCTCTGTTGCTGGCTGCCTGGGAGAAGAGACCACCACTCACTTGGATACAATCTCCCTTCAGGTAGTTGTAGAGACCAATGAGGTCCCCCCTGAGCCTCCTCTTCTCCAGGCTAAACACCCCCAGCTCCCTCAGCCTCTCCTACTAGGGTTTGTGTTCTAGGCCCTTCACTAGCCTTGTTGCCCTTCTTTGGACATGTTCCAGGACCTCAGCATCTCTCTTGATAATAAATGTGGTTTATTGATTAAATTAATTACATGAATGTGTGGTGGTTTAGGTGTACCCTGCCCCCCCACACTTTAGAAGTACCCAAACTAGACTCAGACGGTTCTGGGAATATAAATTAAGCTTATTATTTACAGCTAGCGCAGTATACAAGCAGATATTTACAATATATACAGTTATATACAGAAATATACAAGGTAAAAGGTAATACAGAAACACAACTCCCCTCCCAGAAACCTGAGTCCCCAGGATGAGCTCTCAACCACCCCTGCACCTTCTCCAACCTCTCTCAACCTTACCCCAGTCCCAAGGAAGAATAGAGGTTCAGCCAAGAGGTTAAGGAGCAAAGTTAGTGGCAGATGAGGTTAGGGAGATGCAGCTCAGCCAGACTCCAGCCAGAAAGTGAAGACAAAAAATGGTAAGAGTGTTATTTAATGTTTACCCTTCTTGTTCCCATACATCTCAGCAAGACTCTGAGGGAAGCAGACATCACCATTGTTTTCCTTTCACAGCCTATGATCTAGTTTTTCTCACCAAAACATTCTAGCCTGCTTCAAACTAGCACAATACGTTATTCTATACATTAACAGAATATGAGAATTTCTTACCATAACTATGGGTATGCAGCTGAGAGGCAGCTGAGATAGCTAGACTTCTGGATTATGGAAACAACATTACAAATAAGGATTTTGCTTCTGAGGAAATAGTTCTTCCTCACAATTTCAGTATGTCATAATCCAATATTAAATTACATAATTTTGTAGAACTATTTTGAACTCATAGCAAATCTGACTACGGTACAAACCTTATTCTGTGCTTTAAGCCTATCTCAAAAGTTAGAAATATTTCTCTAAAAACAGAAAGTCATAACACAACTCTGATTAGCGTTCGACCCCACCCTAGTGACAGAGCTTGTCCTGTACAGAAAAGAAGGAAGGGATTAGAAATGTCTAAACAAAAATTATTCTTTTCCCTATGACTTCCTAAGTCATTGCATAGAAAACACAGCTAAACACCCGAATTAGCTAAAACTAAACCGCAAATCAAGCCATTTCTGTTTACATTTTGAATGTAATTTCCACCCAGTTATCTTTGGCTGAATGTGTAAGATTTTTTTCCACTGAAACTGTGACATTAAATTCTACACTAATGGGTAGCAGGTGTTTATTTTTTTTTTTAAATGCATTTTATTTTGTGCTTCTATTAGAGACTCAGCCATGAGATTTTGATAAAATGTATCACTTAAAAATGACATAAACCTAGTATGACTTGAAACAAATCAAGTGTATAAAATCACTATTTATGTGCATGAAGGAAAAATTCCTGTCCAGCGGCTTAGATTAACATTTGATGTATATGTGTCATGAACTAGGTGAACCACTGAGATTTTACTGAGAGCTAGATTTTTTGCTATCTTGTATCTTTTGTGTTTGATTATTTGAAGGAAAGTAAGTAATCAATTAATTGTCGATATGAAGAGCACAAAAGGTTGGCTTGTCAGGTTCCTGATTCACCAAGTAGGTCTTAAGAGCCCTGGCTGGTCTCACCCATGGCTGTGGGTTCAGGAGCCCCATTTAACATACCATCCATAATCCATGAGTGTCAGACACTGTTCAGGGCTCTGCCAGAATGGATCAGGATACTGCATGGCTGCTCTGACCTCACACAAACATGCCCAGATCTTCTGTATTTGCTCTTCCTGTTCCCTCTCATTGGGCTTGAATTTCAATTCTCAAAAACTTACTCTCACATGAATTCTAAGGATAAATTACTCCATACTGAGATGACAGTGTCCAGTAAGATAGACAAAAATGCTGTCCAGTTGCTTTAGTATCATCTTGTTATTACTACCTACTTGGATCAACAACTCTAGCTTTTCCCTGCCTTGGAAGACGGGGGCAGATGTGGCTGGGTTGGAGGGCAGAAGGGCTCAGCAGCAGGATCTCAACCACCTGGACAGATGGGCAGAGTCCAAGGGGATGGCATTCAAGAGCTCCAAGTGCTGGGTGCTGCACCTTGGCCACAACAACCCCATGCAGAGATACAGGCTGGGGTCGGAGTGGCTGGAGAGCAGCCAGACAGAGAGGGATCTGGGGGTGCTGATTGATACCCGCCTGAACATGAGCCAGCAGTGTGCCCAGGTGGCCAAGAGAGCCAGTGGCATCCTGGCCTGCATCAGGAATGGTGTGGTCAGCAGGAGCAGGGAGGTCATTCTGCCCCTGTACTCTGCACTGCTTAGACCACACCTTGAGTACTGTGTTCAGTTCTGGGCCCCCCAGTTTAGGAGGGACATTGAGATGCTTGAGCGTGTCCAGAGAAGGGCGACGAGGCTGGTGAGAGGCCCTGAGCACAAGCCCTACGAGGAGAGGCTGAGGGAGCTGGGATTGTTTAGCCTGGAGAAGAGGAGGCTCAGGGGTGACCTTATTGCTGTCTACAACTACCTGAGGGGTGGTTGTGGCCAGGAGGAGGTTGCTCTCTTCTCTCAGGTGGCCAGCACCAGAACAAGAGGACACAGCCTCAGGCTACACCAAGGGAAATTTTGGCTCGAGGTGAGGAGAAAGTTCTTCACTGAGAGAGTCACTGGACACTGGAATGGGCTGCCCGGGGAGGTGGTGGAGTCGCCGTCCCTGGGGCTGTTCAAGGCAAGATTGGACGTGGCACTTGGTGCCATAGTCTAGCCTTGAGCTCTGTGGTAAAGGGTTGGACTTGATGATCTATGAGGTCTCTTCCAACCTTGGTGATACTGTGATACTGTGATACTGTGATGTGAACCTGTTGTCTCAAAATATCAGCTTTTTATAGTTTTAAAATGAGAATGTTTTACATGAACTTTGTCCCACATAGGCCCACTGTTCTACAATGTTTCTACTTTATGTATAAATTATTTATGTGTAGCAATTTATATGTATGTTCATACATTACCAAAAAGCAACAGAAGCCAGTTCCATAGGAGTAGCAGAGTCACTGTTATGCCAGTCATGAAAAGTTTGTTTTGGGTGATGTCACAGTGACATAAGGAATGTTAGGGGTTGATCCTGCTCTGGGGAAAGAATTACTCTGTTATGTCTAAGAGTACCAGACTACTATCAATGCACCAGTATGTTCTGATCTCTCAAAACATATCAGGATAACTGCACACCTTCACTTGCTTTGTGTGGACATGACAAAGTGGACTCTGCTAGTATGGTGACAAAAAATTATCTTTTTTTTCTTTCTCTTTCTACCTTAGTAATGTCATATCTCATCTCAGAGACAGTTTAAGAAGGGCAAGGGCTTTTCTTAGTGCTCTGCCTACCTCTCTGTGTAAACTTGTAAAGGATAGGCTGGTGTGGAATTTTGTACTTAAATAGGAAGGTGAAAATGCTGGAAAAGACAGTATTTCAAAAATGAGCAACCACTCAGTGTTCACACTGACATTCATTTGTGGTGTGGAAGGAAAACAAACTGAGACAAGAAAACTCACATGGAGTTGTATGGTGAGGTCACAGTATTTGAACATGTGAAAAGACCACAATGAGCTGCAGCGTTTAATGTAAAACATTTCAATTGGCTCTGGTGTATTTATGGTGTTGAACAATGTGATATGTCAGTTTGTGCTGACACATGCTATAAAGTTTGAATGTGCCTAAATCTGAAAGAAAAAAGACTGCCTTCTTGGCTTACACTGCACATGTTTTGATATGTCAAAGTTAGGACTCCATATTTCTAGAAATAAAATAATTTTACATAGAATTTCTCTGTTGAAAACTATCAAGTTAGGGATGAGCTAGCCTCTAAACAATTGGCAGATACCTAGTAACTCCTCTCTCTTACTAAAGGAAAGAGGATAAGAGAGACTTATCGTCTGGAAAAGAAGCTAAAACAGCTTTAATGAAAATAATAACAATAAAATGAAATATATATAACCAGTACCAGACTCAACACTCCTTTGATAGCAATCATGTCTCTGTGCAGGCATTGGAGAAGTCCTAGAACTGGACTCAGCATCAGACAGGAACCAGATTCAGGAGTTCGATTCTGGAATTGAATTCAGAAACACATGGATCAGGATTGAGTGCAGAATGGACAGAGTCCTCGTCAGGCACACAGTATCACAGTATCACAGTATCATCAGGATTGGAAGAGACCTCACAGATCATCAAGTCCAACCCTTTACCACAGAGCTCAAGGCTAGACCATGGCACCAAGTGCCACGTCCAATCTTGCCTTGAACAGCTCCAGGGACGGAACACTTAACATTGAAGAAAGCCTAACCATCACAGACCTTCAGCTTTATACTGAATGTGATGTGTGTGAATGGAATACCTTCTTGGTCAGTCTAGGGTCCCCTGTCCTGATCAATCCTCCTTGCAGTTGTGGCCTTTTACTTTCTGCACCTCCTAGTGTGGTACATGAGATTTAACAATGGCATCTGTCCCCATAGGAGTAGGTATTAGCAAAAGCCTTTCTGGATGCTGCTGTCAAGCACTATCACTTCTAGAAGCAAGCACTGTCTGCAAAAATATGCTGTTAGCTTCAGAAAAAGCAGTCACACAAAAGAGACTTAATTGAACAGTAAAACCACTGAACAGAATTAGTTCTATTCTAACTCCAATCAGGACAAAACTCCCATGCATAGTTTATTAATACTGACTTTTTAAGGTGTCTCTCTTGCACCTCTAGCAAGTTAGAAGACTAAAAGCTAAGAATATTTTTTTCACAACTCTTACAGTCGTTTGTTTCAAATGGGAATCTAATGAGCCTTTTTTAGAGGCATAAATAAATATTATGTCATGAATACTAATTCAATTTTTTAACAGTTATTTAAAGTGATGTAATATTTTAATCCATTTCTATTCACATTGCTCTGAGGTATTTCAGAATATTATTATGATTCTAAATGAAAAGTGTTAATAAAGGTACAAATATAGCTCTGCTGAAAATTGAAGCATAAATATGTCTTTTAAAAGAAACCAAATAGGTATCTATATTATTATGATTCTAAATGAAAAATGTTAATAAAGGTATAAATATAGCTATGCTGAAAACTGAAGCATAAATACCTCTTTTAAATGAAACAAAACAAAACAAAAGAGGCATTTAGCAACTAGCAGTCATCATAGATTATCCATTAGCATGTGGCTACAGAGTTGTATTGTCTCCTGTCTTTTCTTGTCCTACCAAGAGAAATAAATTCAAGCTTTGCCTCATAATTTCAACTCAGGCCCCCCTCTGGGCATCAAAACTCGGCCAGCTTTATCAACAATAACAAAAATCTGACAGTTTGAAGCCTGCGTTGGAAAACACACAGCAAGTACAGCTTTTTAAAAACCATTGACTTTCAAAACAGCTCTGTCTCTTGCATACAATCTTGATAAGAAAACTTTCCAATGAGGAATTTGCTAGGTGGATGCTGGATAGCAAGGTTGTCTTTCCTAAGGAAAATTATGGTCATCTGCAGTCTATATCAGAATGCTATCATCTGAAACAAAATACCTAAGCAAATACTGAAAGTTTATTCTTTTGGAATAGTGCTATGCTTACGAATATTCCTGATGTGCTCCAGATATGTCATTCAAGACTGAGTTTGCTGGTGGGCTAAAAAAGTAAACAGAGTTGTCTGTGGAAATTAAAAGCTACCACTAGCTGATTTAGTCTGCTGATGTAATTTCTTTTCATCATTCTGCTAAATTACCTACATTCTTTACTTTGAAGTTATCTCGGGGGAACTGAATAAATTTGCCAGCTAGTAGGCAAAGCAAGAATCAAGACATATTGCCAAGAAGTGACCATGTATGGTGATGCTTTAATTGATCTGGAGTCAGTCAGACCCAGAGAAACCATGGCAAAGTTCTCAAATTGACAGTTTTCCCTGCATTTGAAAAGAATTTGCACATATATCAGTGTTGGCTTCCTGAAAATTCTTAACTGCCAGTGACCTGATTTGAACAATGAAAAGTCAAATCATCATGCCTTCTTTCAACCACTCATTGCTCTCTTACAGACCACAAGAAGACCAAACTTGTCAAATGAAGAATATTTGCCTTGTGATTTACAACTTTACTGGATCCCTCTTTTCCTGTATGGAAATTTTCCTAAGTGGTTTGGCAAACGCCTTTAAAATAACTGTGGTGTTTGGCAGAAAAAACGCTGCAGAACTTGGGCCTGCTGTTTCCATTTTAGTTCAACAGTGAGTCTCCTCTCAATGATATGAACCAAGTACGGAATTCATAGTCCAAAGACATAAGTTATTAGAAACAAGTTGAATAAAAAGAAGACATGTGGCTCAACCCACAGAAATTCATTAGACAATGGTTTTCGGAATGCGTGCTCCAAACACTTTGTCAAACCAAGTGTTCATTATCATGCAGCCTAATACTGACTGCGTATATATATAAATTTACACATCAGTAGCTATAAAAGTGTTTATATTTATCACACAATACTGTTCATTAGGCACAGTGGAGCATGTGAACACACATGTTAGCAATTTATACCCACAAAGATCATTCCGTTGTTCACGTGGCAGAGGTCTGTGTATTATTAGGAGGAATCCAAATGCACAAACTTACTTTATCGCTTTTTGAAAAGGCAGACAAAGGTCACAACTGACAACTTCCTGAGTTTTATTTTCTTTTTTAATTTCAACATATGTCACCAGAAAACACTCTCAAACTCAGGGCTTTCAAATGAAAGGTTAATGTCACTGCTTTTTCTTCATAGATTCATATGATGGGTTGGGTTTGAAGGGGTATTAAAGATTATCTAGTTTCAATCTTTCTGCCATGAGGAGAGACACCTTCCAGTAGGTCTCATCCAACCTGGCCTTGAACACCTTCAGAGAGGGGGCATCCACAACCTCCCTGGGCAACCAATATCTCACCACTTTTACTGTAAAGAATTTCTTTCTAATATCTAATTTAAATCTACCCTTCTCATGCTTAAGTCCATTCCATTCTTATCCATTAATGCTTAAAATTACCTACCAGAGGTGAAGCAGCATTTTGTGATTTGGAAGCAATCACATACTGCCCATACAGGGCTGACTTTTCAAACACCCAGGTCTGACCATGTGAGAATATATATGGACTGATGTTTCCCTTACCAGACACTGCTGGTACAGAAAACAGACACTCATGCTAACAGATTGTTTCAGGAAGACATTTGGGTGGGGCCACATGTAAGAAATAAGGCAGAAGAGGCAATGCACCTAGAGGAAGCATGAGAAGACTAATAGCTAGTGGTGACTGTTACAAAGGGGAAATTAATTAATGTGAGATGATATTTTTTCCAAATTTAACATTGTTTATTAACTTTGCTATTCAGAACTCTTGTCACCCCTGACCACTAATTTTAATGATATTTAGGTTCTTACATGGTCATGGAAACATTCTAAGGATAATATCTAGATCGAGTAATAACCAGCAAAACACATACAGACTAATTAAACTGGAAGAGAAGATTCCTGCAGTCAAATGCCACTTGCAGTCAATATACCACTTGCCCAGCAGATGGACTCAAGGAGCTTTTTCTGCTTATGGCAGAAGGCAGTGGAGAGTTACAAAGAGGTGCTTAAGCAGTTATTCACAAATTATTATTACTTGACTTGTGGGACTAGTCACAGTCCAGACAGTGCCCAAATGCTTTTGGGGAACTCTGTCTTGTAGGACATTGAGACTTGATTCTTCACAGGCTTTTGGTAAAGGAGGCAGACAATCTCTGACCTCGTCTCCTGGCTCCTCTGGATGATCTGTGTATGTCCAGGACTTCTCATATTGGAGGACTGTCAGGTGTCTCGTGATGTGCACTCTCAGCACGATGTCATGTTGACCACACAGGCCAATAGCATGGAGACATTTGGAGTCTGTTCCTGGTAAACTCATGACAGCGGAGTTTCCAGGAAAACAACAAGGCAGCAGGCAATAGCAGACACAGATATAATGGCAGAGCACGCACGAGTGCAGGGGAGCATGTTGTTTACCTGTGTATCTCCTTTTATCAATGTGGGCCAAGATTAATCGCCCTTTGGACACAGAATAGCCAATCAGGATGGCAGTTAGCCAAACCATACCATATTAGGCAAAGCCATAAGCTTGCTTTTACCCAAATTTGGGAAAAGCACAGGCCTTGCACAGGCACAAGCTAAGTGTGTGTACTTGTTTACCACAGGATCCTGGGCAGGCCAGAGTCCTTAGACTTAGTGGCTCCAGGTTATTTTGTCTTCTTTTCCCATGCTTGCCTCTCTAATGGAGCAGAAAAATATGCCTGGGCAAGCTAGTATATGTATTAAGCCTATTTTGGGACTGTCAGGCCTACCACGACAGTGGCCTCTGCAACTAGCAAACAACCCCTAATATTCTTTGGAGGATGTCTCTGTGACACAGGATCATCCCAGAGTATTGTGCTTCAGACAATGCCTAAAGACACAGTCTTACTGTAGCAAATATGCAGAACATCAGGAAAGTTCATTTTCAAAATTAATCTTACATGTGTTTACCTCAAGTCTGCTGATAATCATAGAATCATAGAATGTCAGGGGCTGCAAGGGATCTCAAAAGCTCATCCAGTCCAACTCCCCTGCCAGAGCAGGATCTCACAGGAACGCATCCAGGCAGGTTTTGAATATCTCCAGAGAGGGAGACTCCACAACCACCCTGGGCAGCCTGTTCCAGTGCTTTGTTACCCTCACAGGGAAAAATAAATTCTTCTCATGTTTAAATGAAACTTCCTATATCTGAGCTTCCACCCATTGCCCCTTGTCCTGTCATCAGGCATCACCCAGCAGAGCCTAGCTCCATCTTCCTGGCACTCAACCTTTACATATTTATAAATATTAATGAGGTCACTTCTCAATCTCCTCTTCTCCAAGCAGCACAGCCTCAGCCTCCCCAGTCTCTCCTCGTAACAGAGATGTTCCATCCCCTTAATCATCTTTGTGGCTCTCCACTGGATTCTCAGGCAGTTCTATGTCCCTCTTGAACTGAGGGCTCCAGAACCGGACACAGTACTCCAGATGCAGCCTCACCAGGGCACAGTAGAGCAAGTACAACTGTATAGGGTGGATGGAAAGTCTCATGTTGATTTAAAAATAGTAATTTCTAATGTTTAGTAGGTAGTGAGCCTTAGCCAGCTATATTTCTCTTTGTTTTAGTACACTTCATGAATTGCTTTAGTTATATGAAAATTCATTTCTTTCTCTATGCTATTGAGACAATTTGAAAACACAATGGGCTGAGAGAAAACTGGACATTTTTTTAAAGAGGGAAGAGATGGAAACCAGTTTGCACTTGAGAGTTCAGTGTTGCTAAATGCCACAGAGTAAATCCATTTATTCAAGGAAACAACTTCTTAGAGATTGTCCCTGAGACAGAGGCACTGTGGTATGAGCCATCAGAGCACCGTATTCAGCCAAACTGTCAGTACTGGCAAGAGGTCCTGAAACCTTTATTACTGAGAGGCCTAAGAAAGGAATTTTGTACCATTTCCCATTGTGCAGAACAAAAATTTGCCTGGAAGCCTTGCTTGACAGATTGGCCTCTATTCCCACTATGATTTGTGCTACTTGTGAAACAGGAGTGCCTAATGCATGGGCCATAATATAATGACAGGCCAGCTTCAGTTAGTCTGAAAAATGATACACAGATGAAAGCACGGGATCTGCTCCACCTTTCATGCTTTTCATATTTGCATTTGGAGCGTACACAGGCAGGACCCCAGACAGAACTGACAGACAATTAAAAGGCCACTCAATACAAGGAAGTATATCTGCATGACACATGACCTCTGCTAGCAGACAATATTGTAGGGCATAAAACAACGTCTTGCTATCAACCTGAAGTCTAAGAAGAATTATATTAAGCCCTGCCGAAAGGTTAACTTCTTTGCAGCAGGAGCTTTGTCCCGACTGTGTCTTCCTTATCAAAACTTTAGGATTCCTTTTTCCTGAGGGAACTTAATCTTTCAGATTTGGGTCAGGAGATATAATAAGTAACACAAAGAAGTAAACACTATAAAATTCTAGGGGGCAAGCAGGACAAATTTTAATAGAATTTAGTTAAAGGAAATCCTGTCATATGTGAATCCTAAGAATGAAAGTGTGGTGGATACAAATTGTCCTTTAAAAAAGGCTGCTTTGAAAAGCAGTAAAATACAGGATCTTTTTAGATTTTTATAGCTTTTAATGGGAAAAAAATAAGTGACAATAGTGAGTATTATAAGTGTGCTGTGTTGCATGGAGATTTAATATGGAGAAATGTATCTCAGGAATGTTCTTATTTCCACCCAATGATCTTGCCTTGTACATTCTTCAAGTGGAAATCCTACAATATGTATCATTATTGTTGTGTGTGTAAAACTTGAGATTTAAAAAGTCATTGTTACATAAAGAGGATGTTTATTTTGGCAAAATGAGAATCTTTGAAACAGTAAAATTATACAGTTCGTTTCCACCAGATGTTGAATATCTTCTTTTTTTTTTTTTTCTTTTTTTGAGAGCTTGGCTATGTACTGTACAGGAACATAGACAGATGCTGTGTGTCACTTTATTGTTGGATTGCTAGCATATTTATGTTGCATAAAGGGCATTGTAGAATAATGTTTGCAATGTTCTATGCCAAATGCATTCTGAAATATTTGCAGCTTCATAGAACAGATGGAAATTAAAGTAGGGTTTAAGCTCAAATATGTTTCCTTTGATAGTATGCTGCAAGGATGATTTTAACCAAACTTTCAAAACAAACTTTCCAGGTGTTCTGATGTATAAATATGAACACAGAGAACGCAGTAGAAAGTCAAAATATTCTGCATTTGATTTTAGTTGAACTGGACTGAAAGATAAAATCCTTGAAACATTTTAAAATCTTTTGTACAAAAGAGACAAATAAAATCTTGTGTATCTGTGTCCATTGCATTTAATTTCAGTAAATAGTTTTTCTTTTTGAATGTGTTTTCCAAGCAGGAAATGGGACACTGAAATAATTGTTATGCTTCTAATGTTTGATGGCTTCCATAATCTCCATTTTGGATGCCACAGGGCTACATTCTGTTTCTATGAGGAGGCATTGCTACAAAACCATGAAGGGATAATTTTCCAGAATTGCAGTTTATTTTGTTAATTTTTGTGGACTTTTTATTGTTCTTATTGTTCATTCATTTCATGGTTTCATTAGAACCTACGAAAAGCTTTGTGAAAAAAAAAAAAGGCAAGACAAAAACAACAGAAGAAAAACGCCCAAAGATTGGTGGTTTAATATCCAAATATGAAAGAATAACAATAGAACAAAATATTTGCTTTCCAAATGCAGAAGCAGTTGAATAAATTAATGATGAATGAGAATTATTTCACATCTGCCAAAGGTCATTTGCAACATTTGCTCGCCCCTCTTTTCCTGAGCATCTCCATTTTCGTACTAGGTACAGGTAAACAATCCAAGTTAATCCAGGAATGCAAAAGAGAGAGAAGGGATGCAATGAGAACAAGAACTAGGTAATGTGACCAGCTGCTAAGGGTAGAGTAGACCAGGAAATATAAGCAGTAGACAGGCTTGAATTTGAGATAACTGCTAAATTGTAATTCGTTGCTCTGATGCCTACAGGTTTGTAACTTGCCTTTTAGGAGGAATGAGCATCCTGTCTTCTAGTGCCTTTTATGAATTGACTCTAATGGGAATATGCCTGTCAAGTATTTGAATTCAATGTTAAAACTGGATAAGATCGTTTACACTTCATCCACTCTATTGATAGTTATTTCTTGTTAATCATCATTCATTTATAGTATGACATTTACAGCACAAAATTATTTGGTGAGCTTTGGGGAATCTGCTTCCAGAGATCATCTTTAAAAGAAATGTTAGCAATTGAGTAGGCAGGACCTCAGAGCACTTCTGGTATTTGAGTTTGAACATTTGGGATGAACTTCAGAAATTAAATTTTTTAACCTAACTGTGACTATTCCTGTTTCATTTGGTGTCATCAATCCACCTTCGTTTCAGATAAAAAAAGAGGCTAGATAGGTGCTTTGGGAATGGCAAGAAAACACAATACAGTATCACAGTATTATCAGGGTTGGAAGAGACCTCACAGATCATCAAGTCCAACCCTTTACCACAGAGCTCAAGGCTAGACCATGGCACCAAGTGCCACGTCAAACCCTGCCTTGAACAGCCCCAGGGACGGCGACTCCACCACCTCCCCGGGCAGCCCATTCCAGTGTCCAATGACTCTCTCAGTGAAGAACTTTCTCCTCACCTCCAGCCTAAATCTCCCCTGGCGCAGCCTGAGGCTGTGTCCTCTTGTTCTGGTGCTGGCCACCTGAGAGAAGAGAGCAACCTCCTCCTGGCCACAACCACCCCTCAGATAGTTGTAGACAGCAATAAGGTCACCCCTGAGCCTCCTCTTCTCCAGGCTAAACAATCCCAGCTCCCTCAGCCTCTCCTCGTAGGGCTTGTGCTCAGGGCCTCTCACCAGCCTCGTCGCCTTTCTCTGGACACGCTCAAGCATCTCAATGTCCCTCCTAAACTGGGGGGCCCAGAACTGAACACAGTACTCAAGGTGTGAAGGCTAGAAGGTGGAAGGCAGGAGCAAGCCTCTATATCAACAACTAACCTGTTGAGAAATGAGAAAATATAGAGAAGGCCTCTTGATTAGGAAAAGAAGGAGTGCTTGTACCATCAGCCTCATCTCTGAGAGTCTGAACTTTGTGAAACACCTCTAGAGCAGGGGACCTCAAACTTTTTAACCAGGGGCCCAGTTCACTGTCTCTCAGATGCTATTGGGGGCCGGACTATAGTTTGGTCCCAGCCCAGTAGTGTTGGGGGCTGGCCTATAGTTTGGTAGTTTGGTTCCAGCCCAGTCCTGGCAGGTGCTTGGGGGCTGCAGAGGCCAGCGAGCAGATTAAGTGGCAGGAAGCAGCTGCCAGCAGGGGGTGTGTGTGTGGGGGGTTGTGGTTCTGTAAATACTGGCGGGCCCGATCAAGGACCCTGGGGAGCCGTATTCGGCCTGTGGGCTGTAGTTTGAGGACCCCTGCTCAAGAGTGTGACAAAAACACCATCTGGAAACTAGAAACAAATAGGAATCATATTTTTAAATTTAGCCTTCATAAAAGGATACTTTCACAATTTTTAAAGGTATGCATGTTGTGAGTGATCAGGGTGACACCATGTTTCCCCAGTTTGTACTGAACACATCATTATCAGTGACACACTATCTCCTCTTCCTCCTCTTGCTGATCACCAGAGGTCCCCTCTCTTACATCCTCCTGTGAACCACACTTTGTCTTAGCTTTTGCCTTAGCAGGTGCCAGAAAGGCCTGAACAGAAACAGGCAGCAAATATACAAGCAGCTATTTACAATATATACAGTTATATACAGAAATATACAAAGGATAAACAATACAGAAGCACAACTCCCCTCCCAGAAACCTGAGTCCCCAGGAGGGGCTCTCAAACCACCCCAACACCTCCCCTTGCCTTCTCAACCTTACCCCAGTTCTCAGAAAGAAGAGAGGTGCAGCCAAGAGGTTAGGGAGCAAGGTTAGTAGGAGTAAGGTTAAGGAGATGTGACTAGGTCTGAAGGCAAAGGCAGAATGAATGAGACAAAATGGAGAATGTTTCCTTCTTCTTCCCAGAGTTCTCAGCTTGACTGTGAGAGAAGAGACACAATTGTTTTACATTTCACTGCCAGTTATCTAGTTCTTTTACCAAAACATTCTAACTTGCTTCAAACTAGCACACACACAAATGTCCATCAGGGTAGTATTCACTTAAGAGAGGTAACTCTATATAGCAAGCATGTCCTTACTTAGAATTATGTCTCGGCTCTAGTTTAAATTTCCCAGAGACTCAAATATAATTAATAGAACCAATAACAATTTATAGGATGCCTTTCCCTCTCCCCCTGCTTTTTATCAAGAAAAGGAATTAGATGTAAAGAAGGAAAGGTAAAGCACACCAAAATAAATAGTCTCATTTTGATTTGGAAATTGAAAGAGAAAAGTTTAACAATAAACAAAGGTATTTGAGGTAGGGAAGTTACAAAATGTATAGGGAAGGAAAAAACAAGATACAAAATATGTAACCAGATTTGATGGTAGTGGTTTTGTTTGCATTGTGGATTACGGCCACGTGGTAAAACAAAGGGTACCAGGAAACAGGATGGCGACACTGTCAGGCAGGGAGGCAGGGTGAGAGAGAAACAGGGAGTGGGAATGGGCTAACCACCACACCTGGTAGTGCTTGGACCTGCCCCCGGGCAGGGGCCAGGACCACCTGGGGTCAGGGTCAAGACCACTCCCCCAGAATGGTTAACCCTTTACTAACCAGTAAAGAAGTTAATAAGAAAGAGAATTCACAACATTGGATGTGCTGGAAGGTGTCCAGGGAAGGGCCATGAGGATGATCAGAGGGCTGGAGCTGCTCTGCTATGAGGAGAGACTGAGGCAGTTGGGGCTGTTGAGTCTGCAGAGGAGAAGGCTCCGAGGTAACCTTATTGTGACCTTTCAGTATTTTAAAGGGGCCTACAAGAAAGCTGGAGAGGGACTTTTTAGGATGTCAGGTAGGACTGGGGGGCAATGAGACAAAGCTAGAAATGAGTAGATTTGGACTGGATGTTAGGAAGAAGTTCTTCAGCATGAGAGTGGTGAGACTGTGGAATGGGTTGCCCAGGGAGGTGTTTGAAGCCCCATCCCTGGAGGTGTTTAAGGCCAGGCTGGATGAGTCTGCAGACAGACTGATCTAGTGTGAGGTGTCTCTGCCCGTGGCAGGGGGGCTGAAACTAGATGATCCTTGTGGTCCCTTCCAACCCTGACTGATTCTATGATTCTATTGTTAGCTTCTTTGCCCTGCTGAGAAATATAAGATGGTAGCTCACAGCACTGGCCCTTCCTTGGCCTAGAGTATTAAAAAAAAATTATCCAAAAGAAAATCTACTGGGGATCATTAAGAGAGGTGAACAAAACTAGGAGAAATATTAAGACACTTTAAAGCTTCTGTGGGATTTTTGTTTGTTTAAATTACTTACATACATCTGCCTGAAAGTTCCTTAGGGAATTTTGTCAACGTTTCTTCTTCTTTTCCCCTTCAACTGAAATCAAGATCAATTCGCAAAGCCTTCCACTACTTGACACAAGAAACAAATGTGTTGACATGATTAGCAGTGTTTAGAACACCAGTACTCAGGCTCAAGAGGTTCTATAGGCTGTAGCATTAGTCTGTCTAGCCATCAAGTCAGTCCCTTTTTCTACCTTTCTGAGACAGAGAGACTCTTAAATTGAATAATTGTCGTTTTCCATCTTTCATTGAGGCCAGAAATCACTAAAGATCTCATTTAAACTTTCTGTTCTAGTTCTCAAGCAAATTTACAGCAGAGGTCAGTCCTTTTGCAAGATTTCTGGAGGGAATTCTTCATCATAACAGATGTGGGGTTTTTCTATTGTAGTTTAAACTATCTTCCATCATCTTTTCTTGTCATTTCACCCATCTTATTATGACCTTCATAGAAGAGAAGAACAGTACCAACCATACCTTTTCTCTGAGTGTTTTGCTTCTCAGTAAATTATGTAGTTAATATTGATTATAAATCACAGTGAACACAATGAATGCCTTCCAACTCCTGTACCTCTCTCTGACAGCACAGACACTCTCAGGAGTTTATCCAGCTTGAAAACAGTGCTATTTTTATGTTTTTTTCTAAAGAAAGAGTGTGAGTTCAGTGTAATTTTAGTGTTACAAATATAACAAACCCAGAAATAACTCAAACAATCTATCAAAGCACAAGATTATGAAAACTTATTTTCTTCTCTTTAAAAAGAGATCAATAAATGCATATTAACCTAATTATCCTAGCAATTGAGTTTATCAGGGTAATAGCAATTGACACAGGCTGTGGCAGGGGATCATATACATTTTCAATCACTTAGCAAAGATTGAGTTACCTTAAGTAATTAAAAAATATATATTTTTAAAAAGCTATCTATTAATGTAAAAGACATTTTATGCATGAATGAATATATTTTAAAGCTGTTAAGTGAAAAGAAAAAAAAGAAACTGGGGAAAAACCCTGATACAAAAAATAGAGATACACGAGGGAAAGGAAAAAACAAATATGTTAAAAGAATCTTGTTCTGTTTTAATAATTTTTTTTAAAAATAAGTTTAGACCCTATTGAAGGAAACATGTGGTGGGTCTGGAGGCTGACAGTTTGAAAAAGAATGTGACTGTGGTGAAAGCAGGCAGATTGTCAAACCTATCCTCCTGCCAAGAACCTAAATAAAAGTATTGCTTGGCATGAAAAAATGGAGGGTATTTGACATGTGCTTTTTTGCAGCCCTGGCAGAGACTGCCAGGCAAGGTGTCCAGTTCCACCCAGAACCAAATAGTGATTATGAAGCACTAAACATCACTTAGATGATAATCTAAACTTTATCTCATCAATCAGCTGAGATAGAGCTGAATCAAAGTTTCTGAATGAAAAGGTTTGTTTTAACAAGACCATTTTCTGGAGTTATACCTGTTCTAGTTTCCATTCATTTTTAATGTGTTTGTTGGTATAAGAACTTTATTCTTTTGCACTAAAATGAAATCAAGCTCCCTCTTACACTTCTTTTGTCTTTCTCTTGACAATGTACAGCATGAAAGAATGTTTGCAATTTGCATTCCAGTTTTAGATTTTAACTAAAGGAACACTATACAAATGCATATAAAGATAAAATTATAGTACCTGTGGAACAGTCACAGAAGTTTTGTTTTGTTTTATTTTAAGCAAAAGACATTCCAAACAGGTTTTAAATAGGTTCCTGAGTGTCAACAATTGTCATTTTCTTTAAACAATAAGAAAAAAAGAAAGTATGAAAATGGCTCAACCTCTGTTTTGGCAATTCAAGAAGACCTGAAGTGCTCCTTAAGCTGCTAAAACTCCCCCTCCACCACTACTTCGGGCTGCTAGGATAGACTATTTATTTCTTCTCCAGTTCAACAACACATTCTCCTCATTTTGGCACAACTTCCCTCTTGCCTAGATTTGGTGCTGGATGGCCTGAGCACATGAGACTACATGTTTCATTATTAGACCAAAAGCATGAAGTAATAGTAGTAGAAACTGTGTCTGTGACAATCAGGGAGGAACATGACTACAAATCAAGAACAATGAGCAGCAGCCTGAGGAATGAGGCTCTACCTATTCATTTCCATCTGAAGATCTCAAAGCTTTGGCAGCAAAGGTCCAGCCCACCCCAGACAGAAGCAGACACAGACATCCACCAGCCTTCTCTTGGGGTAGGTGCTCTGACCAGTCTTTATGATGCCTTTGAAGACTTCTGCAAGAGGCTTCAGCCCATATCTAAAGTATGTTCTTGCTCCCTGGAAGTCTGGCTATGAATCCCAGTTGAAAATGAGAAATATTTAAAATTAATGTTGATATTTGTAATAGGTTTAATTTTGAAAGATTAGATCTTCATACAGGTAAAAAACGATAGTGATTCTCTGAGTCAGCAATGCTGCGTATGAAGAGGAATAAGTTGGCAGGCCTGATGGAATCAGAGTGGGGTCAGAAAGGCAGAACTGCATCCTCAAAAATTCACAGGTAAGACATATGGCTCAGTCATCTTGGTGAGTATAATATGGATCTCTGTATTGGACACAACTGGCAGGGATGATGTTGGTAGTGGTGCTAGCCTGGTAGGTACCAGGGTTGAAAAAGATGCCAGTCACAACTGGCTCCATGTAGTTCATCAGTGGATGGAAGCAGCCAATCAGATGCAGAAACTTTAACCTGTCTGAATATCTCATGGTGCCTTTTCTCAGAAGTATTGATTGAGAGTAGAAGCTGTTAGTCACAGGAGACACAGAGGAAATCCAAGAGAAGAGAATGTTTGTGAGGACACACAGAAAGGAGATGTGAGTGAAGACACAGGAGGAGACTTGAATACAAATGTGAAAAGAGGCATTTGGAGAAACAAATTGGAGGAGTCGTGTAGAAGAGGATATTGTGGGGAACATGCCTAAATGCTCTTGGGATGAGGTCCTCAATACCAGAGGAAGGCCCTCTGAGGGGACTCTAGGTCGTGCAGTACCCAAGCTGGTGGAGGGACATCCCTGAGGAGATTGCAGCATATGGAGAAACCCAAGCTGAGAATCATTGCCCATAAAAATCTTCAGAGACAGGAGAGTCTGTAAAGGAGATAGGGAAATTCTATCCCTTGAAGTAAGAGATTGTGGTGGATTAAGTTGAACATGCTGATGTTATTCATATTATGCTGCAGCCATGCCAGCTTCAAATATGAAAATGCTAACTGAGGTGAAGTATTATGGGGCTTGAAGTTCAGATTGCAATGTGGGAAGCTTCCTGTTTCAGTTGCTGGTTCTGGGCTCTTGGGTGTTAGGTTTTTCTCTGCAGCCATGACAGCAGAATGAGTAGGAGTTGGATAGCACTGGTTTTGGTTTTCTGATTTATGCTGGGGTTTGTCCCCTGTATTTCACTCTGTTTCTGCAAACAGGCTAAGCTAAGGTAACCATGTATTGCATTATTGGATTAATTAGATTATTAGCTAAGGTGATTATGCATTGTGATTATGATATCTCATGTTGTATTAAACTCTTACCTCTTTATCTCAATCCTGAGTTTTGCATGTTACTTATCCTCCTCGCTTTTGCTTGTGAGAGCAGGGCCTTTAGCCCTTGTGCTAAACCATTGCAAAGATGAACAGACCTTATCTAGCACAGCTATAGTGATTTGGGAGTATTTTAAAAGTTCCTTAAAAAACTACATTCACGAAGGAAGAGATTAAGGTGTGCTGTGTGACATGTTCCAACCTCCCAAGAGTAGAAATAAGCAATCTTCTCTACTGCAAAGTGAAATATCTCTTTCTCTGTGAGGGTATCTGTGCTAGTTTGAAGCAAGCTAGAATGTTTTGGTAAAAGAACTAGATAACGGGCAGTGAAATGAAAACAATTGATGTCAACTTCTCTCACAGTCTCGCTGAGAACTCTGGGAAGAAGAAAGACTTTTTTCTCCATTTTGTTCTTCACTCTTGCTTTTGCCTTAGACCTGGTCACATCTCATTAACCCTGCTCCTACTAACCCTGCTCCCTAACCTCTTGGCTGCACCTCTCTTCTTCCTGAGAACTGGGGTAAGGTTGAGAGGGCAAGGGGAGGTGTTGGGGTGGTTTGAGAGCCCCTCCTGGGGACTCAGGTTTCTGGGAGGGGAATTGTGCTTTTGTATTGTTTATCCTTTGTATATTTCTGTATATAATTGTATATAACTGTATATATTGTAAATAGCTGCTTGTAAATTCTGCTAGCTGTAAATAAATTGCTTCATCTATATTCCCAGGGTCGGTCTGAGTTAGCTGGGGCACATACAAAGTGTGGGGGGGCGGGGTAACCCCCAAACCATCAGAGTATCTGACAATGATCAAGTAGTAAATATTACTTGTTCTGTGAAAAAGTATATTCTCTGAGTAAAAAACTGGCCATCAGAAAGTTTTCAAAGGAAAAGGCTGCTGGTTTGCTTTTAAAACATTGGGTGATTGAAATCGTTTAAAGAAATCCCTGGCAGTAGAGTTCAGGTAAAGCCTTTGTAGTGGTTCTGGGAGTTACCTGCCCCCCACACACAAGGAATTCACCCAGACTGGACTCAGCCAGATGGAAGTTAAGGAATGAAGCTTTATATTCACAGTTTAGTACAATATACAAGCAGATATTTTCAATATATTACAATTATTTACAACTATATACAGTAGCAAACAAGTTAAAAGTAATACAGAAACACAATACCCCTCCTAACACCAAAGTGCCCAGGAGGGGCTCCCAACCACCCTTCCACCTTCTTTTCCGCGCCCCTTCCCTTATCTCAGAGTCTGCCTTATGTGCAAGGTGAGTTGGAAGAATCAGCAAGGGGAGTTAGGAGGAAAATGTTTAGTTGGGTTACACACACACAGGTAGAAGCAGTTAATATTGCAGAAGCCAGGGAGAGACACAGGATGCCTTATCTATGTTTGTGTCCTTGATTTTATACATCTAAGCAAACCTAAGAGTGGAATAGACATCATATTGTTTTCTTTTCACAGCCAATAACCTATTTTCTCTCATTAAAAAATTCCACTTAACTTCAAACCAGCACAGCCCTGCTGTTCATGGTTTTGGTGAAGTTTAACTAAATGATGATGTTTTCTTTCTTTGTTGTGAAATGGTGAATGCTTCACTGCTCTTCTTAAGTGTGGACTGTGTCAATAATAAAAACCTGAGTCCTTTGGAGATGTGCAGTCTTTCTAGCCAATATAAACAACACTCTAGTGCTGCTTCTCTAATGTGATAGTTTGAAGCTAGCTAGAATGTTTTGGTGAGAAGAACTAGATTACAGGCTGTGAAAAGGAAAATGGAATGATGTCTACTTCACTCATAGGCTTGCTGAGAGATACTGGGGAGCTCCAAGCTGCATCTCTCTCTCTAACCTCACCCTCCATTTTTGGACTAATCCGCTTTGCTTCCTAACCCCCTGACTGAAACTCCGTTCTTCCTTGGGACTGGGGCAAAGTTGAGAGGGGTAGGGGGAAGGTGAAGGAGGACTCAGGTTTCTGGGAGGGGAGTTGTGTTTCTGTATTACTTTTTACCTTGTATATTTCTGTCTATAACTGTATATACTGTAAATATCTGCTTGTATATTATGCTAAGCTGTAAATAATAAGCTTCATTCAATTTCCAGAGCCATCTGAGTCTAGTCTGGGTGATTTCCAAAGTGGGGGGGGGGGGGGGGGGGGGGGGGCAGGGAACACCCAAACCATCACATCTAAAAATATCTCAAGTGTTAAAGAAGTGTGAGAAGTTACAGATTTGTTTCATGACAAATATTATAAGTTAACAAATATGTTTTTATCATGTTGCTAATTTTATAATTTAGTTTTTCTTACTTCAGCAAGCCAAGGGAAAACTTTCTTAGTGAAAGGTTTTAATCAGATTTTGGATCTGAATCAAGGTGTACAGTTATATTTACAATGGACACAGCTTTTTTTTTTTTACTTAAATTTGATTTTCTAGGGCTTTTAAGTAGAAATTTAAAGTAAGAGAAATGGCACTGTTATTCCACTGTTATGTGAATGCTAAGGTAAAGAATACAATTTAGATGCTTGATTTCTGGACACCTCCTGCAGAATTGGAGCATTGCAGAAATCTAATCTCAAATCTCTCTCAATATTCATGTCCTAAGAAAAAACATTTATGTTTGAATTTGTTCCTACATAGATGCCAGTAGCATTATGTGTATAGGATTTGTCTGAAAATTGTAAAGTAAGGATCAGAATATCCAGAAATGTACAGGGACATAGGATCATAGAACAATTTAGGTTGGAAGGAACCCTTTAAAATCATCTAGCTCAACCTTCCCTGCAGTGTTCAGGAAACTCTTTGACTAGATTAGATTTATCTGAGCTAGCTGACTGTAAAGTTTTACTCATGAAAAGGAGCATAAGGTACACCTGTCACAATCTGCTCATGAAGGTGTGATCAGTTTTGGGCCCCTGTCCTGGAGTCCTGTACCCCTAAATTCCTCTCCTGCCCGGACTTCGGGGGGAAAGGGGAAAAGCCGCCTGGTTTCCCCCCCCCCCCCCGCCTGCCCTGCAGCCGTGAAGGGGGCGGGGACTGCCCCGTGAGTTCCCGCGCTGGAGCCAGGCTGGAATTGGCCGTGCGCTTTCGCGCCTAAAGTGTGGTAACTCTGCCCTTTGTCTAGCCAAGGTTATAAATATTGGGGGTCTTCCCACCTTTGGGGTTCCCGCTTTGGATTTTGCGTGTGCCTGGACGCATGTCTCTGCCTGAGTTCGTTCACTCTCCTGTGCCTGGATTGCAGAGAGACCAAAGGATTTGTTTTACTGTTAGGCACACCTTTGTCTGCCTAGCGACCCTTAACGACTCCTGCAGCCGCTGGAGGAGGAAGACAGACCGCACGAGCCAGCCTGAGTGAGTTATTTGGCTTAGCTTAATTTAGTAAGAAACCGCTATTAATTAATAGCTGAGTCCTTTTCCAAAAACTGACTTCCAAATATATATAGTCAGATTATTAATGGTATCCTCGTAGAATTCTCATGCAACTCAACCTGTTTATCAAACGAAATTAATCTTTGTATATATAGTTGTGGGGGCGGGTTTTGTAAAAATAAAAAGTATCTATTTTTGATAAATTTTCGACTCGGCCACGTATTTCTGCCCTCTGCAACAGCCCCTTGCTATGAGAAAGACATTGAGTGCTGGTGAATGCATGTGAATAAAGGCAACAACAGGTTGGGAGGTGATCTGCTGAACAGCCCCATGGAGAAGGACCTGGTAGTCCTGGTGGATAACAAGTTGTCCATGAGACAGCAATGTGCCCTTGTGGCCAAGAAGGCCCATGGGATCCTGGGGTGCATTAAGAAGAGTGTGTCCAGCAGATTGAGGGAGCTTCTCCTCCCCCCCTACTCTGCATTAGTGAGACCTAATCTTGAGTACTGCATTCAGTTTTGAACTCCCCAGTTTAAGAGGGACAGTAATCTACTGGAGACAGTCCAATGGAGGGATGCAAGGATGATTAGGGGACTGGAGCACTGCCTGATGAGGAAAGGCTGAGGGACTTTGGGCTTTTCAGTCTGGAAAAGAGAAGACTGAAAGGGGATTTGATGAATGTTTCTAAATATCTGAGGGCTTTCAGGAGAAGAGGACAGGCTCTTCTGTCCTGTGATAGAACAAGGAGCAATGGATGTAAGCTGCAGCATAGGAGGTTCCACCTCAACATAAGGGGGAATTTCTTTGCTGTAGGGGTCACAGAGCACTGAAACAGGTTTGCCAGAGAGGTTGTGGAGTGTCCTTCTCTGAAGACTTTCAAGGCCTGTCTGGATGTGTGTGCTAGTTTGAAGCTAGCTAGTATGGTGAAATCTACTTCACTCATAGGCTTGATGAGATGTATTAGAGCAAGAATCCAAACAGATTAGGGAGACGCTCTCTGTCTGGGCTGCGGGATGCATTTCTCTCTCTAACCTAGCCTGCCATCTCTCTGATTAAGCCACCTGCTTCCTACCCACCCTGGCTGAGCCTCCAATCTTCCTTGGGCAAAAGTCAAGATCTGGGGTAAAATAGAGAGGGGTGGGAGAAGGTGGAAGGGCAGTTGAGAGCCCCTCCTGGGGACTCAGGTTTCTGGGAGGGGTGACTCCACCCATGAGCACAGCTGTGCCGGACATGCCAAATGGTATGCTACCATAGACATTGCTAATGCTTTCTTCTCTATCCCCATAGCAAAGGAAAGGAGTGCAGGCCTCAGTTTGCGTTCACCTGGAGAATGTGTTCTTGTGTGACCTAAGCTAGATTGTATGGTCCTGCTCTGGCAGGGGGCTTGGACTCAATGATCTCTTTGGGTCCCTTCCAACCCCTGGCATCCTGTGATCCTGTGAACAAACTTGGTGAAGGATTCGGAGAACAAGGATTATGAGGAGTGTCTGAGAGAACTGGGGTGGTTTAGCCTGGAGAAAAGGAGGCTGAAGAGAGACTTTATCACTCTTTACCTGGAAGGAGGTTCTAGTGGTCTCTTCTCCAGTTGGTCTCTTCTCCAGTTGGTCTCTTCTCCTAGGTAACAAGCGATAGGCCAAGAGGAAACAGCCTCAGGTTGCACTGGTGGGAACTTATATCGGACATTAGAAAAAAAATCTTCACCAAAAGGGTGGAACAGTCTAACAAGCGAAATGGTGGAGTTGTCTTTCCTTGGAGGTATTTAAAAGATGTGTAGTTGCAACAATTAGGCACATGGCTAAGTGGTGGGCTTTGCAATGCTAGGTTAATGCTTGGCCTTGGTGATCTTTGTTGTGGAAGGGGTTCTCTGTGGCTACACCTATTTGGCGGAGGTGAGAAATTAATTTGAGGTGATATAAATTTCATATTAAAATATAATTTATTAAAATTAATATTTGTGAACTATTGCCACCCCCAACCACTGTGTAATAATATTTAGTTCTGTGTAAGATTATGAAAACAATTAGGATAGAATATATACAGGGATTTGGTTAATAACTAGCAAAACATTCAAACTATAAACAGAGAGAGGAGTTTCCCTTCTGGCTTAGTGCCACTTGGGAGCTTATGCTGTTTGCCCAGCAGAGGGGCTGAAACTCTTTCTGCTCTAAGGCAGAGATAACTTATATTACAGAGGAATTAAAGCTTTACTTATGAGTGTTGTTATTAATTATTAATCACCCTCCAGGGTTGTGTCACAGCCTGTGCCCAGTATCTGGACTTCAGGGGATCCTTGCCTGTGGACCCTTGGATGCTGAAATCTTCCTGGCTTGAGGGGAAATGATAAATCTTCCCAGTCTCTGGGGTAAATAGTTTTCTCTAACCTTTGTTCTGCTGGCGAGGGATGATCTCTGTCTCGATGCTGCTGTCTTCTTCTGGATACTGCATCTAGGGATTATCATCTGGCAGGATTCCAGGAACAGGAGAAGAATGTCCATGCTGGCTCTGGCATGATCCTCTTCACGTATTCAGGCCGTGTGTGTGTGTGCAGACAATCCAGAAGTCTGCTTCCTGGTTCTCTCCAGGCTTTTATCAGGCAATAAGCAGCAGGCATGCAGTGTGCTAAGCTGCTGGGAGTCTAAGTTCCATAGATAAAGCAAGACTGGGAGTCTAAGTTCCATAGATAAAGCAAGACAGCTTGCAGATATGCACAGCTGGTGCTAGTTTAGGAGGCTACCGGCTCCTTATATATATATTATGTGCAGGCTTAAATGAGCTCTGCATCTAAAGTATGCAGTCAGGTTAGCTGCGATTAAGATCAATGCATGAGGTCTGTGCCTCTGAGAGCATCGGAGCTATGCAATGGCATCCGAGCGTGTGAGTATGAGTGGCTGAGCACTTCAGGTGAAGGTCAGTGCTGAATCTGATCCTTGCAGGTGGGTCAGAGAGCTGAGCTGCGCTGAGCTGAGCTGAACTGAACACGTAGTTCTCCTGTGCACCCACCTTTATGGACTGTGGGCCGAGATTAATGGCCCTTTGGCCACCAGAGTGACCAATCAGGTTAGCAGCAAGCCCTACCATAATGGGCAGGAGGCTCTTGCCTGGACTCTCCCAAATATGGGGATCACATGGGCTTGCCCCAGGGACACACGAGTGTGATGGTTTGGGGGTTACCCCGCCCCCCCACACTTTTGAATTTGCCCCAGCTAACTCAGACGGACCCTGGGAATATAGATGAAGCAATTTATTTACAGCTAGCAGAATTTACAAGCAGCTATTTACAATATATACAGTTATATACAATTATATACAGAAATATACAAAGGATAAACAATACAAAAGCACAACTCCCCTCCCAGAAACCTGAGTCCCCAGGAGGGGCTCTCAAACCACCCCAACACCTCCCCCCGGCCCTCTCAACCTTACCCCAGTTCTCAGGAAGAAAAGAGGTGCAGCCAAAAGGTTAGGGAGCAAGGTTAGTAGGAGCAGGGTTAATGAGATGTGACCAGGTCTAAGGCAAAAGCAAGAGTGAGAGACAAAATGGAGAATGTTTTCTTCTTCTTCCCAGAGCTCTCAGCGAGACTGTGAGAGAAGTTGACATCAATTGTTTTCATTTCACTGCCCCTTATCTAGTTCTTTTACCAAAACATTCCAGCTTGCTTCAAACTAGCACAACGAGCTAGGTGCGTGTGGCTTACACAACCTGTTTACAACCAGGGCTCCTGGCAGAAAAACATGTCCAGGCATGTAGGGGCATAAAGAAGCCTCTGTTTGGGCCTACAGGCCCTCCACGACAATCTTAATGGTCACCAATATTTTTTTTTCAGTATAAACAACTATGTGATTCTACGCAAGTTAATGCCAGTATATTTGTGCACTGTAAAACATAAACAAGAGAAAAAATTAATGAGAATCATGCACATACTTTTAATCAAAATTTCTTATGCTTCATATCAGATAAGAAATAAAATACAATAAACACTTGGATTACAATTTATTCTGAATAGAGAGAACTATATTTTATTATAGTAACTCAATCAGTAATCATCACAATGTAATTTTAACTTTTCCATGCTCTATGGGTTCTTTTCCTTCCTGACTTACTTTCCTTCTGATTTTCTTTCCTCCTCAGTACATGGTGGATTTGTGCTATCAAACACAAGACACCATTAATACTGCAACAGACAGTTTTCTGTGTTTGCTGGATAGTGAATACAGCCAGTGCTGGATAGAACATGGACTTTATTCCTATGGTTTGCGAAATCACTCAGGAAAATGACAGTTTCACTGCAAAACTTCACAGGAACAAACTGACGACAAATCCATACTCGTATTAACTCTATACATCACCAGTGAAAATATGCTAGGATCTGATCTCCAGAGGCACCAAACATGTACAACTCCATCAGTCTTTTCAGTAACAATGAAATACTTAGAGAAGTAACTTTTAAAATAGATAGTTCTGATGAATGTCAGGCTTTTTTTTTTCAGGAAACTGAAGATTAATTTTGGTACAGATAGCTGATTAACTTTGCTTTTCTAGAGCTGTCAGTTCTTAGAAGATGTGATCGTGTTTTGAACATATGAAAGTTTAAATCTTTCATTCAGAAAGCCCTTTGGACAATTTTTTTTAGTTGCAGCTGCCTTTAATGCACAGTATTTGCTAACAAAGGCAAACAAAGCATATGATTTCAAACTCCAGGGTTACAAGAATGGTAGTAATAGAACACACAGTAAAACTTCAGAATACTTGTTAAGTTCTTCTGGAAATTGTTATTAGAAGAATTTGACATTAAAAGATGTCCATTCTTGCTGTCTGTACTTTACAGGATCAGTGGAATTCTGACCGTAGCCAGCCCTGACAACTTGCTCTAGGTAAATCTGCATTAACACTGGGATTGAACTGGATGATTTACAGAGGTCTCTTCCAACCCTTACCATTCTGTGATTCTGTGGTAGTCTGTGGGATGTAGACTGTGATAAAACATTGCACATTTCTCTCACAGGGCCAATGTGAACGCAGAGTCACTGCTTAATATTTGTAATCCCACTTTGAGATCCTCACAGAAAGGAACATGACTGTTCAAAGTATTTATTTTTGCCAGTAGATAATATTTGTGACTTTGTTTTCAGTGTCAGTCAGATCTCAGAAGGTATTTCCTGACAAAATCTTTTAAATGAGTAGGAAAAAAAACAAACATAACTTAGTAACCTGTATTTAACAAACCAGGTCACTCCATCTGTGGTGATGATATTGTAGTGTAACTGTGTTGTCATGAACACTAACGGAGAAAAAAGATCTGGATTAGAGATTGTGAAGTAATCTTTAGAAACCAATTATGTGAAGTTTGTCAACCAAAGAGGCCCTAACCTACAGGGAGAGCTAATAGTTTTATTTCAAAGACAAAGTTACAGTTTAACGTAGGGCCTCTGCAACCCATCTAGTTCTTGTTGAAATAACCTACTTATAAAATGCCAGGATTGTTTTGTTTCGCTTTTTAGTTTTGTTTCACTGATATTTTATTTTAGTTAAAATTTTGCTTGGCTAACATGACAATGTGTGTGTGTTTAATTTCTCCAGCACTGTAGATATAAACTTTCTTCCAGCTAATATCACAAAATGTAACAAGGAGTTAAGTTGGAGTCGCAAAGTCTGCAGTTCGTAACTTGACATCCTGTCTTTGCAGAGTCCACTCTGCAGCTGACACAAAGCTCTATTTAATGTGCTGCCAATCACTTCTAGTCAAGTACAGTACCGTAAATCCTTGAGTACTCTTTCAAAATGATTTTGTTTATATCTTTTTCCATTTAATCTGGCTCGCTCTCATCGTACAGTAAAGTGTAAATTCAAACAAAATTGCCAGTATTTGCTCTAGGAAAAAGTTATCCTTTAAACATCTTTCATCATTTCTCATAAACTTCTGGGAAGAAACCAGTGTGCTAAGGTGCAAGAGAGAGGCTGTGAGATCTCTCTGTAGGCTTCAAATGATCAGACATGTACTGTTAAGCACGTATTGATAGTGCAGATTTGAAGGACTGAGGTTCACAAATAATTACAGAAGACTAGCTACAGTTAATAACCATTTGATCATCTGTCTTAGCTGAACTTTACCTTAACCCTCCTCTGCTGTTCTTTACTTGTTCAGTTTTGCCGATGCCCATATGGCCTTTCCTTCTGTGAATATTTCTACTGTTTTGATTATAGAACAATTATTATTAATTTTGTAATTAATTTAATCATCAGGTTATTGTTTTAATTTTCAAACTGTAGATTGTCAGTACTACTTTAAAAATTTCTAGTCAATTTACTGACATTCAACATTGGTCTTCAGTTGGACAAGTCTTCAGTAGACTATTTTAAGATTTAAAAATAATTATGTACATAGTCTTCACTATGCTAACCTTCACAATCTCCTATAAATCAATTCAATATCCTAACATTCTCAACAGAGGTCAGTATCTTTAGATTTCTCATTAGATTGCATTTTGCCATAGTGCGTATGGAGAGCTTAGTAATGCATCTATGTCAACTGTGTATTTCCACCCATAATGTAGCCAGTCAATAATTTCTCTGGGACACAAAATCTCTTTCTGGTTTGTGTTTTAAAATGTCTGACCATAGGGATGTGGGCATAGCACACAGATATAGTAATAAAGATGGCAGCAGCAAGAGTACTCAAAATATCACCTCTGACATAGAGATTTCAGAATCCAGATTAGATCAACCTGCTAACTGAATAAGAACTGAATAAGAGTTGCTGAACACACATATAAACAGAAATAGTCATTTCGCAGCTGGGATCTTTACACTGAGCGTTTCTGTAGTAAGTCATAATTTAATGAGTATATTTTTATCCAAGAGGCAAAGAGCAGTGAGATTCCTCAGCAAGTGGTAGTATTGGTGCTGAAGTGATACACTCTTGATTGGCAGTGAAAATGTCAGCAAATGTTTCATATATAGGTGCTTTCTTGATACACAGCTAAGTGAGCTTAGGTGTAGTGATTAGACAAAATTGGATGAATAAAAGTAAGATGAAAAAAGATACACTAGATATGATTACTATAAAAATTGCTAAGAGACCATCTTGTTATACAGCACTACTTCTGTGATGTGATTGTATCTGATTGTACTACTTCTAACGAGTTGTATGGGGGAGCTAGAGGTGTGGAGGAGTAATGTATTTATCAGTCAGATGAAAACACATGATTTATCTTTATATTTATCCCCAATCCAGTCATAATTTAGGTTTAAGATAGTAGTCTTGAAATGTTGACATTTATATTCGGGAATTCATTTAATTTCAGAGTTTACCCACTAAATAATAATACAACCATGAAAATACTTGAAAACTTTCACCAGTTATTATAAGAAAAGTTCAAATTAGCACGGTAAGTACAAATTAGAAAAAGGTCAAATGCAAAATTATCTTAGGTCTGAAATGCTATTTGTTTTCCTGGTCCTGGTCTAGACACAAGTTAATGTGAAAAGTTTTTGATGTAAGAAAATTTTCAGTGTAATATTGCTACACAGATAAGCTAAATAGAGAATTCAGTACGGCATCTCACTAAACATGTTTGTAATATCTGATATTTGGTGTTAGATTACTGCTTTGCATCATTTTAAAGATACAACAGAGTGCTACTGGCTTACTAGTTATGACTCCATATCATTCAATGGTTGCAATTATATTCACTGTTGATGCTGTAAATTTTAGCACTCCTCCATCTCTCTTTGAAGTCAACTATACTTGCTTGATTTACAGATCATCAATGCAAATCTATCTGATAATACAGGGATGGAGATTAGGACTTTTATTGATCTTTATATATAAGATACAGACAAAGAAATGGAAGGTAGAATCTCTAAGATAGGAAGCAATTAATTGACCACATCTCCTTTTAATACAACCTCATGGTGTTTTCAATACACTTGTCAAGAAAAGGGATTTGTTTTTCATGCAGTTTATGTATAATTTGGGTTACAAGTTTTCATAAGTACTGGAAAGGGCAAAAGGCTTTGCTCAGAACCTAATGTGGAACAGTTTTATTTTCTGCTGTATTCATATATTGCATGAATATTACCCTTTCATTTCTATACCTGTTGTCAAATTTGAATGATCATTTTCCAGTGTTTGTTATGTAGCTTCTAAGGATGTTCACAAGAGCTGATCAACACTGGAGGGCATTTTATATCTTGTAGAGGGTAATAGATCAAAAAGTTTTAAAAAAAGCTTGTAATCTGTAATGAAAGACACTGCAGTGGTCCATTCAAATTTCATTGTCATTAACATTTTCCACTAGTTTGAAAATCTCATAAGAAGAAATTGTAGTAGGGATGCTGAGGATTTTGTTGTTACTGGTTTTGTTTCTGATACTGATTCTACCTATGTGTTACCATGGGTTCTATGATGATTTAGAGACAAAAGTTTATCTATTCTGTGAGGTGGTAATTCCAGAGTGCCACACTGCTATTAATCTGGTTTACAGGAAAGAAAATGCATAGACATATTTCAAATATATCAAACTTCATAAACTGCAAGAAAATTAATTCAGGAAGGACAAAGACTCATTTCTTACCATCATTCTTTTTAGCTGGATTGAAATTCTACTCATCCATTAATTCCTATCTACAGTTAAGAGTTACAGAGCTTTTCTGCCAACAAATAATTTTGATTCCAACACCAATAGGTTTGGACAGCAAAAGCAGTTGGTTCTGAACGCTCTGCAACAAAAGTAGTTGGTTTCAGAAGTAGACTGACCTGGTCAGATTTAGAGGTCATCTGTCTAATTGTTTTGCATGTGACGAAGAAACATCAGCCAGTTTCCAGTCAGATGTAGTATCTAGCAGTGGCAATGATTCTGCTAGCTTTTCCTCACCTCTTTTCTCCCGTTCCTTTGCCCCAAATTTAATTACAACTGTTCAGTGTATATTTGGCATACAATTACAATATGATAAAAAAAGAGGCAAGTATATATAAAGACATATATAATTTAAATTGAACAACATTTAAAGCTTCTTCAAATACATGGAAGCATGCTAGAATCAAATATATATTTTATAAAATGTATTCTTTCATAAGCGATCAGTGAATCAGTTTTATGTACTTCAGAAACATACAGTAGGAAAAGGACCTCAAAAAGAGTGCATTTTTAGCAATTTAAAATAAAAGAAAAAGACTTTACTTGTCCAGCTCTTCATGTGAACCTAAATTAGCATTCTGTGTTCGTTTTGAGCTTAGATAGATTTGAAGCCTTTCATGTCTAAAACCGCATGATCAAGGGCAAAATCTTTTGCTAGCACTGGAATCTGGAGGGGGAAACAAGACACATGGCTTTATCGCTGTGTGTTTTACTGCAGAGACCATGAAAACGCATCTCCATTGTGCTTTATTTAATTAAAGCACACTGCCCCCTTTTGAATTTCTTTTTAACAAAATGTAAAGCTTTCTCATTAGAGATACATGTAGTATATATTCTCTTGCCAGAGCACCAGCCTTAACTATACTTTCAACAGCTTACAAATGACAAATCCCATATAGAATGATTTGATAGTCTCATCATTAATTCAACTGCAGAAAACTTGCCTGGGCAAGAAACACATCTAAATATCATCCCTCATGAAATATTATCTTGTGATTAGCTTGAATTCTCACTAGCAGGAAATGTATATAAGAATGGTAATGGAACACAGTTGCATCTCTCTTTAGTTTTATCCAGTGCTTCCCATTTTAGAAATTATTCACTGAAATTTGAAGATTATCACTGAAAATAAGATAATTTTCTGTGTTATGAAATACATTTATTCTAGTAGATTATCTACTAAAAATTGCACTTAGATTTGGCCTGATGTTAAACACATTTATCATGAGTATTTTTAAAGTTAAATTTGAACCTATAAATCACTGTTCCTCTAATTCAGCTGAAACTGGAAACTAGAAAACAAAACAACAGAAAGAAGGACAAATGCAGTGGAGCACTGTGGAGAGGGGAAAACAATATGGAAAGAACAAAAATGACAGTGAAAGAAAGAGAGTGAAAATTCACTATTTATACTACATAAATTGCAGAAAGCTTCTGAAGTCTGTGTGAGACTAGGTCTCTACATATGGACACCTTAAAGAAACGAAGTTCATAGGATCACAGGATGTTAGGGATTGAAAGGGACCCAAAGAGATCATTGAGTCCAACCCTCTTGCTGGAACAGGACAATACTACCTAACATAGATCACAGAGGAACACACCCAGATGGCCCTTGAAAGTCTCCAGGGAAGGAGACCTAATGACAACCCTGGGGAGCCTATTCCAGTGCTCTGTGACCCTTACAGTAAAGAAGTTCTCCCTTGTGTTGAGGCAGTATGTCTTTTGCTGCAACTTGCACCCATTGTTCCTTGTCCTATCACAGGGAGCAAGTGAAAAGGGCCTGTCCTGGCCAGCCTTCAGATACTTATAAAATCATAGAATCAACCAGGTTGGAAGAGACCTCCAAGATCATCCAGTCCAACCTAGCACCCAGCCCTAGCCAGCCAACTAGACCATGGCACTAAGTGCCTCATCCAGGCTTTTCTTGAACACCTCCAGGGATGGTGCCTCCACCACCTCCCTGGGCAGCCCATTCCAATATCACATCATTCTCTCTGGGAAGAACTTCCTCCTAACATCCAGCCTATACTTTCCCTGGCACAACTTGAGTCTGTGTCCCCTTGTTCTATTGCTGGTTGCCTGGGAGAAGAGGCCACCCCCCACCTGGCTATAATGTCCCTTCAGGTAGTTGTAGACAGCAATGAGGTCACCCCTGAGCTTCCTCTTCTCTAGGCTGCACACCCCCAGGTCCCTCAGTTTCTCCTCATAGGGTTTGTGTTCCAGGCTTTTCACCAGCTTTGTCTCCCTTCTCTGGACACGTTCCAGCACCTCAACATCTCTCTTGAATTGAGGAGCCCACAACTGGACATAGGACTCAAGGTATGGCCTGACCAGTGCTGAGTACAGGGGAAGAATAACCTCCCTTGTCCTACTGGCCACACTGTTCTTGATCCAGGCCAGGATGCCATTTGCTCTCTTGGCCACCTGGGTACACTGCTGGCTCATCTTCAGCCTACTATCTATCATTATCCCCAGGTCCTTTTCTTCCTGGCTGCTTTCCAGCCACTCTGTCCCCAGCCTGTAGCGCTGCTTGGGGTTGTTGTGGCCAAAGTGCAGAACCCTGCACTTGACCTTGTTAAATATCATCCCTTTGGCCTCTGCCCACCCATCCAGCCTATCTAGGTCCCTCTGCAGGGCTCTCCTACCTTCCAACAGATCAACACCTGCTCCTAGTTTGGTGTCATCTGCAAACTACTGATGCGGGACTCAATCCCCTCGTCCAGATCATCAATAAAGATATTGAACAGGACTGGGCCCAGCACTAATAAACATTTATCAAATCCCCTCTAAGTCTTCTCTTTTCCAGACTAAAAAGTCCCAGGTCTCTCAGCCTCTCCTCGTAAACCATGCCCTCATCCTTGCAGCCCTCCAACCTTGTCCAGCAGATCCCTATCCCTCTTCAACTGAGCCCAAAACTGAACACAGTATGGCAGAGTAGAGGGACAGGAGAACCTCCCTTGATCTGCTGGACACACTTCTCCTAATACACCCCAGGATCCCATTGGCCTTCTTGGCCACAAGGGCACATTGCTGTGCCATGGTTAACTTGTTATCCACCAGGACCTCCAGGTCCCTCTCCACAGGACTGCTTCCTCCCCAGATGCAGGACTCTGCACTTGTCCTTGTTGAACTTCATCTGGTTCCTCTGTGCCCAGCTCTTCAGTCTCTCCAGGTCTCTCTGAATGGTCGCACAGCCTTCAGCTGTGTCAGCCAAGCCTCCCAGCTTGATGTCATCATCAAACTTGCTGAGCAGACACTCTGTGCCCTCATCAATGTCATTGATGAAGATGTTGAAAGGAACTGGCCCCAGCACTGATCCCTGGGGGACACCACTAGTCACAGTTCTCCTGCTGGACCTGGCACTATTGATCACCACCCTCTGAACTCTATCTTGCAACCAGTTCCTAACCCACCTCCCTGTCCACTCTTCCACCCCACACTTCCTTAGCAGTTCCTTAGCTTGCTCACTAAAATGTCATGGGAGAGGGTGTCAAAGGCCTTGCTAAGATCAAGGTAGACGACTAAGTTCTTCTATCTTAATGTGTGTGAGTAAAAAAATTATCTTTATGTAAAACCAAATCTAACCAAAACTAATGATAAAAAGCAATATGAAATGTTCACATATAAAGAAAAATCGCGTATAGGCATCTCAGATTTATATTCAAAGTGAAAAAAGTTCTGCAACATTTGAGAATGCAAAACGTTTTTCAGAAGTTTCAGGAGATAAACTTCTTGCAATATTTTACTGTAGAGAAATTGTTTTTAGCAAGTATAGCAAAATTTAGCAATACTTAGCCATGATTTTTCTGCTAGCACATGTCCAGTATTGAAGAAAATGCATGAAGAATTTCAAGGAGTATTTGAAATATTGGAAATAATTTATTTACTAAATTACTTAGAACTTAGCATTTAATATGTATCTGTATCTTTTTTATACTGCTTGCCAAGTGACCACAGTTGAGTTATGTAGGTATATTTGTAGAAAGGTAATTGTAGAATGGCTGCTTGACAGAATTGCAAAAACCAGAAGGTTTGTTACCTTCTGCAGACAGAAACTTACAACAGTTTTAAACAGAAAAAGCTTCTTGTGTCCAGTACAACTAATTCTGAATATGCAAGGTCACACAGATTTTAAACAAGACAATTTCAAAAGATAAACATTTGAAATAATAAATGCAAATGAATTAAAAAATGCATTTAGAAAAAAATACTTCCTATGAATTATTCACTAAGAGTAGGATCCATAAAACCGCTTAGAAAGTTTGCAAGGTTCTGAGTTTTGGGCACTGCAATACAAAAGAGATGTGGAGGTGCTGGAGCAGGTCCAGAGGAGAACAACGAAGCTGGGGAAGGGCCTGGAGAATAAATCTGATGAGGAGTGACTGAGGGAGCTGGGGATGGTTAGTTGAGGAAGAGGAGCCTGAGGGAAGACCCTATTGCTGTCTACAACTACCTCAAGGGACATTGTGGAGAGGCTGCTATTGGTCTCTTCTCACAGGTAATTTGAGACAGAACAAGGGGGAATGGCCTCAAGCTGAGACTGGGGAGGTTTAGATTGAACATTAGGAAAAAAGTTTTTCATGGAGAGAGTGGTCAGGGACTGGAATGAGATGCTCAGTGAAGTGATGGAGTTACCAACCCTGGACATGTTTAAGGGTTGTTTGGATGTGGTGCTTAGGGATAAGGTTTAAGGTGACTCTTGTAGAGTAGGGTTCCAGGTTGGACTTGGTGATCCTGCAAGTCTTTTCCAACATAGATGGTTCTGTGGTTCTGTGAGTCTTTCAAGACAATTTTATAGACAGTTTGACAAAGTGATTGTGTCAACATCCACAGGTACTGTGACTTTTCCCCTACCACACCCTTTGACTACAGATATGTCTCCCTAAATTCAGCTTTGGACAAGACAGGGATTTTGTGCAATGTGCTTCATTAATTTGCTAAACTTCACAACACCCATGAACTTTACAGGAGCCATTTTTTAATAATATAGCTATTTCATAGTTATGACCTGGTCATTTTGCCTTCTAACCTTCCCATTTCAGGAACACATGTGTGTGGAGAGGGCACCTATGTTACTCCTTGAAGTTCCACTGAGTTCAGTGAAGATTGAATTAAGCTCATTGTCACCATGGGTGTAATTACAGGTGCATTGTAAATATTAAAACAGAGCAATTTGTAGACTTGTTCTTTAGAACCCACTGACTGAAAGAATTCTTCTCTCTTTTCCTTCAGTCATAAGTACTGTAAAACTACCTCATATTTTGATAAAGAAAATGCTTTTAAAACCTAACCAAACAAAACTGTATGCATACATTTTGGGTCTTGGAAAGAAATCAGTCAGGCTAAAGGTTTTTTCTTTGAGAGAACTGGAGGTGGATTAAGTTGCACTTTTACCTTTACTTTATATCTTTTGAAATGAGTAATAACTCCTGATTTTTCAAATATAGGTCTGCACAGGTTAATTTCTTCACCCCTTTTTTATTACTTGTGGCTGTGCATTTTTATTATAATCACCTTTTGTAAATAATATATTTATATGAGAAGAAATGTTGTACATAGAAAGACTGTGATGTTGCAAGACCTTGCCAAGCAGCTGATGGAAAATTGTTGCTCTTTGGGGAGATGGCTAAATGGAGACTAACCAGGAGGAAAAGCATGGGTAAGCATTGCTTGCTCTTTATCACTGAGCGGAAGTAAGCTTTGAAATGTTTGCATTGTTTAATTGTGTACAACACTGTCTAGAAAAAGGGCAGCATAGAGAATGGAAATTGTAATAGTTGAGAAGCTGTGAAGTTGAGAAGCTGTGAACTTAGGTGCACACCTCATCATGAGACTAACAGGATCCGTCATAGATCTGACTTCCACAAAAATGGCAGATGTCTGGGTGTACTTTAACACAAGATGGGATTCAACTCCAGTCCTCTGTTCATTCCTTCTATCCAGCTGTTGTGGATGGGGATTTCTCAGTACCTACACCTATTTGGCGGAGGAAAGAAATTAATTGGGGCGATATAAAATTTTATATAAAAATATATTTATTAAATTTAATATTCTTGAACTCTCGCCACCCCCAACCACTGTATATTAATATTCAGTTCAGTGCACGGTTATGAAAACAATTTAGGATAAAATATGTACAGGGAATTTGTTATTTAACTAGCAAACATTCAAACTATAAACAGAGAGAGTTTTCCCTGCGGCTTAATGCCGCTTGGGATCTTTGTGCTATTTGCCCAGCAGAGCGGACTGAAACTCTTTCTGCTCTATGGCAGAGACAACTTATATTACAGAAGTATCAAAGCTTTTAGTCACAATTCTTTATCAGTTATTAATCACCCTCTGGGGCTGCATCACAGCCTGTGCCTAGTGTCCAGACTTCAGGGTCTCTGCCTGTGGACTCTTTGAGGCTGGAATTTTCCCAGCTTGAGGGGAGAGGATAAATCTTCCCAGTTTCTGGGGAAATATTTCTGACCTTTGTTCGCCTGGCAAGGGATGATCTCTGCCTTAGTGCTGCTGTCTTCTTCTGGATGCTGTGCCCAGGGATATCAGCTTGGCAGGATTTCAGGAGCAGAAGAAGAATATCTGTGCTGTCTCTGGCACAGTTCTCCACAGCTTCAGGCCACATGTGCAGTGTGCTAGGAGTCTGAGCTCCTTAGGTAAATCAATGCACGATCTGGTCCTGATAGCAATATAGCTTGCAGGTGTGCACAGGTGGCTTAGGAGGCTATAGGCTCCTTATATATATGTTATGTGCAGGCTTAAATGAGCTCTGCATCTAAGGTACGCAGGCAGGTGAGCTGCTAGTAAATCAAAGCATGAGGTCTGAGCCTCTGAGCATCGGAGCTATGCAATAGCATCCGAGTGTGGGGGTCTGAGTGGCTAAGCACTGCAAGTGTGGGTCAGAGCTGTGTCTGATCCGTGCAAGTGAGTCAGAGCAGCAGGGCACTGCAGTGGCATCCGAGCTGAGCTGCAGGTAAGGTCAGAGAGCACGTGGTTTATCTGTGCACCCCTATTTATTGACAGTGGGCTGAGATTAATGGCCTCTTTGGCCACTAGAGTGACCAATCAGGTTGGCAGTTAGCCAAACCTTACCATAATAGGCAGAAGCTACTTGCCTGGACTTTCCCAAATATGGGGATCACATGGATTTGCCCCAAGGAGACATGAGCTGGGTGTGTGTGGGCTTACACAATCTGTTTACAACCAGGGGTCCTGGTGGGAAGACATGTCCAGGCAAGGCAAGGCATAAGCAAGCCTCTTTTTGGGCCTACAGGCCCTCCACGACACCAGCACTAATTAGTGTATGGCCCTGGATACATCCCTGTGCAACGTGTAGTAGATTATAATGTCCTGCTCTGGCAGAGGGGTTGAACTTGATGATCTCTGGAGGTCTCTTCCAACCACTAACATCCTGTGATCCTGTGATTCTGAGATCCTGTGATCTCTTTATGACATTGTAAAGGTGAAGCACAGATGAATTTAAGACTGTTAATTTATAATACTTAGTCCATTTCTTGTTAGCCATTGCCAGAATATGAGAGAGAGTAGACTGTTGTGTTTATTATTGCTACTGTGTTTATTATTGCCATAGCTGGTTAAGCAGGTCACGTTTCTTACTGCACAGTTTGAGCATCTTTTCTTTCAGTCAGTCTGCCAGGATCCTAGTGATGAACAATCTTTCAATGAAAGCTGTATCAGATCAAGACTGACACTTCTGCATTTTTGTCTTTGGAGTCTTGCCCTCATTTCTCACATTCGATACATATACATGTTTTTTTGGCTCACTGCATCCATGCCCATCTGTTGCAGTGGCATTGTGCCTGGCATTCACAAGTTGGTCAGAGTGTTCAGTATGGTATAATTGGTGTTAATTCTAGAGGAACAATCTTCCAAACTCTGGAACTCCTCCCTCTGGGATGAAAATTCAAGTATCACTATTGCATGACTCATTGCAACTGGTTGCACCCATCAGATTTAGTGTGCCACAGGAAAACTGAAGACAGGAGGAAAGAGCACATGCTTCTTGGACACTGACAAGGAAAGAAGAGATGTTTTACTTCGAAAAGAGATCACATGGTCCTCATGAAGGCTCTTAGTTTCCTATAACAGGAGAAGAAAATGTCCACATACCTCATTTGTGAACAACATACATATGAACCTTAACTGTCAATTACACCTCAGGAGAGTTTTATCTTAATTAAAAAAAAAATATCTAAATGGAACTACCTTTTTGAGAACAATGTTTGTCATTGAAGAACAGATCATGCTGAGATTTACAAAATGAACTACTAAGTACTATGTTCAAAGGAAAGTCCTGGTGTAAAAGGTAACCAGTCACAGTAATTAATTAGATTTGACTTTGAGAAGAGGAAGTAACTCTACAAACTATGATACTGAGTTCTGAGAGACATGTAGAGTATAATGGGCTAGAAAAGGTCTCTTTCTCAATCTAGAAAGACTGAGAGCATAAAGTGTTTGCAGATGATGATAAAGCTCTTTGAGTCTGCAAGCTTGTTTGTTTGCCCTTTCTTTCATGCTTGGAATGCATTATCCTGTACAGGGCCAGTGTTCAATATTCAGTCAGATTTGTTCAATAAAAGGAAGATATTCACATCAGAACTAAATTTATTTGTGGATTTGTTGTTGAATTATTCCTTCTACTTCAAAAGTAATTTTACCGTTCACCTGGTTTTTATGGTGAGACTGGGACAGTGAAAAAGATCTGACAGTAGGAAGAAAATAGATTAAGGACTTTAAATACTTAGTTGTTGTCAAATGGCATTGACAAAGGTTTTCTTGGCCAGGAGGCCATAAAATCCTCAGAGACATGAAGCAATTAATGGAGTTCTCCTCTTTTTAAGACAGATTAATAAATAAGTTTATTTCCTAAATTTTGCTGTCTGTGATGCTCCTTCACCCCAGGTTGAATTTGGCCTCTCCATGAGAGATTTTATGCAAAACAGTCGCAATGTGTCAAAGTTTTGTGCTCGTGTTCAAAATTGCATCCCATGTTAATGCTTCATTATCACTCTAGATTTACCACTAGAGATAATCTACTACTGGTAAATCATTCTAGATTTACTACTACGTGCTGCACACTCCTTGAGAACAACAAGGGGGGAAAAAAAGTTAGGATATTAATAACATTGAAAAACAAACAAACAAACAAAAACGAAGCCAAAGCAACAACAATTAAAAAAACACACACATACACAACCTCAAACCCAAAACAAAACAAAAAGCAAGTCCCCAAACAAAACATTCACTATAATGTATTTTTAGCAGTCACAGCAAAGTTGGTTTTGTGGAGAAGAATTGTACCTTTACAAGCATTTGGATTTTTTCTAATGTTCTATCCTTCATGTAGTGCAATTCTTCAGAGAATTCAAATCCAAAGCTGTTATGGCTTCAAAGCCTTAGATTGAAAACAAAACAAGTTAGTAGAGACAGAGAGAGGGAGAAGGAGAAAAGCTTCTGTAATGAACTGCTTATGATAGAAACAAAATTACTGTTTGAAAGTATTTTTATTATGGTGACTCAAATTACTAATGGCTTACTCAATCAAAACATTTTTCAGTGCATTCATGTCTTCTACCTTCTACTCTTCATACTAAAGTTCATGCAAGCCAGATCTCAAGCTACTGTTTTATGTCAGTTGTAATAACTCTGTTCAGAACATCACCATGACAAAAAAAAAAGCCACATTAACATACCATTGCTAATGAAGGGATATACAAGGTTTTCAGCTCAATATGAGCCATCAGTGTGCTCCTGCAGCCCAGAGAGCCAACCAGAGCCTAGGCTGCAGCAAGAGCAGTGTGGGCAGCAGGGAGAGGGAAGTGATCCTGCACTGGTGAGACGCAACCTGGTGCACTGTATCCAGTTCTGGAGCCACTATTACAAGAGAGATGGGTGTGCTGGAAGGTGTCCAAAGAAGGGCCACGAGGATGAGCAGAGGGCTGGTGCACCTTTCCTATGACAAGTGACTGAAGGAGTTGGGGCTGTTCAGTCTGCAGAGGAGAAGGCTCTGAGGTGACCTTATTGTGACCTTTCAGTATCTTAAGGGGGCCTACAGGAAATCTGGGGAGGGACTTTTTAGGATGTCAGACAGTGATAGGACTGGGGGGCAATGGAGCAAAGCTAGAAATGGATAGATTCAGACAGGATGTTAGGAAGAAGTTCTTCACCATGAGGATGGTGAGACCCTGTAATGGGTTGCCCAGGGAGGTGATGGAAGCCCCATGCCTGGAGGCATTTAAGGCCAGGCTGGATGAGGCTGCAGACAGCCTGCTTCAGTGTGAGTTGTCCCTGCCCACAGCAGGGGGGTTGGAACTCGATGATCCTTGTGGGCCCTCCCAACTCTGACTGATTCTATGCTTCTATGATTATTTCTCTTCCCTCTTCTGAGAGTGTCTGCCACCTGAGCTGGTGCAAGTCATTAGAGTATCACAGTATCACAGTATCACCAAGGTTGGAAGAGACCTCATGGATCATCAAGTCCAACCCTTTACCACAGAGCTCAAGGCTAGATCATGGCACAAAGTGCCACATCCAATCCTGCCTTGAACAGCTCCAGGGACGGCGACTCCACCACCTCCCTGGGCAGCCCATTCCAGTGTCCAATGACTCTCTCAGTGAAGAACTTTCTCCTCACCTCAAGCCTAAATTTCCCCTGGTGTAGCTTGAGACTGTGTCCTCTCGTTCTGGTGCTGGCCACCTCCTCCTGGCCACAACCACCCCTCAGGTAATTGTAGACAGCAATAAGGTCACCCCTGAGCCTCCTCTCCTCCAGGCTAAACAATCCCAGCTCCCTCAGCCTCTCCTCGTAGGGCTTGTGCTCAAGGCCTCTCACCAGCCTCGTTGCCCTTCTCTGGACACACTCAAGCATCTCAATGTCCCTCCTAAACTGGGGGGCCCAGAACTGAACACAGTACTCAAGGTGTGGTCTAACCAGTGCAGAGTACAGGGGCAGAATGACCTCCCTGCTCCTGCTGACCACACCATTCCTGATGCAGGCCAGGATGCCACTGGCTCTCTTGGCCACCTGGGCACACTGCTGGCTCATGTTCAGGCGGGTATCAATCAGCACCCCCAGATCCCTCTCTGTTTGGCTGCTCTCCAGCCACTCCAACCCCAGCCTGTATATCTGCATGGGGTTGTTGTAGCCAAAGTGCAGCACCCTGCACTTGGAGCTATTGAACCCCTTCCCATTGGACTCTGCCCATCTGTGCAGGTGGTCAAGGTCCCACTGCAGAGTCCTTCTGCCCTCCAAATCAGCAACATCTGCCCCCAGCTTGGTGTCATCTGCAAACTTGCTGATGACTGACTCCATGCCCTCATCCAGATCATCTATGAAGATGTTAAAGAGGATGGGGCCCAACACAGATCCCTGAGGGACACCACTAGTGACAGCTGCCAGCTGGATGTGGCACCATTCACCACCACTCTCTGGGTCCGGCCCTCCAGCCAGTTCCTAACCCAGCACAGAGTGTTGCCATCCAAGCTGCGGGCTGACAGCTTAGCCAGCAGTTTGCTGTGGGGGACAGTGTCAAAAGCCTTGCTGAAGTCCAGATAGACCACATCCACAGGCCTCCCACATCCACCAAGCGGGTCACCTGATCATAGAAGGAGATCAGGTTAGAAAGGCAGGATCTGCCCTTCCTAAACCCATGCTGGCTGGACCTGAGCCCTTTGCCATCCCTTAGGTGCGCTCTTATCAGCCCCAAGATAACCTGCTCCAACAGTTTCCCTGGCACTGAGGTCAGGCTGACGGGTCTGTAGTTCCCAGGTTCCTCCATCTGACCCTTCTTGTGGATGGGGACCACGTTGGCCATTTTCCAGTCTCCTGGGACCTCTCCGGTGAGCCAGGACTGCTGGAAAATGATGTAAAGCAGCTTGGCCAGCTCAGCTGCCAGCTCTCTCAGCACCCTGGGATGGATGCCATATGGTCCTATGGACTTGTGGGTGTCCAAGTGGCTCAGCAGGTCCTGAACTAATTCCTCGTGGATTTCCAAGGCAACACACCGCTCCCCGACCCCATCCCCCAGTTCAAGAGGCCACTTGCCCTGAACTCCTCCCTCCTCACTGTTGAAAATTGAGGCAAAGAAGGTATTCAGGACCTCAGCCTTTTCCTCATCATCAGTTATGGTGTTGCCCTGCTGGTCCAGTAAGGAGTGGAGGCTCTTCTTGCCCTTTTTAGAATTGATAAATTTATAAAAAGGCTTTTTATTATCCTTCACAGAGGTGGCAGCCTAAGTTCTAACTGGGCTTTAGCCTCTCTAATTTTTCTCCTACATGATCTCTACATCCTTAAACACATCAGGAGAAGCCTTCCCCTCCTTCCAGAGGTGATACACCCTCTTTTTTCCCCCTAATTCCTTCAGGAGCCCTTTGCTCATCCAGGCTGGTCACCTTCCCCGCCGGCTCATCTTTCGGCACATGGGAACTGCCAGCTCCTGTGCCTTCAAGAGCTCCTGTTTAAAGTAGGTCCAACCATCCTGGACCCCTTTGTTCTTAAGGACTGCTGCCTGAATATAACTTTTAGTATTCCACATTGGGGAAAATGGAAGATAAAAGCCGGTTGTTGTTTGTTTGTTTGTTTTTGTTTGTTTTGATTTGGGTTTTTTGTTTGTTTGTTTGTTTGTTTTGAGAAAGTGATTAGTTCTGAATGTCAAAATAAAGAACTCTTCAGAAATTATATCATGAAACTTCAAGAACTCAGGACAGAAATAAAGGAATAAAAGAAAAAAAAACCTTGTCTTGAAGGGAGAATTACTGCTGACAGATACATGTTTTCAGCATTTCATGTTCAAATAGTTGTTTAAAAGTGGTTTGCTTCAACTCTGTTTTGATAAGACTGAAAAATACATAGGTGTGCTAGCTGGGATACTTTAGTGAGAGGAATCAGATTACAGGCTGTGAAAAGGAAACAATGGTGATGTCTACTACACTCATAGGCTTGCTGAGATGCATAAAAACAAGAACAGAAAACATAGATAACACAGTTGCTCTCTGGCTCTTGGGCTGCCTCCTTTCTCTCTCTAACTTGCTGTCTAATCTGTCTGCTTGCTAACCCCCCTGGCCAGTTCTCCAAACTCACCTTGGACATAAGGCAAAGTCTGGGGTAAGGTAGAGGGGTGGAAAGGAGGTGGAAGGGTGGTTGGGAGCCCCTCCTGGGGACTCTAGTTTCTGGGAGGGCTGTTGTGCTTCTGTATTACTTTTTGACTTGTATATTTCTGTCTATAGCTGCATATGTTGTAAATACCTGCTTGTATATTGTGCTAAGCTGTGAATATAAAGCTTCATTCTTTAATTTCCAGCCACTGAGTCTAGTCCGGGTGGTGACTGTGGAGACATTTTTCCCACAGGTGCAATCCTGAACTGTTTCCAACCTCTAAAAGATACCGTTTTATTGTACTGGAGTTCTTGGAACTTGTGAAAGATAATGCTAAGTCTTCTAGGAAAAAAAAATAACCAAGTACAGGGAAATTATTGAAAATACTTATTCAATTAATTGTTAAAGATTAGCAGCATTAGTTCCCATCCCATCTATTCTTTCAGGATATGAAAAAAAAACAACAAGACATTTTTTGGGGTCTTTGAACACAATCTTAACAATTTATAGTGGGATTTTTAAAACTGTATTTAAACCAAAAATCATTGACTTTTCATTTGATTTTACTCCAAAATGTTATTATTACATTCAGCATTTTAAATGTAGAGTTATAAATGAGAGCACCCAGGGCTCTATTGGGTGTTTTCTTGGGCTGGTGCATCTCAGACTGGCCTTAAAAAGAGCTTGGTTTATGAAGTGATTAAGAGATTTGCTTCCTTTTGATTTTTAATCTTGAAAGGATGAAATTTATCTGTAATGAAAATGATCACTTTCCCATTTTTAGAATGCATTAAGCTTCTGCAACACCTTACAATGGCAATGTATCTTATTTTTCCTTACTGCTCTTAAAATGTCAATTCATTTGGGCTAGTATAAGCCTTTATTATATTTCCCCTCTCATCTATCCTTCAGTTACTAAAATCATAGGTGGCAATCCACAGTGTTTGTGTCCCATTTCTGTGTACAATATGTGTATAACTGCGGTGGTGCAGGGAGTAGTCAATGGACATTAACTATGTTAAACAAGAAGCATTGTACCCTCAAGCATGAGCCACAAATTCCCACAGAATTTCTCTAAATCAAGTGCTGAGTAGATTTTTTTTCTTCCTGGCTATTTTGTTATCTCTGTTGTTAGACTCCTGTATTTTTTGGCAGTTCTAAACAGATATTGTGATAGACACCATGGTAAACAGCTCTCTTATTGTATTTTGTACTAGGATATTGAACATTTTCCTGAGCAAAGTGCAATGTGATGCCAAGTATTTCCATCCCCTGCAGCTTCTTACAAAGAGAACCAGTCCACAGCTTGCTAATAGAGATGGAGGAGCTCTTCCTTGTAAGCTTTCAAAATAATCCATTTTAAAAGACTGTTTCAGCATAATAAATGCTTGGTGACTTGAAATCCCAGTGGGTTTTGAAGAAACAAATACTGTACTGTATATGCCGAATCTGTACAATTTGAGCTTTGCACTTGAAGTACTTTAGCTGAGTCCTCGAGCTGATAATAACAGTCTTTTCAGGTACAGAAGAACTAATTTATAGTTACAAATAAGAAACTACAATTTGCTTCCATTTAACATTTCTTTGTGCATAGCGTGCTTCCTACTTTTGTTAAGCCTGGATTTGTCAAACATATTTGTTCCATAGATACAGATATACGATGTGCATAGGAGGAAAAAGAAATATGAATTAAAGAAACATTGTGGCTTTTGTCAAGCTTATGCTGTTGAAGTACTGAAACTGTGGTTGAAGTTTAATAGCTCTGTGTGCGGCTCTGATTTTTTTTCCTCTCTCTTTGTTAGGTTAATTCAGCTTCAATAACAAGCCTTTTCTGTCCTGCTACCAAATACCTCAAAATGTACAGCAAGGGAAACTCGCATTTCAAATTAAGGGAAACAGTGAACCAAAACAAGAACACAATAAAAGAAAGAGCAGGGTGATACATGTAAATGATGTACTCTCTGGGAACTAACAGCGGTAGCTTGCAGTGAAGGGATTTAGCTCTGTTAATTCAGCTGATAGGGAGACAGGCATATTTGGGAAGAGGCTTGGCCAGGTTCCTTAAATTCACAAAAGCATTAGTGGTTACATCACTGGGGGGCTTGGGATTTTTAAAACACTTGTTACTGTAGTTAGTCTGGTAATAAGAGAAATCTTTCTCTTTCATTTGATAGAGGTTCTCCATCTTCATGGAAATTAATCTTTTAACAACAATCATCTATCACTTGAAGTCACTTGAAGTATTTGTGTTTCAGCAGAATTAAGAACAAAACTGTCTTATTTTCTTCTTTTTCTTTTTTTTTTTCCCTTCTGTAATTCTGCCACCAGTGGGTTTTTTATAGTTCTTTTGGGAGTCCAGCAGGACAGATCTAGGGTACAAAGTCTGACCAAGGAGAATGTATTTGTTGGCCTGCTTACTGTATGCGAGTTTCTTCTGCATAGTAACTGCTTATGGTACCATACTGGAGAGGGATTAAGATGCTTTATATTCTGTGTGTGCATTGGAGAGGATGTGTTTTACCTAATCTTGTTTAGCCACCATGCAGACAGCTTTGAGGATTTTTTTTTTATCCCAGTATCCTTTAAAACCTGCAGATCTTTGGAAAGCGAAGGTATTTCCATTTCTTTCGTTTGCTTTTCAAAAGTGCAGAGCTTGGCCTTTATCTTGAGGAGCAGAGAAGAAAATACTAAGCGTGGTGCTCCTGCCTACAGGCTTGATACTTGCTAAATGTTTTGGGCAATTAAGTGTAGGTGGAAATATTGAACTACTCTCAGAAATTTGTTGTCATTTTTTTTGCATTAAAGCAAAATGCTAAGTTCTCTAGGTCTTTGATGCTAATTGGATAAAATATAGGTCTACAGATCCAATGTCCTCAAAAGCACAGCAGATGTTTATTGCTTTGTGTTCAAACAGCCACGTCTGGCTTCTTTTTCAAAGCAATGTCTTAACGTTGAAGGAGTGACTGACACTTTTCTTTGGGTACTCTGTGCATGCAAAGGTAGAAAGAGTGGGAAAGAAGAAAGCAAAATGATCACCTGAAATGATGGGATTACTTTTGAAGGGGGAAATCTGTTGCCAAAGTCAACGATCTTATAAAAATCTTCAAATGCACCACAACTATTCAAGCAAGGGAAGAGTTGCAAGCATGCCCAAAGGGTTTGCAAGGCTTGAGAGATATCAAGGTAGCAAGTCAAAGAACTTGAAAGCTTGGAAGGATGCTGGAGGGCTACAGATGCACTAGGACAGACAATATGATTATTAAAAAGCAAAAAGATAACCAGTTTGTTTCTTGTCTCTGCACTGCTGCTACTACCACAGTAGTATTTTTATTCTCATACCAGATTCTCGCATTTTTATTTGTTCCTTGAGACCTGACCTTCTGTTGTCTTTATATCCCTCACTAGAGGTGTCAGAACTCTTTGTCTATGAGGTACTCGGTTATACTTATGTGACTTTATATCTTTTCACAATGAAAATAATACTTTTAATTACAATGTGGTATGGCTGCAGGCAGGTGACCAGAGTTCTGGGTAAAAGACTAGACCACTGTTTGTCCCTGATCTAAGGTTTTGCTAAGTGAAAGCATAGGAGATACAAATGGACATTGTTTTCTGAGGTGTTCTTTCTTTAATAGAAAGAACATTTCTCACTTGATTTTGTTTTGCCACGTTAACAAACTAAGCTCTTGTAGCACCATGTCGTGCAACATGCAACACAGAGCCACAGAACCACAAACTTAACCAGCTTGGAAAAGACCTCTGAGATCACTGAGTCCAACCTATAACCTGTGCTGGTTTGAGGCAAATTGGAATATTTTAATCAGAAAAATTATAGACTGTGAAAATAAAACAATTGTGATGTCTAGTTCACTCATAAGTTTGCTGGGATGTGCAAAAGCAAGGACACAAACACAGACAAGGTCATTGGTGTCTCTCCATGGTTTCTGCCATATTAACTCCTTTTGCTTGATCCAACAAATGACCTAACTAATCATTTTCCTTCTAACCCCCACTTCCAACATGCCTTGCATATAAAACAAATTCTGGGATAAGGGAGGAAGTTGGAAAGAAGGTGAAAGAGTGATTTGGAGCCCCTCCTGGGCACTCTGATTGCTGGGAGAGGTATTGTGTTTCTGCATTAAACTTGTATACTACTGTATGTAGCTGTAAATATCTGTAACATATTGCAAACATCTGTTTGTATATTGTGCTAAGCTGTGAATACAAAGCTTCATTCCTTAACTTCCAGCTGGCTGAGTCTAGTCTGGGTGAATTCATTGTGTGCGTGGGGTGGGCAACTGTCAAGGTCCAGAGAACAGAGATTAACAATATCTCTGTCCAGAGAAGCAAGATCTGTTCTTATGGATTTCCATGTTGTGAAATTAAGGTGCAAAAGAGACCATATATCACCACAAAACTATTTATTAAAGCTCTGAAATGATAATTCTCAATATATCTACCTCAAAAACACTTTTAAAATCAGAAACCAGACAAAAAAGAATGTCCTGCAACAAGAAAGATGTCTTTTTATGTTTGTCCATGCACAATAGCTTCATTATTGGTGCCTCTCTCCTTACTTTAATTCCTTTTTCTTGTAAATGAATAATTAAAACTGAATTAATCTCAACACTCACAGATCAGTTTACAGTATTTCAATTTCTGTTTACATTTTTTATTGAAATATAACCAGAAATATTCTATGGCATATGCATTTTTTTTCAATTTGGAAAAAAAAAGAGTTATTCAAGAGGGACATCTAATCAGTTTGGCACAATCTGTATTTGCAAGACCATCTGTCATTTTATCTAATTGTTTCTGATACAGGCCAGGATGCCATTGACTACACTTTGGCCATGACAACCCCAAGCAGCGCTACAGGCTGGGGACAGAGCGGCTGGAGAGCAGCCAAGAAGAAAGGAACATGAGGGCACTGTTAGATACTCGCCTGAACATGAGCCAGCAGTGTGCCCAGGTGGCCAGGAGATCCAATGGCATCCTGGCCTGGATCAGGAATAGTGTGGCCAGTAGGACAATGGAGGTTATTCTTCTCCTGTACTCAACACTGGTCAGGCCACACCTTGAGCACTGCATCCAGTTCTGGGCCCCTCAATTCAAGAGAGATGTTGAGGTATTGGAAGGTGTCCAGAGAAGGGAGACAAAGCTGGTGAGAGGCCAGCAACACAGCCCTGTGAGGAGAGGCTGAGGGAGCTGGGGTTGTTTAGCCTAGAGAAGAGGAGGCTCAGGGGGGACCTCATTGCTGTCTACAACTACCTGAAGGGAGGTTGTAGCCAGGTGGGGGTTGGTCTCTTCTCCCAGGCAACCAGCAACAGAACAAGGGAACACAGTCTTATTTTGTGCCAGGGGAGGTAGAGGTTGGATGTTAAGAGGAAGTTCTTCCCAGAGAGAGTGATTGGCATTGGAATGGGCTGCTCAGGGAGGTGGTGAAGTCACCATCCCTGGAGGTGTTCAAGAAAAGCCTGCATGAGACACTTAGTGCCATGGGCTAGTTGATTGGCTAGGGCTGGATGCTAGGTTGGACTGGATGATCCTGGAGGTCTCTTCCAACCTGGTTGATTCTATGATTCTATGAATCTATGAAAAATGCACAATTAGTACTGAAACAGGTGGAAACCCCATCCCTGGGTGTTTTCAAAGCTAGGCTGGATGTACCTCTGAGCAGCCTGATCTAGTGGAGGGTGTTCCTACCCGTGGCAGGAGGATTTGAGCTAGATGATCCTTGAGGTCCTTCCAACCCTGACAGTTCTGTGACTAGTGTTTATATAGATAAAGTAATCCCTCTACCCTGAATTATTTTGTCTTCCCTTACAAATAATTTTGAGTTAATCTTTAATGCTTTATAACATTGAATGAGAGGTGCATATTAGCATGAGTTTTCACAAATTTTCTTATCCTGGATGGAACTTGCTGAAACGTCACTTTACAACACCTCAGGGCTTCAGTTAAACTTCTGTAGTAAAACCCTTAATTATTACAAAAGTATTAAAATCCTCACATGGTTACTTAGGTTTATTGTAGTACTTCCTCAGGCAAAACTCACCAGCCTGAGCGCAGAAACCAAATCAATGGGAGAACTGCAGCTGAGATTTGCAGACTCTTAAGACTTAGTACTCTTCAAAGGGCAAACTTACGGCACTGTTGTGTTTTGCCATCTGAAACACTGTATCATTTCAAGCCACTATCAAACTGATATGATTACATGTCAGCATGCTATGCCAGAGAGTGAGATATAATTATGCTGAGACATCTCTAGCTAAGTTGGGAAGCTTCTCAGTTGTCTGCAGCCTTTGCTGCTTCAGTAGACAAGGCTACTCCAGTGATACTTGATCTCTTGGAACAGGTAGTGACAAATTTGTCACCAGGGCACTATTAGATGCATCAGTCTTTTTTTTTTTTTTACTCTTTGGAGGCAAAGTTTTGTTAATTACAGGGTCCTAGCAGCAGGCCTTTGCACAGTTACTGAAATGGAGCCTGAAGCCTTTCTATCCACGCCTTCACCAGAGTACTTTGAGCAGTGAGAAAGAACAGAGCAGGGATAAAGGATCAGCTAGAGCACACTGTGTTCTCCTGCTTCTTAAACAGTTTCTAAGGACCAACAGACCAGTCTATACAAACCATAGACAAGTAGAATGCTGCATTATGACAATGTCCAAGTTTTAATTAGTGGATTGCTTTTTCTTTTGTGCGTGAGGTTTGGTTCTGGGGTTTTTTTTGTTTGTTTGTTTGTTTGTTGGTTTTTTCTTTCATCCAGTCCAGAAAGGACCTCTGAGATCATCAAGTCCAGTTGTTTTGCCCACTGCACCAAGTCTATCACTACACTGTGTCCCCAGGCACCAGATCTATACAGCTTTTAAACACACCCACAGATGGCGATTCAGCCACCTCCCTGCATAACCTGTTCCAGGGCCTGACAACCCTTTCCTTGAATTTTTTTTTCCTGATGTCCAGTCTAAATCTCCTCTGGTACAGCTTGAGGCCATTTCCTCTCATTCTATCATTGGTTACCTGTGAGAAGAGACCAGTGGCTACCCCTCTACAAACTCCTTTCAGGTAGTTGTAGAGAGCAATAAGGTTTTTGATTGCTACAAAAAGATGCAGATTACCTATGATGATTTCAGCTCACAGTTAAGATTGTTGCACATTTCACACAGTTTTCTACAAGACAGAAAACTTTAAGGTCTCAAACTGGAAGCCACAAACCAAGTTTGGGCGACTCATCCAGGCAGAGGTTTTTCATGCTGGTTTCTGTTTTCTTTTTCCTGCTTTGTCTGGCCTTCCTCTTCTTAAAAGGAGCAAGAAGACATTTTTTGAACCATGTATATCGCAGTACTTCCATTTTTTTTACAACATAGAAAGGTGAAGCACCATAGCACTAGGCAGTTTGCATTTGAAATGATTTATTAAGATAATAGATTTTTTTTAAAACAAGCTAACAGCATATTTAAATATTGTGCATCCAGCTCTTTTTCTGAAAAATAAAAATATCAGTAAATAATAGAAAACAAATACAGATTTAAAAATTTCTCTAGATGAATCATATGTAAATAAAGCTTCTATCTCTCATAAATCTGCAGGAACTCCATTATCTGCTCTTACCTTTGAAGAAACACTGCGTAGGGATTGAATGTTCAGAGCCTATGCAACTCAGGTCTGCAACTGATGCATCTGTAAGACAGGATTCAGATCTTAGAAGTTCCTCCTCTACTTATGACCTAACTCATGCACATAGACAAAGAAGGATGATCTGATTGTTTTTTCTTGTCAAATAGGCCACCTCTATCTTTTGCTTCACTCACATCTGGAAATCTGGAAAGCTCAGCAAGTTCTTAAATTCCTTGTTTAATTGAGGGCTCTGTACCATATGCTCATGAGTCAGTTTCACTCAAAAATGACCAATATTATCTAAATGATAAATGGCTTGAAAGCTCTCAAGGAGGATCGTTTATCTTTTCGGTTGCTAAGAAAGGCATTTTCAGATAGATACATTTCCAAGATAAACATCTGCCCTTTGAAACTTGTTATGCCCATTTCTATTAATTTTATTGCTGTTGTAATTGTTATTGTTGATTCCACTGTTTGTTTGTTTGGGGTTTTTTTCAAGTTTTACATAACTAGGTCAAAGATGAGGATCCCACAATGCAAAGCCAGGACGTGTTCCATATACAATGTAAGTACTTTAAAACACTGAGTTTCATGATTTCAGTAAGAAGATGACACATACATTTCATAGGGCTTGTAAGTGAAGATTCTATGCAACCAAATTTAAAACTGAACAATAAACCTTGCAAGATAAAAAAAAAATAATCTGCATTTGGGGGGAGTAATTAAAGGAGATTTCTGTGTAGGTCATAATTTATACTCAGTACAAAATACAGCATTTCCTCATTTTTCACTTCGGGCACTGTTTCATTTAAAGAAATCTATTTGTATTGAATGACATTTTCTCAAAGAAGACTGAACTCATGAAATATGCTGTAGTCCAATATATATTTTAATTTTCCCCCTTTTTTTTTTTTTTTTGAGTTTTAGAATAAGGTTTTTTTTTTTAACTGTAATGATCTTTACCGGATATTATACAGTCACCATAATAAACTAAAGGCATGGAAACATTCTGCCCCAGAGATAAACAACAGTGAGAATAAAAATAGTTAAATCAGCATGGAATTTGACATAGATCAGGATTAACTTCGCTAAAACAAAACAAGTACAAATAAATATGAAACCCTTTTTCTCTTCCTTTTCATATTAGCCAACTCATGCTTCATAATAAACTTTGCTTATATAAAGCACACTATGCAAATTCCCATACTCCTCAAGACCACTCAACAGAAACAGTGTCTTGTGGTTTTCTTCCCACAGAGCAATTACCAGACTTTATGTCCTGTGACACTTGCCTTTCACTCTTTCTATCTTCCATGTGGTGTTGAATCCTCAAGCAGTCTGTTCTGACATAGTCTTCTAAAGTATTATATATGACTACAACATGAATTACAATAGAGCCTTTTGCCAAAAATGATGATAGAGAACAGAAAAAGGCAAGTAATCAGGGGAAGCAAGGTAGTTACTTCATTCTGAGAACTGCAAGCCCTAATTCCTGGGAGTACTGTTGTTTAATCACCTGTTTACTACAACATATCAGGAGACAGGCCAAGCAATTCTAATTAATCAGGAGCTATTCTTTAAAAAATACATTTAGTGACCCAGGTCATCAAATCACAGAATCAACCAGGTTGGAAGAGACCTCCAAGATGATCCAGTCCAACCTATCACTCAGCCCTATCCAATTAACTAGGCCATGGCACTAAGTGCCTCATCCAGGCTTTTCTTGAACACCTCCAGGGACAGCGACTCCACCACATCCCTAGGCAGCCCATTCCAATGCCAATCACTCTCTCTGTCATAGGATCATAGGATCATAGGATGCTAGGGATTGGAAGGAACCCAAAGAGGTCATTGAGTCCAACCCCCCTTGCAACAGCAGGACAATACTATCTAACACAGATTGCAGAGGAACACATCCAGACAGGCCTTGAAAGGCTCCAGAGACTCCACGACCTCCCTGGGGAGCCTGTTCCAGTGCTCTGTGACCCTTACAGAAAAGAATTTCCCTCTTGTGTTGAGGTGGAACCTCTTTTGCTGCAACTTGCACTCATTGCTCCTTGTCCTATCACAGGGAGCAAGTGAAAAGGGCCTGTCTCCCACCTCCTGGCCAGCCTTCAGATACTTATAAACATTTATCAAATCCTCTCTAAGTCTTCTTTTCTCCAGACTAAAAAGCCCCAGGTCCCTGTCAAGAACTTCTTCCTAACATCCAGCCTAGACCTCCCCTGGCACAACTTGAGATTGTGTCCCCTTGTTCTGTTGCTGGTTGCCTGGGAGAAGAGAACAACCCCCACCTGGCTACAGCCTCCCTTCAGGTAGTTGTAGACAGCAATGAGGTCACCCCTGAGCCTTCTCTTCTCTAGGCTAAACAACTCCAGCTCCCTCAGCCTCTCCTCACAGGGCTGTGTTCCAGATCTCTCACCAGCTTCCTTGACCTCCTCTGAACATGTTCCAGTATCTCAACATCTCTCTCGAATTGAGGACCCCACAACTGGATGCAGTGCTCAAGGTGTGGCCTGACCAATGTTGAGTACAGGGGAAGAATAACCTCCCTTGTCCTACTGGCCACACTGTTCCTGATCCAGGCCAGGATGCCATTGGCTCTCTTGGCCACCTGGGCACACTGCTGCCTCATCTTCAGGCTACTATCTAGCAGTACCCCCAGGTCCCTTTCTTCTTGGCTGCTCTCCAGCCACTCTGTCCCCAGCCTGTAGTGCTGCTTGGGGTTGTTGTGGCCAGAGTGTAGAACCCTGCACTTAGCCTTGTTAAATCTCATCCCATTGGCCTCTGCCCATGTATCTAGCCTGTCAAGGTCCCTTTGCAGGGCCTTCCTGGTCTACAACAGATCAACACATGCTTCTAACCTGGTGTCAGTCTGAATGATATGGCCATTTTCTAAATCCCTTGTAGTAAAGAAATTAAAAAATGTAATATAACCCCACTTTTGTGGTGGTCATATATGGTACTGTAGAGAAGTAGGACCTTTAGAAAACACAGTGCTTGAAAACATAAGTAGTTTTACAAAAGTGTGCAGATGAAATAACACATCTCAAAAAAATAGTCTGTGGATTTGTGTGAGGGGGAGAAAAAATCTTTCTTTTTCCACATAACTTTTATTCAAAATCATCTGGAAATCGAAGAATTCCTTTTCTCTTAAAAGTAACATTAGTAATTGCAACTTAAATTTAGAGCAATAGCCAGAAAAGAATTTCCTAAAAACTTAAAATCAGCATTCTGTCAAATACTGTTACTTCGATGTGGTAAGTGAATTTGTTTCAGTGGTCCATGGCTCATTTATTTTAACAAGAGGCAGTAATTACCCTCTGCAATCTCAGTACCTTCAAGTTTCTATTGCAGAAGACAGATCAAAGGCTCCCTGTTATCCTTCCACATGCTCCTGACCACATTGTCAAACTTTCAAAGCTTGCAGAACAACGTTAGGTGATACTTGTGCTGTTGGTACCCTCTTTTCCCTCTCCAGATGAGCACTGAAGAAATTAATTATTTGCTTTTTTTGTTTGTTTGTTTGTTCATTTTTTTCTCCAAGAAGACAACAGTTTGCTAAACTACTACCATAGCTTCACTATTGCTCATGTGTCACTGTAGGTCTAATGCCAGTACAATTGTCTCTAGTCTTGCCCTAAGGGCTTTTTTACATGGAGAAGTTTGTGTGTGCAGCACATCAGAATGTGAACCACAATTGACTAAATGCACTGTATAGAGTCTCAGTGTGGACTTTGTACAGCAAATAGTGGACTTTAGAATGCTGAATATTTTGTATATTATAAACAGGTACCTTTCTTGACTACATATTAACTCCCAAAATAAACATTGGAAATTATTCATGGTGAGTAACTAAGCAAGGAACTGAACTTAATGTATCTGAATATGTATCAGGAGAGATCCAGCTGGCGATACTGAGCACAGTGTTACCAGATCAGATCTCAGACAACTCAGGCCCCTACAAACATGGTGGCTCCATCCTGTAAGGCAGGATGTAAGCCACCACCTTCAAATTCATTTGGTATAGAGGATGATTTGTACCACAGAGGGCAACACTCTATCCTGTGCTCTGATTAGATGCACAGGGCAATAATTCACACTTTTTGAAAACTCAGTCATTCTGACTTGTCTTGAGATGGGCACTGTAAAACGAAGGCAGACAAGGCTGCAGTATTTTTTTCAATGTAGGTCAAATTTTCATAGGAGCAATTTTTATATACCATGCTGATTTTGCTATTCATCTCCTTACTTGTATGCCCGTGGTTTTTACAGGGTTTTATTTCAAAACATCCAGCCATAGTGTCTCTCAAAGTCTTCCACTGATACCAGTGACAAAAGGTGTGGATCAGAGCTTCAATAAAGAATACAAGTTTTGCTGCTGTTGTTAGACTTCATTGAAAAGGAAAGCTAAGCAATAGTTTGAAATAGACAATTAAAGCAAGACAAGTGCTTGCCGATAGGTCAGAGTGTTGCAAAAATAGCCATAGCAAAATAGTCACATTATATAAAGGGTTTTGCATCACCAGATCACTTACACTTGGACTGATTTATGTTTTTTCTGTAAACATTCTGTTTCGTGTTGATCTTTAATATGCTGATCAGAATTACTTAAGCTAATCTGCTTGATCGCTGCCGTAGCAGCTCTTTGCTCGATGTCTGCTTAGTTTCAGACTTTGTATTCAACAGGCTCTCTTGTTGCCCTAGAAGTATGACTCACATACAATACAAGGCAAATGCCAAGGTGCTGCCAGTCACAAGAAACTGATAGAAATGGAAGTGAAGCATTTGGTGGTTTCTTTTTCTGACCACAGGGTGTTGATGGAAAGAAACAAGGCAGGACAATCATGCTGCTTTCACATTTTGCTGAAGTGCCAGGAGGCGGTTCTTTCACAGTCACCACAATTGTTCCTGTTTAACATGGAAGCCTTAAGCCAGACATAATTAGACTTTTTCTTGACAAATCATTTGTGCAAAGTCTTGACAGGTTGAAAACTGAAACGTTTGTGCTGCATTCTTCAGGGTCTGAAACAGACAGGATTGCAAAAAAAAAATGAAAGCAAGTGCTGTGAAAGCTATAACTTACAGAAATATGTGTCTAGTGCGAGTACAAAGTCTATGTCATGTTTGATCAAAACAATTAGACAGAATACTGTCTCCTGCTTGCTGGTGTTATACTACAGTGCATTAACGATATATAAGGGCTGTATATCACTAGACAAAATCTGTGCCTAATTGTGAGAAGAAAATAAATGCATTGAAATGTATAATACGCATACCTCTGATATTAGTGCAGAGCAAAGCCAGTGTGTAAGTGATACATTTTGAGCTCATCTAATGACTGATAGCTGCTTCTAATAAGGCAAGCTATTGCTATTACTTCTAAGTTTACACACCATAATTACTGCTTAGTACTTCATATCTGACTGTTTTCAACTGGCGTTTTAAGACATAGGAAGACCATAATTGCTTTTGCAGCCGATGCATAGCAGTGCACAGTATTTGCACTCTCTCCATTTTGTTTCCTGTAAATTACTAACTCATATGGATATATTTAAAACCATATGTGCTAGATCACCTTAATTAAGCTTTTTTTCCATATTAGCAAAGAAAAACTCAATGAAACTGCAATTATGTGATGTCAATACGCAACTAGAAACAATCACAGACTCATAGAATCATTTAGGTTGGAAAACACTCTCCATGACTTGCTGCATCTAAAATATCCATATTCTTCTTATGAAAGCTACCATCATCAGTAGCAAGTCTTGGTCAGCATTATCATGGTGAAATAGCACAGATGTAGAATGTTTGAAATATCCACATTTTTTTCATTACTACATCATGAATACAAACCTTAAACAACATAGTTCTCACTCTTGGTTTGCAAATGTCATAATTTTCATAAAAATGCATAAGTGTAGCTAGGGTTTAAGAGCAGATTTAATGTTATATTGGAAGTTCTTATGAAACATTATAGGGGAAGATCATCCAGTACATTAGAATGGAAATAATCAAATCAGTGCTTTGCCTAATATTTCTAGTGAAACAGCACTACTGTTTATTCTGTCTAACAATTGCTCATGTTAATTCACAAAATGCAGTGATTTGTAATGAATCTGTTTGGTAAGCTTGTTCTAAAGCATCATACAAGTTCTCTTCCACTAGCATTTTCCAAGGCATTAACAAGAACTCTATATAATGTTAATGCTGGAAAAATACATTCCACAGTCACAGGTGATCTGTTATTTCAGCTTCTCTGTGGATGAACAAAATTCTTTAGAGGCTGTCAAGTCTTAGTGTCATGTTATGCACAGTCAAACAATAAAAGAGGAGAGCAGAGCAACTCCTCTTGTAATAAAATAAATCATCAGCTGCAGCTTTCAAGTTGGGTTCAAAATTTGCAATTACACCATGATATGGTTCTGTCATGCCCGTCATAAGAATGTATGAAAACAAAGCAACACTTGACAGTAAAGTTGGGTGTGAAACTGTTCAATGTGAGTCATCTATGTCATGCACAGTGCATGTGCATTCCAAAGATCTCAATTGGAATATTCTCACAGAGGTATATGTGCATGTGGAAATTCACAAAGTCTATAGATCTTCCATTTTCCTTACTTTCCCCACCAATCAAACAATGAGAGGGAACATCATGTATTTCTTTTAATAGACTTCCTCAGCGTACTAGTTTAGTAATCCTATTTCACAGTTACCTCAGGTATTGGTATAACTTCTTGTCCAGTACTGAAAATGGTGATTCTATGGTTCACGGAGTAAGTTGTCTATCTCTCTGTTCATGACTCTGTTGCCATTAATTAATTAATTAATTAATTAAATAACAGTGCTGAGCTGTGCCTGCATATCTTTTATCTCGCAGGACTTTGACTCTCTCTGAAAGATCTGCACTTCTTTAAAAATAAACTCACCTAATTATCAGAAGATTGTTTTTATTAATAAAAATATATGTAGTAGCCCAAACAAAATTAATTTTGCTACATGTGTTATCTTTTTCCCTCCAGCAGCTACACAAAGGTGAATTCTTGTTCATTGTGAGTATGGGAAACTTACCGTTCCATCTGATGTGCATAGTATCTCCTGAATTATAGATTTCTTATCTTGGAAATGTATTATTTTCACTGTGATTTTACTGTAACCCAAAGTTGTTTAAAAGACCAAGATAATATTGCTAAGTATTTTAGACAACCTATCTTTAAATCTTTGTAATATGTCATTTAGGAATGGTCCTGTGTGAGGTAAAGAATGGATTCATAGAATTCATCAAAAGGTAGTAATCAGTGAATTATTTGTTAAAGATTTGCTTACAAACCACATGTTAAAGAGTCTTAGAATAATCTCTGCTTTATTGTTTTAAGCATTGCTTTTCACTGTGATTGCCTGTAGTAACTTCTCAACTTCACACGAGGTCTTATTTTTGCACGATAAATCCTTCCCATATTGTTACCCTGAGTACCTTCTCCTGGCGCAACTGCATTTCTGAAGTTCAATCCCACAGAGCTTCACTTCCTCAGACACTTCTAAAGTTTGTTAGCATGTTTTTAAACATACTGAATTATGGAAACAACAAAAGCAAGGTCCTATAGGCAGCTCAGTCATGTGTGTCCATGTGAAAATTGCCAGTGCAGTGCCTGGGGGAAAGCAACCTTTCTGCCTTGAGACACTAAGACACACTGTCAGCATTTTTCTAGAAGAAAATATGTTTCTGTTTTAAGTGTGAGAATGGAAAGAGTAAGAAAATAGTAGTAGTAGTAGTAGTAGCAATAATAATAATAACATCTGAGAAGACCATATGTGTGTGTTTACAAACCAAGCCCCTGGTAAGTCAATGGATCTCTATCATTTGGTTCTGTATCAAATGTTCCTTCTTTAAAATAACTGATATTTTTCTGTGTCTAATGATTGGCACTGTGCCTCAGAGTGTCTAACTGTGGGGGGAGGAGTAGTGGTTTTGGGAATGTTCCATGAAATGAAAGATAACAATGAAATCAAAATGTCATTGGCTGAGTTGAAATTCATAGTCAAATAGTGTCTGCATGTGAAGAGTCACTGGCAGTGACACCTCCTTTCTGAAGGACATTGAATAAATAAGAATAAATAGAATGAATTCTGCATTGGGACATAGATATCCTCTTGACAGTTGATAACAGTTATGATTTTCTTAACAGTGTAGCAAAAGCTAAAACCACATTGCTTGGATTTATTACAAAAATCAATGAGAAAGTTGCAGTGGGGCTTGATTAACATTATTTTAAAAATCTAACCCAGAAGTCTAAATTAGAAAGAAAAAAAGACTTGAACCAAAGCTTGTCCCTAAAAATAACTGAGCAAATACACATCTGACTGCAGCCATTGTTGGATAAACAACACTGTCATGTTCCAGTAAGGTCCAGTACCGATCATTGCCACTGCACTCTGCTGCAGAAAAACACACCTGTAGGTATTTAACACCATCACATGAATCTGTAGGCTACATCGCCAGACATATGGCTTCTGTCCTTCTCTGCCAGTGAATTCTATGTGCTATGAGGCAACTCTGCCAGTAACCTACTGGCCCTGTGCAACAAAATTGCGGAGAGGCTGCTGCTGGTCTCTTCTCACATGTACTTGGAGACAGAACAAGGGGGACTGGCCTCAAGCTGAGACCAGGTAGGTTTAGATTGGACATTAGGAAAATGTTTTTCACAGAGTGGTCAGCTGCCCAGGGAGGTGGTGGAGTTTCCAACCCTGGATGTGTTTAAGGATTGTTTGGATGTGGTTTAAAGTGAATCTTGTTGAGCAGGATTATAAGTTGGACTTGGTGATTTTGAGGGTCTTTTCCAACCTGGATTTTTCTGTGATTCTATAATATTACAGCATGAGAACAATGCTTTTCATTCTTTAGAAAGCGACCTGAAGTCTCATTTGTGTCTTTATCACAGCTCACTCTAGGTAGCCTAAACTTATATCAAAGCTTAGCTGAGAAAAAATGACTCTCAGTAATATACATTCACTGCATTATCTTTCGTGTTTATGAGGGCAGTGCCAAAGGAAAACTTCCTTTCACATAATATGAACGCAGAAGGCTGGAAACAGCAGGAGTGAAAAGGAGTAAAGGAAATGCTATTGCTTGAAATACAGCTTGGCAAAGGGCATATTTAAGCCCAGTGTTGCATAAAGGCTCATCTAATTTTCCTCATATGTAAGCTTAGGAAAAAAAAGACATAAATGAATATGAAGTTGCCATTTACCTACTCCAGTCACCAATGAGAAGGAAACTTTTTCAAGAGCAGTGTGAAAACCTTATAAACACAAGATACACTGAAATAGAATACAAAAATAACAAATTTCTGTTGATTCTAATGGAGTTAGGATTAAGCCCTAAAAGACAAAGTGGAGTGGGATCATGAACTCTTACATTTAATTGTGGGGAAAACCAACCAACAAAGCAGTGGCTTCGGTATTGCTGGTGTAAATCACACTACATCCACCCTAATTGCAGTGTTGGTATATATTGGGTAATGAGTAACACAAAGTATCCACAGTGCATGAATGGCAAGACAGTGTAATGTATTACCCAGGACTAAAGAGGATTTGTTGAAAGATATGAGTGCATTTGCTGTAAGCAGAGTATTTAATTTCCAGTAAAAACACAGAAGATACCATCTTAAATCCAGTTAATTGAAAATATTGAGTGACTTTGCACCATGCTGTTACTTTCTACTAACTTGAGCTTCACTGGAGTAAATTCATTGTATCAAAATTTTGCTTCAACAGTCAATAAAACAAAGTGTAATCAGAGGCTCTTATCAACATAAATGTTCCAACAATGCTTACAGTACATGAAGAAAGCAGGGAAAGATGCCACTTGTGACACTACAGATGAAAAACCTGTTCTGGTTAGGAATAAATCCTGTCAGGCCAGTTTAGCCCTTGCTCTCCTCCTGCCTTTGCAGATCTGAGAGGTTGAGTCAGATGAGCCAAATCTTGAGGGCTAGGGGCTTGGCACCACATATAGGATGTCTTGTGCTGCCCCTCAACATGCCTGCATGGCCAAATTAGGCACAGAGCTTTCAATTCATTGGCCAGAACAATGGTGCTAGTGCCTATTGGCCAGTTTGATTTTCAAAATGAAGTATTTAAAGAGGGGTGGTTTAGAAACTGTGCTTTTCTGCTTTCTTGCCTTTATGCATTCAGCCTTTCTACACTGAGCCTCTCTGCCTTTCCTCATTCACAGCTTGTTAACTGGGAATCAAGGCAGCCACATGTATGCAGCTCACACCTGCCAGCTTAGCAGCAATTCAATTCTTCTTCCTCTGCCTGGAATATTTTGTATTTTACCTTGGGATCATTATCGTGCATTTGAAAGCATCTTTGGTGCAGGAGACCTACTCAGAGACCAAAAAGTGTAGTGACTACATATGCTGGAGCGAATGCCAAGACTCCATGAGCATAGTTAGAATTTCCTTGGGTTTGTGTTCCTATTTTCCAAGTTCTGATTGTTTAAACTGTTAATTCTGTGTTTATAAATCCCCTCTGTGCAACTACTTCCTGTCAACTGAAAATCCAAAGAATCTCAGGGAATTTTTCCTGATTTTAAAAATTTTAATAATAATAATAAATATTCATACAGAAATCAATATTTGTAATTCATAACCAATTGTGAATTTCCAATACAAAACCAAATCTGTGAATTATGTCTTTAAAACAAAACAAACAAACAAACAAAAAAATCAGAGCCCTGGGACAGTATAATGTGTCTAATTTCACCCCACAGTCAAGTACCTGTGTCACAGTCCAGCTACTTGAAACAGTCTGAGTGTAGAATGCGCTTAATAATTCAACCTACAAGTTGCAACAGCAGCGTTTGGGTGATAGAATGAAAGATCTACACTAAGATTCACAGAGATCTGTACTGTCTTCCAAGAGAGATAATCAGACAGTCATGGCTTGGGTGTTCCCACCCACACCCTGTTTTGGAATTCACCCATACTAAATTCAGCCAGTTGGAAGTTAAGGAATGAAGCTGTATTTATAGCTTTGCACAATTTATAATCAAAACATATCCAATATATGCAGATATATTTACAACTATATACAGTAATATGCAAGTAAAAAGTAATACAGAGATACAAAACCCCTCCCATCAGCCAGACTGCCCAGGGGAGGCTCCCAACTACCCTTCCACCTTCTTTCTATCCTCTCTCTTATCTCGGAATTCCCTTATGTGCAGGGTGAGCTGGAAAGGTCAGCAAGAGGTGTTAGAAGCAGAACGATTGGTTGGGAATGTGCAGGTTCAGGCAGAAGAGTTAATATGGTGGCAGCCAGGCAGAAACTGTCTGATCTTTGTGTCCTTAGTTTTCTATGTCCCAGCAGAACGAATGGGCAATATAGACATCACTATATTTTCCTTTGACAGCCAATAATCTAATTTCTCATTAAAATATTCCAGTTAGTCTCAAACCATCACACAGACCGACCATACTTCAGAGAAAGGGAAACAAAATCTTTTTTCTTTTAGTAAAAACAACAGCAAAGTTTACAGGAAGAAAGTTGCTTTAGATATAGGAGAAAGTCAAACTAGGATAAAGAGTGGTGTTTTGATTTTTAGTTTACAAAAACCCAGGAATTTTTTTTGTCAATAAGATGTACATTAAGTGTGAATACTCTTGTGACAGTAAGCTGTACTGACATCTTGCACAAAGTACTGAAGCCATTAATTTCTACTGATTTAAAATGTAAAATCAAGAAGGAAGGAAGAAAGGGAGGAAGAAAGGAAGGAAGGAAGGAAGGAAGGAAGGAAGGAAGGAAGGAAGGAAGGAAGGAAGGAAGGAAGGAAGGAAGGAAGGAAGGAAGGAAGGAAGGAAGGAAGGAAGGAAGGGAGGAAGGGAGAAAGAGAGAAAGAGAAAAAGAGAAAAAGAGAGAAAGAGAGAAAGAGGGAAAGAGAGAGAGAAAGAGAGAAAGAAAGAGAGAAAGAAAGAGAGAAAGAAAGAGAGAAAGAAGAAAGAAAGAAAGAAAGAAAGAAAGAAAGAAAGAAAGAAAGAAAGAAAGAAAGAAAGAAAGAAAGAAAGAAAGAAAGAAAGAAAGAAAGGAAAGAAAGAAAGAAAGAAAGAAAGAAAGAAAGAAAGAAAGAAAGAAAGAAAGAAAGAAAGAAAGAAAGAAAGAAAGAAAGAAAGAAAGGAAGGAAGAAAGAAAGAAAGAAAGAAAGAAAGAAAGAAAGAAAGAAAGAAAGAAAGAAAGAAAGAAAGAAAGAAAGAAAGTAAGTTAGTTCTGTGGCTTTGTATCATGTGGCTATAATCCTATATATTTGGAGTGTCTGGAATCCAGGAGATTCCAGCAGAAGTCTAATGTCCCACAACTCCTCTTTGTGAACACGGGCTGGGAAATTCTTGTTTAGCACACTGATAAAGAAACACCGTTGCTAGGTATTTGTGGACCTTCCTCCTGCTGCCAGCTTATCTGAGCTGGTTCTCTGACAATTAATTTTCTTCCAACTCTGACACCAAGTCAGACATTGGGAAAGCAAATCATGCTACTATATCATTGTGGGAATCCAGTGTAAGAGAAAAAAATAGAGTAGTGTATGAGCACTTGGCCTTCATTTTCACAGCTTCAGGATGCCTCCCATGGGGAGAAGAAGATAGTGGGACATCTCCCCCAGGGGAAAACCAAGATATGATGTGTGTAAAAGACTGGGCTGTGCTTGCTTAAATTATGATGATGTGTTGTTTGTATGACGGGATGAAAGCAGTCACCACAAGGGTGACAGGGGCCTTTTTGGTCTTATGCTTTTGGTCCTCTGTCCTGCACGGGTGTTATGCTTGTGCTGGCCTGGAATAAAGAGCACCTGCTTCAATCCAAAGTGTGTCGCTGCATCTGTCAGATTCCTGGCAGCAACAAGTGGTGGAAAATGTGGGCAACGAGAGAACAAGGCAGAGACAGAAAATGGGATAGAGTAGTGCCTTCTGTGTATCCTGTATCCTATAGTTCAGCTCTGTTCTCTATAACAGTTCATACATCTGACTACATACATCAGGGAATAAAAAAAAAAAAAAAAAAAAGAAAAAAAAAGAAAATCCCAAGGGATGCCAAAGACATCCTGCAGAAAAGTTACTAACCAAAAGTAGAATCATCTTCTCAATCTCAAGGCTGAAGATAGAATAACAAAGTATTTTAGCTAAAGTAAATAAACAACAGTTGGCTGGCTTGAATTAATTAGTATGCATAATCCATCATCATTCATCACCAAGAAACTGGGGAAAAGTGAAATAAAACATTTCCAAAGCAATATCAGGCCCAAAATGTATTTGGAAGAAATTAGCATATCTATCTAATATGCAAATATTTGGGTCTAGATGCATATGTTTAGAAAGCTAATGTTGATAACAGGTGACCATATATACATCTGTTGATCTGATCAATAATGATGCAGTAATCACTAATTCTCTAGTGAATACTTCACACCAGTATCTGTGGATCTTCTTGCATAATCAGCATGGTTAGCCATTGATGAAAAGCTATACTTATACCATCTTTAAGACAGTGGCTTACCCAACCTATGAGCTGCCTCCTATAAACATTTCAACCTGAAAGAGTTTCAGAAAAATATTATTCCCAGGGCAATAGCTCAGTTTGCATTGTTTCTACCAAATGGTTTTCTGAAAGGTCTCCCCTGAGCTTAAGGCAGTCTGCTTGCAACATTTCAATTGTTTTATTTCTTAGTTTTCCCTTCTTTGTTGTTGCTCTAAATTAAACTCCATTGGAAACTGCAGCATTTCACATTATAACAATGCCTGTCAGGAGCTCTTTACTGTGCATGATAAAATACAAATTCTTTAATTAGCTTTTCTGTAATAAACACTAGAAACTACTTTAGCATCTTAATCAGTAGAGTTTCAAAGTTATTTTCCTTTTTACTTGCCTCTGCTGCTCTTCTTTGTTTGCTATGCTCTATTACTCTGTTGAAAGCTATCATTTACAGTATCCCATTATTAATGAGCAGTGTGTTTGCCTTTGCTATTTTTAACTAAACCCAGATATTTTATTAAAAGTCTCCTATCGTTGTATCTCAAGCACTTTGACAGAAAATGCTTTGAAGCACATCACTCATTCTGAGTTTTCTAGAAATAAGTTCTAATTTACTTAACCTGACAGCGGCAACTGAACATCACAAAATACCTCAGATATTCCCAAAGCAACCATTTACAAAGGGCCTGCAAAGTGGGTTGCTCTCTTCTGAATCATATCAAACATGGTTGTCTTACATATGATTTTAGTAATCCACTCTATTTGTAGTATGAATGAGGTTTGGAACACAGTTATGTCACTCCTCCATGCTAGATCCTGAAGCAAAGAATCATAGAACTGTTTCAGTTGAAAAAAAAAAAACCCTTTTAATATCATTGAGTCCAATCATCATCTAACTCTACAAAGTCTGGTGCTAAACCATGACCCTCAGCACCACCATCTCTGTGTCTTTTAAGCTCCATTACAGTGCTAAATAAGCAGTTCCCAAGCTGAAAAAGTCAAATTATAAAGGAGTTTAGAAGAGATGACCTCCTAGTTTTCAGTGGGTGGGTTTCTGTATATTTTTAATAGGTTTCTGTTGCTTGTTGAGGTGTTGTTGCTGTTGTTTGTTGATTGGTTTGGTTTTTCTGAGGAGGCAGTATTTTTGGTTGGGGTTTTTATTTGTTTGTTGTTCTTTTTCCCGGGCTTGAGCAATAGCAAGAAAAAGAAAGAACTTGAGGCTGTTGCAGAGGCTACGCTTTACGTGCAGTTTGGCTGTCTCTAACAATCATCTGTTTAGCTCCTGAGAGCCATGGCAGAAACTCAGAGCTGAGATGTTCCTCCAACAACCTGCTGAGCAGAAAGGAAGCTGCAGCTGTGACCCTGCTGTGTGGCTGCCTCAGAGACTGCTATGACAGGGCCTTCTCAGTCCCTTTCCTGTGCTGTCTGATGGCTTACTGAGAGAGGTGAAAAAGTCTGACTGCAAAGTGAAAATAATTAAAAAAGAGGAAAAAAAGGGTGCATTTTAGACTCTCCTCGTGTTCGACTGTGGTACTCAAACCACCTGGGAAAACCCTGGCTCTTCTAGGTTTAGGGTATTTTGGTTTTAATTTGGGTTTGTTCCTTTTGATTTGTTCATTTGTTTAGTTTTTAATTATAGTGAGTAATATGAGTCATTTGATGCCTCCTGAGGATTCTGATTTAAGAACCCAGCTGAGATCATTATTCAGGTCTTCTGTAAGTGATACTTAAAGAATTACAAATGAGAAAGGATGTTCTATAGTGCAATGTATGATAGTTGGGGATGGCCTTGCTTATTACAGTAGGGTTGGACTAGATGTGTTCAATCCTGGACCTAGAAATAGAAGTGCTGGAGTGCATTCACGGAGGGGCAACGAGAATTGTGAAGTGTCTGGAGCACAAGTCCAATGAGGAGTGGCTTACCTGAAAGGAGGTTGGAGTAAAGAGGGGAACAGACTCTTCTCCCTGGTGGCAAGTGACAGGAATAAAGGAAATAGTTACAAGCTGCACCAGGGGAGGTTTAGGCTGGATATTAAGAAATATTTCTTCACTGAAAGGCTTATCAAATATTGGAATAGTTTGCCCAAGGCAGTGATGGAGTCACCATCCTGGGAGGTACTGAAATGGCTTGTGGACCTGGTGCCTAAAGACATGGTTTAGTGGTAACCTTGCAGTGCTGGGTCAGAGGTTGGACTAGATGATCTCTTCCAAACAAAGATATTTTCTGATTCTGTGACCTCTGCAAGTCCCTTCCAACCCAGTGCATAATATGATAGCAAGTTTGTATTTAGCAGTGGGAAGTTATCCTTATCAAGTTCATCTCATATAGATTAGAATATCTTTACCTCCTGCAGAGCTGAACAATCTGAAAAACAGGAGATCATGTGAAAGAAGATCCCTAGACCTGTAGCAGTACCACTGCATCACTTAATCCTCTGAAATATTTAATATTTAACCTTAAGGAAGCATGCATTCTTTTAAAACATATAATTTTGTTCCCTTATGTCTTGAATATTGTTATGATAGCAAAAACAAATTCTCCTACTAAATATCAAAATTTCCTACTTGCTAAGCCTGAAGTGTTTTCTAAGACTTAATCAAAAAACAAATGTAATTGTGTGTGATATAATTAATATCTTAGTTATATAAACATTTCACCAAAGGATTATGTTCTGTGGTACTGTTTCAGTGCTGTTGCGCAAAAGCTAATATGAGAACACAAAAAATATTTTTGAGAGTATTATTTCAAATACAGACTTACAATCATAACAGTTACAGAAAAAGTCAGTGTTTACTTATAATCCTAGTCCTGCTATCCACTCTATGAGATTATTAAAGGGCTTTAAAACAAATGTCAACCTCCCAATTATTTGTTCTATTAAAAAAAAAAAAAAGTGAAAAAAAGTGAAAAAAATTGCCAAGTGGTCTGCTTTCTGTCAATCTGTCACTTTTCAGAGGGGTATATTTACTGCAGTGTATACTGAACTAAATAAAAGGTCATCAGAATTTCTCTAGCATGGGCAAAAGAACATATTTTTACCCTATATTATTCACCAAATTGTTTTGTCTAAACCTGTCCAAAATAATTCACTGTGAAGCAAATATTTCTATAGATATTTTCAGTCTTAAAAGATACAGGCAGCAAACTTAAGATACCTCAAAAGCTTTTCTCTCAGTCTATAGTATAACAAGCAGTGATGCCCTACTCCATCATATCTACTGGAACTTGGCTGTTAGGAACAAGTTACCAATTAGGGTTAATCAATGAATACTGTCTCACACCTTCAGACACTGTGGTTTAAGTCTCTAAGCATAGTTCCAGAAAAGTTACTTCCATATTAACTTTAGGAGCTGTGCTAGAGTGAAGCTAACTAGAATGTTTTGGTGGGAAGAACTTGTTTTGGTGAGAAGAACTAGATAATAGGCTGTGAGAAGAAAACAATGGTGATGTCTGCTTCATTCATTGGCTTGCTGAGATGCATAAGAACAAGAATGTAACTATAGATAACAGAGTTGCTGCCTGGGCTTTGGGCTGACATATTCTCTCTTGCTAACCGAACCTGACATCTTTGTGACTAATTCACCTGCTTCCTAACCCCCCCTGGCTGACCCTCCAATCTTCCTTGGGCACAGGGTAACGTCTGGGGTAAGGTAGAGAGGGGTAGGAGAAGGTGGAAGGGCAACTGGGAGTCCCTCGTGAGGACTCAGGTTTCTGGGAGGAGAGTTGTGTTTCTGTATTACCTTTTACCTTGTATATTTCTGTATATACTGCAAATATCTGCTTGTATATTGTGCTAAGCTGTAAATATAAAGCTTCATTCAATTTCCAGAGCTGCTGAGTCTAGCCTGCGTGATTCACAAAGTGTTGGGGGTCAGGTAACACCCAAACCATTCACGTGAGCAACTTGGGAAGATGTACACTGCTGTATTCTTACTTCCTTTCTTTCCTCTCTCAGGAGGAATCTATAGAACATTATGCTTGAGACCTTGGGACTGATACTCTGAGATAAAACTTCACAACTCTTATCATACTTACAACATGAACACCATAACCTCCCTTCCACCATCCTGACTGCCCAAAGATGATAGCCATTCTGTGTCAGTAGGTGCTATACAATGCAAGACACTTCACTTGAATAGTTAGACAGTGTTAAGGAAGCAGACTGTGTTTTCTTTAATATTAAGGAGTAGACTTTTATTCTGAGCTTTCTTTTTTTCATTAATTTGCAGATGAAAATGACAAATCATATCTTTTAAATCTGAAGTTTAGATTAACAGCAACTGATTGTGAAATAGCTAAAGTCTGTGTTCATTGTCTCCCAGTTTGCTGTCTCTTGTAGTTTCAGGATGCACAGAACTATTTTCAGGGAAGCTATCCTGAGTCAGCAAGAGTTGTGAGGTAGATACTGTTCTTACAATAAGCACACAAAAAAGATCCAAATGAACCCTGCAGTTATAGTTTATTTTTGCTCAGACTAAAGTAGGCCTTTCTGAAGGGACAAGCAATGCCTGCTTTGTAAGACAATAAAAGTAAGAATATCACAAAAATAAATTTTCCTTTGCCCACTGTATCATTGCTTCTTTCCAGCCTTGCTCTGAATTCAGCACTGTTCATGGGTTTCTTGAACCAAACTCAATGCAATCCTCTCCTGAGGAAAAAAAAAAAAGGATTTTATTTGTTGGGGTTTTATAAAAAAAAAAATCTGTCTCTACTATGACCTAACCTCAGAGGAAGGAGTTTTTTAGGGGTACCTATGAACTGAGGTAAGGCAAACTGACACAAAAGCAGCTAGACTGATTATGCATTTACTAATTACACATCTGTGCAGGTCACTTTGATCATATAGTGGTTCTTAAAGCAGATGAGGAAATTACCTAATATGTGCTAGAGAGAGGAAAAAAAACAGAGAGAGAAGTGAGACAAGAACAGAAGTATGAGGGGAAAAGTATCACCACTCTGAGCTCCAGTGGCATCCTCAGTGGTCGATGCCTTCCTGGTGGTGGGTGCACAAAGACAGTTCATGGTGCTGCCTGAATTCCCCTTCATTTCCTGCCTAGGGGAACCATGTGATGGTGCAGGTACACTGGGACCCCAGTTTAGCTGAGTCATTCTTGGAGTGCCTGTGCATAGCATTATGGTAGTCATAAAATGGCAAGCACTCCTAAAGTCGCTTCCCCTTTGCTAGTGCAGGCTCGGTTGTGAAGGTGTCAGAAAATTGCTTGAGTTGGCACAGGCTGGCACTCAAGTGGAGTCTCAGCCCCACATACTGTTCTAGGGAGCAGACCATCGTCGTGGTTTGAATACAAAGAAAGGGGAGCAGAGGAGCAGTCTGAGACAAACTTTTATGGAAGAAGAAAAGAAGCTTGTTTGAGACTAACTTCCACGACAACACAGCTTCCACAATCCCCCTGTAACTATGTAACTATGATCTACCCAGGAACCTGCTGCAGGCCCCTGAGTTTCTCACACTACCTGCTCTACAGTCTTCATCAAAAGTTTGTCCTAGCTGTGAACATTCACTCGCTCTCAGGTAAGAAACAGAAGGCAGTCCCTTGACCCAGAACATTCTCTCCAATCACCAAGTCACAGAGTCGCAGAATGGCTGGATGTTAGGGGTTGGAAGGGACCTCCAGAGATCATTGAGTCCAACTCCTCTGACAAAACAGAATTGCTTAGGGTAGGCCACACCAGAAGGCATCCAGGTGGGCTTTGAAAGTCTCCAGAGAGGGAGACTTCACAACCTCTCTGGGCAGCCTAATCCAGTGCTCAGTTACTCTCACCATAAAGAAGTGTCTCCTCGTGTTGAGGTGGAACTTCTTGCATTCTAGCTTGTACCTGTCGTTCCTTGTCCTACCAGTGGGCATCACTGAAAAGAGACCATCACCTTCATCTTGACACCTACCACTCAGATATTTCTAGACACTGACAAGATTCCCTCCCAGACTTCTCTTCTCAAGACTAAACAGCTCCAGTTCATAGGAGAGATGTTCAAGTCGTCCCCCCGCCAAGGATGCCCTTGGCCTTATTTGCCACAAGTACACATTGCATCTCATGGAAAACTTACTGTCCACTAGGACTGCTTTCCAGCAGTACAACCCCTAGTCTGTAATGGTGCCTGATGTCACTCCTCCCCAGATGCAGGACTTTGTGCTTGTCATTATAGAACTTCATGAAGTTCACAGTATCACAGTATTATCAGGGTTGGAAGAGACCTCACATATTATCAAGTCCAACCCTTTACCACAGAGCTCAAGGCTAGACCATGGCACCAAGTGCCACATCCAACCTTGCCTTGAACAGCTCCAGGGACGGCGACTCCACCACCTCCCTGGGCAGCCCATTCCAGTGTCCAAAGTTGATATTCACTGAGCTCCAATTTTGAATAATCAGTGAACAAACTGAGGATGCACTTAATTTTCTCATCCAGGTCATTGAAGATATTGAAGAAAACTGGACCCAGTACTGATTCTTGGGGAACATCACTGGCCACTAGCTTCCCACTGCGCTGCTGATCACAACTCTCTGAACTGTGTTGCCAAGCCAGTTGCCAATCTACCTCACAGTCCAATTGTCTAACCCACTTTGCCTCTGCTTCCAGCCATTGTGTATTTCAGAGAGTAATGCACAGTAAATCATGGCAAACCTAGCACATTATTGCATCTATTTTTCGGCATTCCTTGTAATGAATTAAATAAAAAAAAGCTGAAAGAGAAATTAAGTACTTCCTATTTTCTGTCATTAAAAGGTATAAGATAAGGCAGGAGAAGGCAAAAACAAGTGCTTTGAAGGATGCATTATTTCAACAGAGTGAAGCTGCAGACACAACAGACTGCTATTGTATCAGAGGTAGAGGGAGTTTCATTTGGCACTGACATTTCTCAGGTCTAAATTACTTCACTACTGTCATGGCAGGCCTGATAGGCCAAAAATAATCTTATGAATGTCCTGGCTTGCCCAGGCATGTTTTTCTGCTCTCTCTCCTTCTGCTATGGGGAGAAGCAATACAGGAAAGAGGACAAAGAACCTGGAGCCACTGAGTCTAAGGACTCTGGCCTGTCCAGACTTATTTACCTTCTGTGATAAACAAGGTACACACATTTAGCTTGTGCCTGCCTTGTGCAAGGCCTATGCTTTTCCCAAATTTGGGTAAAGCAAGCCTATGGCTTCACTTAATATGGTTGAGATTGGATAACTGCCATTCTGATTGGCTGTTCTATGTCCAAATGCCCATTAGTCTTGGGCTGTATTGATAAAAGAGTCGAGCAGGTAATGCAGTGTGCTCTGCTGTTGTATTTATGCCTGTTGTTGCCTGCTGCTATTGCTCTCTGTTCCTAGAAGTATATTGCCTTCCTGCCTTGTTGCATCTTGTCATGCTATGCTAAACTATCATCTAGCTCTGCCACAAAGTAATGAACTCTGACGCTCTGAGTTTGTTTGCCTGGAAACTGCCTACCTTGAGTTTACCAGGAACAGGCTCTAGATGCTTCCACGCAATAGGCCTGCATAGCCAGCGTGACATCATGCTAAGACTGCACATCTCAAGACATCCTGCCTGCACCTGAAGGTCTCCTGCCAAGATGGGAAGTCTTGAAGATACACAGATCATCCAGAGGAGCCAAGGGACAAGGTCAGAAATTGTCTGCCTCCTTTCCCCAGAAGCCTAGGAAGAATCAGAAGTCTCAGTGGCTGACAGTAACAGAATTCCCTTAAAGCATTTGGCTACTGTCTGAGGCTGTATCTAGCCCTGCAAGTCAGGAAATAATATCTTGTGAGTAAATACTTAAAGCCTCTTGTAATTCACCACTGCCTTCTGCCCTAAGCAGAAAGGAGCTTATTGAGTCCATCTACTAGGCAAGATGTACATTGACCACAAGTGGTATATTGGCCCCAAGAACCTTCTCTTCCAGTTCAATTAATGTTTATATTCTTGCAAGTTATTTCTAGATCTACTTATTCCTCTGTAAAATGTTTCCATGACCATGCCACAAACTGATTATTATAAAAAAAACTAGTGGTCGAGGGTGGTGAGAGTTTTGAATATCAAAATTAATAAATAATATTAATTTTGAAAATATCATCTCACAGTGAATTACCCCTCCATTACAGCTACCAATGGTTATTTCTAAAGCAATTAGGTTAAAACGGTATTTGGTATGATGTCTTGAACAGTTTGATCTGATCTGACAATGAATTGATGGATGTGCTTGGGATGCAATAGTTGTAAACAGCTATATGAATATAACTAAAAGAGAGTGGCAAAATACAGTTCTAATTTGAGAAAGTGCACATTTTATGGAATGAGCTTATGGAGGAGAATAAATGTGTGTAAACAGGGAACATTTTACTCTCACTATTTAGAATGTTTGAAAACTAAAAGTTGTAGCTCTAGACTGCACCACAGGGTGAAAAACAGAAAACATGTTAGATATTTAAAAGACAGATTGTTTTCAGGTTGCTAAATGGTGACAAAATCTGAAGCTGTTGACTAAATGTGAAAACATGGAGTTAAGGTTTAAAAAGCACCACATAAAAAAATGTCAGGCAAGTCAAAATAGCAGCACCGTTGGTATGTACCTGGGCAAAAAAGATAAAAGCCAAGCCCTTGTCCAAAGAGCATGGAACAGAATAAATCTGAAAGCAAGGCTTAGCACTATGTCAGTATTCATAGGTATAACAAGATCTAAGGCTGGCAGGCTGCTCACAGCCTAACGAATTGCAACATTCTCAGAGAAAAGGCAGGAAAAAGACAGGGAAAATATATTGGTGGGGCAGCCCAAGAGAAAAGTTTGTCTTCATGCATGGCCCCTCCCTGAAGTTTCTGGGAATGATGTGAGCATTTTGACGGTGGTGTAATCAGGCTATTAATAAACTTAACACTTCCTGAAGAAACTTATCTTAAAACTGCTTATAATTCGAATAACATTTGATGTAGCTTCTGGAAGGACTGAAATGATGTTTGACCTGAACTGCACACTTTAACCTTTGGTGTACTAATCAGAGTATAGCAGCCTACACTGCTGTACAATGTTTGTGCATATGTGCATCTGTGCACTCACTTATCTGTTAAGCAAAAGCCTATATGAAGGTGAAAAGCTTTAATGCAGAGTAATAGACAGCTAATATGACATGTCAGATTTAAATCACTTTTGAAAACCAAAACTAAACAGCCAAGTTATTGTACGGAAATGCCAATGAGCTGTTCTGCCTGGTGCTAGTTTGCTGTGTTTTTCATTACAGAATCAATTGTAAGCATATGTGAAAACATAGATACAACTTTTGATTATTGATATTATTTCAGAGGTGGAAACACTGGTGCATAGAGCCAACACCTAGGCTCACGTTTATAACTAACGGAGGAAACTGCCCATCTCGTGATTTAACATATTTCTTAATTCATTGTTAGTCTGAACCCAACCAAACTTCTTGAAATAAACAAGATCTCTTCCCCAGACATTTCTTCTTCTTTAACAAAAAATAAACGTAAAATTGAAACCTGATCAAGAGAAGTCATAATAATAATAAAAACAATAAATTAAATACTCATTTTTCTTGAGAAGAATGTCTCATTTTCTTCGTTCCTTTTGGCAGCTCCCTAGGCTGCTGTAGATTGAAGAAAATAGGAATAAGCATCTTTTGACCACAAACAGATGTGCTTGATAAAGAAAATGTCAGCAAAAATACTAAAGCAATGTGTCACAGCAGCTTTCTGACAGATAGAGGGAAAAGGTAAAAAATGTTCTATCATGTCCGACAAGGTGTTCTTTTTGAGATTTAAAGATCACTGTGCAACTTTAAACATGTTTGTCACTTTGGCTCTGACTGGAGCTATCTGGAGCTTCACAAGAACTTTATCAGCTCAGCATAGGGGGGAAGAAAGAAGCCCATTCCCATTTATCTCAGCCAGGTTCCCTTCAAAGCCAACAAATAAATTACAGTGTACATTTGATACAAATTGATTTCTTAACTCAAATAACAATGTTGTCCTCCCAGTCAGGCCATGTGTCACTCATTCGTGAGCCTGAGTGAAAGGCTCAATCTGTCTGTGTGACAGAAATAGGCCTGACGCATCTCACCGAGGAATGCTAATAACCCTGGCCTGGCCCAGGCCTTTGTGGGCAGGCCGTGATAAGGGAAATCAGCCCGTCCTGTCAAACGCCACGAAGGCCTGATCGCTGTTTGTTCCAACAAGCTGCCTAGGCCTTGGAGTCACCATCCTATTTCATGTAGTAAATGAGAGGAAAATAAGATCCGGCTACCACGGTTAAGATGCCGGTGACTGTGATGAAGCCAAAGTGAAAGGAAACCCCATTGAATATCTTCAACTGATCTTATCAGCTACTGGAGAAATGAGATATTGGCAGGGGCTGTTGAGTTTCTCACAGCTGAGCAGGTTAATAAGGTTGGGAGGCAGGCCACAGGCTAATTGGATTTGCCTTGGTTTGATAAACAGTGTCAGGCCTATTGCCAGAAAAACATACACAATGTGGCTTTTCCCTTTGTTTCTCCTTAAGCTGTATGGGAAAAAAAGGGCTAAAAAAAAACAACCCTAACTCCCTTAAAAACCCAAACAAAAAATGGCTTTTACTTTCTTTTTTTTTTTTTTAAGCTAAAGATGTCTTTCTGAATTCCCAGATGAAGAGGCCAACAAAGTCAAACTGTGAAACAGTAGTTGTTGGGTGTTCTGATTTTAATCAAACACCATTTAACCTGCCTGACCTCACAAAGTCAGCTCACATCAAAACAGCACAACTATAAAGACTAACTAGAAGCAGAAGGAAATAACAACCTATTGCAGCTTTCCAGAGGAGTGAAATATTCAAAACAAACCAATTTTGCAGCCTTATCTTTGGGCAGATGCAGCCTGAGACAAATGGGAGGCCCACAGAGCTGCCAGACTAGGTGCATGGGCTGCCCGTCACAGCACCAGCACTCATTCGATCCTCTTGATAAATTTTAGCCACTGACCATTCAGTTCTTGCTGTCACCATCCTTCTTTTCATGATGTCTCAAGTTGTGCCAGGGTAGGTATAGGCTGGATATTAGGAAGAAGTTCTTCGCAGAGAGAGTGATTTCCCATTGGAATGGGCTGCCCAGGGAAGTGGTGGAGGCACTGTCCCTGGGGGTCTTGAAGAAAAGCCTGGATGAGGCACTTAGTGCCATGGTCTAGTTGACTGGTTAGGGCTGGGTGATAGGTTGGACTGGATGACCTTGGAGGTCTCTTCCAACCTGGTTGATTTAATGATTCTATGATTCTATGTTATTTGGCAGGATATGACCTACATTTGCAAGAAGTTGATGTGCTTTTTGCTTTAACAATGAAAAACTCTCTCCCGAAGGGCAAGCAGGAGAATTGCTCCCTTACCTTACCTATGTGTCACTGCAATGTTTTCTGTGAGCTTCCACCCAAAAGCTGAGAAAAAATCTGTAATACATTGCTGTGTTTGCAAATGTAGCACTTAGAAAAAAAATTAGCTATTGAAATTGCTTTTGAATGACACCAGTAAAGTCCTCTCAATGTATTTTGCTTCGTATAGTTTTGATTTTACTTACTCTGCTTAGTGTCCTAAATGTTTGGGCCTTATTTTCACTAGCAGGAACAATGGATAAATATTGGAATGGCTGGAGTCAGAAGAAATCATCAAATAGAAGTGGTACTGCCTTACTCTTTGATGCAGATACAAATACACCACCACAGCAAGAGAGTGGGGAAATATCTCTACAGCAGTTTGTAGGCACAAACAACTTCTAATCAATTAAATATATTTTTAATATAAAGGTGAGCACACAGTTGCATTTTTTTAGTATATGCAACACCCCATACCATGGTATCTGAACACCAGAATCTTTTCATGAACTTCTATGATCTGTCAAGGGAACCAATAACCAGTGGGAAAATATATGTCATAGAATGAATTGTAGAATCATGGAATGGTTTAGGTTGGAAGGGACCTCAAAGATCATCTAGTTCAAACCCCCTACCATAGGCAGGGACACTTCCCACTAGAAGAGGTCGCTCAAGACCTCATCCAACCACTCATTCCAGTGGAAAGCTCACCATCATATTCACAGAATCACAGGATTAAACAGGCTGGAAAAGACCTCTAAGATCTTCGAGTGCAACCTATCACTTAACCCTTCCAATTAACTAAACCATGGCACTTAGTGCCTCATCCAGCCTTCAGTGAGTCAGAGAAGATGAGTATCTAAAAAAGAAACATTTCCAAGCTTATTTTTATTTCATTCAGAAGAAACTGAACTTGTTTGTATTTTTTTGAAAGAAAAGATCAATTTCTCTGAGAAAATATTGTTTCTCACTGTGATGGTTTGGGATTTACCCCCACCTCCCCTTATGAAAACACCTAGACTAGACTCAGCTGTCTGGAAGTTAAGGAATGAAGCTTTATATTTACAGCTTAGCACAATATACAAGCAGTTATTTCCTATATATACAGCTATATACAGAAATATACAAGCTAAAAAGTAAGACAGAAACACAATATCCCACCCAGAAACCAGAGATCCCAGGAGGAGCTCCCAACCACCCTTCCACCTTCTTTCCACCCCCTTACCTTATCCCAGAGTTTGCCTTACATGCAAGGTGAGTTTGGAAGATCAGCAAGGGGAGTTAGAGGCAGAAGGATTAGTTACACAGAAGCAGCACAGGGAGAAACACAGACTCTGAGGCACGGAGACACACACACTATCTTATCTGTGTTTGTGTTCTTGCTTTTATACATCTCATCAAGCCTATGAGTTACATAGACCATCACCATTGTTCCCTTTTCACAGCCAATAATCCAGTCCCTCTCATTAAAATATTCCAATTAGCCTCAAATCAGCACACTCACTTCAATAATGGTTCCAAGTCTTGGTTAAAATATTACTTCAGCAATGATTTCCCATTCTCTTCTGCTCCATTTCTGTTCTTTTCTGCTCCATTCTGCAGAAAAAAAAATAGTTGTATAGTATATGATTTTATAACATTAACTTGTATCTCATTACTTTAAAATATACTTTATATTTACATGGCAACTTTGGATAGTCTATTTCAGAATACTTTGTCAAAATGGATAATATCATGCGTCTCACTTTTGAAGATGATACATGAGCAAAGATTTCCTAGTCAACTCTTTCCTGAATAAAATGTACAGGTCTTTGAAAGCAAAGCTTTTAGGAACTTATCAGTTTCAATAAAATTTGACTGTGTTGATAACATAAAATTTTATCAAGTTCAAAGTCTGTTATTGGGAGAGTTTCAGTTCTTGCCCCAGACTGGCTGCTCCTCCTTACCCCTCAGGACTCCTTTATTCATTTGCCAAAACAGAATCAGGATGTAATTTGTCTGTTGGAGCTGAGCATTTGTTTAGAAATATGTATTACCTTTCTAGAAAACAATGATAGTCCTCACCTGAGAAGCAGGATGTCGCATACTGTAAAGCTACCTCTACCATCTGCTAACAGAACACTGAACTGCTGCCTTACTGAAGATGCATTTTCCTTTCATTTTCTGGTTCACAGAATATCTAATTATTTATAGGAATTGGAGCAGTTTGAACAGAAAAGAAAGTAGAGATTTTTCCCAACAAAATGCAGCTAAAAACTGGTCTCCCACATGTTTGCCACATGTTAGAACTGTTGGAGCAGTGGCTTCTCTAGAGCAGAGAAGGTCCAGGCAGTTCAAAACTTACCATGTCCTTTGGCTCTGGAAGAAAAAGTAAAGAGGGAAAGATTTGCCAGCAGGAGAGTTTCTCAGATCAAGATAATCAAAGAGATTTTTTTCTCCCCCAGTTTTGAGTCTGGAAACATTTAAGAGATTTTTTTTTTCCTGTGGTGAACAAGAACAAAATCTGTAAGTAGTACTGTAGCTGAAAAAAATGAAAGAAAACCCAATCTCTTTATCATGACGGAAAGAACACTATTCAGGGAAAAGAAAGAAAATAATTTCAAATGAATTTTGCTTAAATTAAGATTCAGGTTTGTTTTTAGGGAAAGAAAACTCTTCCCTCACTTTGACTGTGTTTCTGGACACCATCCCACAATGCAAAATTGGCTTTGTACTTGCAATGACTTATGCATAATAGTTTCTTCCTCTCACATTTTGAGTGTTTTATTATTTTTGGATGCACATCAATACAGCATGTGGAACATGCACAAGGGGTAATAGAAGTACATTCTCTGCAGTACAAATACTGGCTAAAAGTACTCTGAAAAAACTCCTTGTGCAAAATAAAGGTCCACTACTGGTGAAATTAATAAAACTTTCTCCTTTGCATAATGGCAGGGTCAGTCTTCCAGCCTTGCATAAAACTTAAAATAATGTGTAAGTCAAAAACCCCTCATAGCAAATTTGATGTGAGCTGCATTTGGAGTCATTAATTGGTGCAATTTCCTGACATCTCAAAATAGCAATAAACAGATGAATATGACATAATATCTTTCTAAAAATCATGAAAGACAGCAAATAAAATACATATGGACTACTGATATAAAAACTACATCAAACACAAGCACGTATGACATAGTCATGTAGCCAAGGAGGGATTTTATTAGTTTGCTATATTTCAGAAATGAAATAAAGGTATAATTTGCTGACTAGTATTTTCTACTGAGATTCAAAATTTATGATAAAAGTTTATATTTTATTATTTTTTATAGACAATAGATAAATCAAAACTAATAATAGCAGCTCCAAAGACATTTCCTAAAACCTAACATGTGCTTGTACCTTTAATCTCAGTGAGAAGCCCCTTGTCTTTAATGGAAGCATTCACAGTATATAAAATTGAGCAGATGATTGTATCTTTAAAAGATGAAGGCCTAAGAAACACCTGGTAATTAGTACTGAGTGATACAACATGAATAGACCTTATAATGGGGCACTGAGGTTTTCTTGGAACATCATTGTATTACTATTTTTGGAAGGAAACAGATCCATCCAGAATTCAGGAAAAAAAGTGATTGTCTCAAAGAACAGACAAGCTATAAATAATTAGCAGGTACTATGGAACAGTCTGACTCAAGAACTATTTCCTCCCACATGGAACAAAGTTTCTACATATATTGCTAACTCTCCCATCTGGAAAACAAAGACATAGAGGTGCAGAGCAGAACCTGAAAATGGTAATCTTTGAGAATATCTAACACCAGAATTCTGTGCAAGATTTGTTGACCAACCCTGCCTCTCCTCAATGCATAAGGCAGTCCAAGCACTTGTTGGTACACTCACTGAAAGGACAGCAGAAAAATTCCTATGAAAAATAAGAAAGTAGACAGGAATTTCAAAGCGTCAAAAGAGAGAGCAGCCAATGTAATGCCAGATTTTGTTACATTATACAAATGTAACAAACATGAGAGGAAGTGAAACCAACCAGCTCCTGCCTGAAAAGCATAAGTTGAAATGGCTTTGTCGGGTCCAGCAGTAGCTTTCCAGCTAGTGTTTATCAAGACTGGAAAAAAATTACTTTTCATATAATCTTCTAAGAATTTGAGTAATGATCATTATTAAGATTTTATGTTCCTTATGTTTCTTTATAGTTCAATTAAAAAAACTCAAATAATAAAATCGAGTGAGGATTTACCATCAAGAGATTCCTGCAAGGTATGCAGATGTAATAGGCACAAATATCATGAGGAAATTAAGAAAATTATACAAAATGTGATGATAATTAGCACAAAAAAAAATAAATCTTGCATATTAGCAGAAATATATATAAAAACATTGCAAATGCAATTTGCCACCCAAATCCTTTTTTGTCATCCCTGTAGATGACTAGGTCAGAGGGATCAGTAACAGAAGAGGCAGAGCCAGACCATGATATCTAAATCAGTTATTTCAATATTACTTCTTCAGTATTCTAGAGGAAGGTAGAGCTCTATCAATGAGGTTTCAGTCTGCTTATTTAAATTATTTGTCATTTAGGCCAAATAAAGGAAACTACATGATTCTGGGAACCTTAATTTTGCATTCTCAAGTTAAAATACTGTAAATGCTTAATCTGAAGATCAATTGAAAACCAAATATTACAAGCAATGTAATGAACATAGCTAAAAAAAAAAACACAATAAAAACCCCAAACAAACCCCTAAACACTTAAAAACATTTTAGCTTTTAAATACGTGGTCTTCATGTACTAGCATAAATAATAATTAATTAAATAATTAGCAAAAAATCATAATACATCACTATGCATCAATATAACTTCATTTGCTGACTCGTGCATTCATTCCTTTTCACATGAGTACATCACTTCATAGGCTTATACTGCTCTATAGAGAGCTAATATAAACAAAATTTCTCCTTCCAAGTGTTTTTAAAATGATAGCCTCCCACTTACCTTTGCTATTCCAGCTTTCATTGTCTCAAAGCCTATATCTAATTTCAAAAGAAGAACTGCAGTGGAGGAGTGGATTCTCAGACCCCATTGTCTACCTATGATGAATGACAGAGTCTTTACTTAAGGCTTCACTGCTCTGATCCTATGAGGTGAACACTAGAGGCTGATGTATCATAGGTACTGTCCTGAAACTCAGACTTCAGTTTGATTTTGCCTGAAAGATATGTAGTTTATATCCGTAATCACAACAAATAAATATATAACTTTCAAAGCTACATCTACATTCTATGCCTGCCCTAGTGAATAGTGCAAATTGGTAGGGATGGATCTGTAAAGTGCAATTATCTGGCACTAAGGACCTGATGTCCACACATTGTGTGGCATAGGGTTTTTTTATATTTTGATGTGAATTAGTCTGGTAGAATGAACCAATTTATGATTAAACAGCATTGGATACATTTCCTGATATGCCAGAAAGCATCTTCCAGCTGTTCTCTGAAACACTCATATTGTGAAACAGAGCTCAGTAAGTGGGGAAAAGCAGGACACTAACTTCACAAGCACCCTGCTGCCCTGAAATAAAATGCTAACGCAGGCACACTATTTACTTCCATACTATATTCAATTATTTTTTTCTGCTGATGACATTACCATATGTTATATCAGAAGAATTTTCATCATCACAGCCTAACTTTTAGCACTGACTTCATGAAAAAAATACTAACAAGCATCTTTATGGCAGTCCACTATTTCCCTTTCTAGGACAGTCTGGATTACCTGTTAGCCAGTTCACTGCTCATTTTAGATTTAGTTATCAGCTTTTTTCATCATAATTAATGACCTTCTATATAATGGTGTATTGCATAGTCTCTGGGATTCTTAATTGATAAATTGTTCTTCAGGAGAATATCTGGGCTTTAGAATCATAGAATCATAGAATCAACCAGGTTGGAAGAGACCTCCAAGATCATCCAGTCCAATCTAGCACCCAGCCCTAACCAATCAACTAGACCATGGCACTAAGTGCCTCATCCAGTCTTTTCTTGAAGACCCCCAGGGATGGTGACTCCACCACCTCCCTGGGCAGCCCATTCCAATGGGAAATCACTCTCTCTGTGAAGAACTTCTTCCTAATATCCAGCCTATACCTACCCTGGCACAACTTGAGACTGTGTCCCCTTGTTCTATTGCTGGCTGCCTGGAAGAAGAGGCCACCCCCCACCTGGCTACAATGCCCCTTCAGGTAGTTGTAGACAGTAATAAGATCACCCCTGAGCCTCCTCTTCTCCAGGCTAAACAGGCCCAGCTCCCTCAACCTCTCCTCATAGGATTTGTGCTGCAGGCCCCTCACCAGCTTTGTTGCCCTTCTCTGGACATGTTCCAGCACCTCAACATCTTTCTTGAATTGAGGAGCCCAGAACTGGACACAGTACTCAAGGTGTGGCCTGACCAGTGCTGAGAACAGGGGCAGAATAACCTCCCTTGTCCTGCTGGCCACACTGTTCCTGATGCAACAGGACATGATACTTAGATTATTTCACCAGTAAAGAAAAATTACTCTGGAACAAACTTCTTTCTCTTAATGCATATTTGTCTTTCCCCCACTTTTCACTTACCTCATTCAAAATGCAGTCTAACATTTTCTACATTATTTAGGTAAGCTTATAGGCCATTTGACTTTTCCTTTACTCTTGAAAAAAATATATATGTATATTCACTGCAGTCATATGTTCTCTATTCCCATTTCATAGAATCGTAGAATCAGAGAATCATAGAATCATAGTCAGTCAGGGTTGGAAGGGACCACAAGGATCATCTAGTTCCAACTCCCCCATGGCAGCCTCAGCCAGCCTGGCCTTAAACACCTCCAGGGATGGGGCCTCAACCACCTCCCTGGGCAACCCATTCCAGGCTCTCACCATCTCATGCTCAACAACTTCCTCCTCACATCCAGTCTGCATCTAGCCATCTCCAGATTCACTCCATTCCCCCTAGTCCTTTCACCTTTTCACCCCTGATATCCTAAAAGGTCCCTCCTCAGCATTTTTTGTAGGCCCCTTCAGATACTGAAAGGCCACAAGAAGGTCACCTGGGAGCCTCCTCTTCTCCAGACTGAACAGCCCCAACTCTTCCAATCTGTCCTCATAGCAGAGGTGCTCCAGCCCTCTGAGCATCCTCGTGGCCCTTCTCTGGACATGTTCCAGCATGTCAACATCCTTCTTGTAATGGAGGCTCCAGAACTGGATGCAGTACACCAGTGGGGTCTTAACAGAGCAGAGTAGAGGGGGAGAATCACTTCCCTCATCCTGCTGGCCACACTTCTGATGCAGCCCAGGATCTGGTTGGCCCTCTGGGCTGCAAGTGCACACTGCTGGCTCATGTTAAACTCCTCATCCACCAGCACCCACAAGTCCTGGAATGGATTGCCCAGGGAGATGGTTGAGGCCCCATCCCTGGAGGTGTTTAAGGCCAGGCTGGATGGGGCTCTGGCCAGCCTGATCTAGGGTAGAGTGTCCCTGCCCATGGAAGAGGAGTTGGAACTAGATGATCCTTGTGGTCCCTTCCAACCCTGACTGATTCTGTGATTCTATCCTATGTAGAAATTTCACATTCATAGGTATCTCCACAGTGTATTAATAAGATTTAACTTTTTTTTTTTTTTATTATTATGAAGATTGGATAAGTTAAAACCATCCAGAAACAGTTTCTATTAGTAATTCTTTCACTAATGCCGTTACAGAGATTTCTATCCAAATCCAAGTAAAATCTCAGGAGGTCATTGTGAGAGACTAAATCTTGTCTCTCTTGTTGATGTAAATCAACTCTCAGGTGGTTTGCTTGAATACCCAGAGATGTGTATTGAAGCAAGGGGTGAAAGCTCACTGCCGACCCTTGCAGGCACATGGGTGAGCAACAATCATTGTAAACGACCTGCCTGATGGATCAGCTATGCCCACTGATAGCACATTCGGCAGCCACTTGCGTTAGTGTGACTAGGGTGGCCAAGGGGAGCTTTGAAAAACTGAATAAAAGACACTAAGCCTGTACCAGCTTTGGTGAGTGTGTGAGAGAGTGAGTGGGAGAAGACATCACCATGGACATCCAACCTGAAAACAGCAGCCCAGGAACCCTCTCTTCACCCACCACCACACGTGCTCTTTTGCCTTCTGTAAGAAGAGAAGAACAACACCTGAAGAAGAACTCTGTTGAAGACATCACCCCCTGGCAACATCCCTGGGCAAACTGAAAAGGATTGGGCCTTTGGAAACTCTGTCTATCTGGCTGGTAATAAAATCCCTGTCCTGCTCTTCTCTCTTCTTGTTCTCTGTTGGGTTTTTCTTGTTGTTGTTTGGTTGGTTTTTGTTGGTGTTTTTGTTTTGTTTTGCTTTCCTCTCACCTTCTCTCTCTCTGTTTCATTCACTTTTTCTTTTAATAAATAGTCTTGCTTCTGGTATCTGGTCTTGCTTGTACCTTAATTCCACAACATGGAAATATATAGGAACAACCCTTCTCCTCTGGACAGAGACATTTTTAGTCTCCCTTCTCTGGACTAGGACAGTCCTCTGTTCTTCTACTTGAAAGAGATCCCACTTTGATTTGATGCTGTGCTGGTCTGAGGCTAATTGGAATATTTTAATGAGAGAAATTATATCATTGGCTGTGAAAAAAAACTGATAGTGATGTCTATATCACTCATTTGTTCTACTGAGGGATATAAATAGTCAAAATATAAGATAGGTCACTCCTCATTTCTTCTTCTGCAGTCTGTGTGTTTGTCTGCATCTTGCTTTAACTCAATCTAATAATTTCTTTATAATTCCTTGTTGACTTTTGACATCTTACATCAGATCTCTGCAAATTTATCACATAACCTATACAGAGCTTTATCTGGTTATTTCTGAGATGCTGAGGGTGAAAGGTGTGGGGTTGCTCAGGAGCCCTTCTGGGCAGTCTGGCTACTCAGAAAGGATTTTGAATTTCTGTGTTACTTTTAACTTGTATATAATTGTAAATATTTATATATATTGTGCATATATGCTCGTAAAATTGTGCTACTCTGTAAAACATAGCTTCATTCCTTAATTTCCAGGTGACTAAGTTAGTCTGGTGAATCTGGGCAGCAGGGGGAACACCCAAACTACAACAGATGCAAACTTTCAGCTTTCTGAGCGAGTACTCCATTACCTCCTCCAGTAAAAGCGTGCAAAAGAACACACCCTGCAGTAGACTCTTGTGGTATTGAGGTGGTTTGGGTGTTCCCCACCCCCCCACACTTTAGAAGTACCCAACTAGACTCAGTCGGCTCTGGGAATATAAATGAAGCTATTTATTTACAGCTAGCACAATATACAAGCAGATATTTACAGTATATACAGAAATATACGGAAATATACAAGGTAAAAGAAATACAGAAACACAACTCCCCTCCCAGAAACCTGAGTCCCCAGGAGGGGCTCTCAACCACCCCTGCACTTTCCCCCTGCCCCTCTCAACCTTACCGCAGTCCTAAGGAAGAAAAGAGGTTCAGCCAAGAGGTTAAGAAGCATAAGTGAGTGGCAGGTGAGGTTAGGGAGATGCAGCTCAGTCCGAAGCCGGCCCCAAAGTGAAGACAAAATGGTGAGAGTGTTATCTAATGTTTACATTTCTTGTTCAGCAAGACTCTGAGGGAAGGAGACATCACCATTGTTTTCCTTTCACAGACTATAATCTACTTTTCCTCACCAAAGCATTCTAGCCTGCTTCAAACTAGCACAAGTATCCTACCTGACACCAACATCCAGGTAGAGTACAATGCACTACCTTTTGAGCATTATCATGGAATCATTTTTTTTTTTTTTTACTTAGCTGACTACCAACCCAGACCCTTAGGTCTTAACTTGACTGCAAGTGGTATACATTAGAATGTTGTGGTATACATTAGAAAAGGTCTTTCTAAAGTTAATTTGAATGGCATCCTGTGGTCTCCTTGTCCACAAACCAGGCATTTTATCACAGAAGGCACTCAAGCTGATCAGATGTGATTTATCCTAGTTAAATCAGTGATGACTATTCCCAGTCATCTCTCCCTCCTTTGCATGCCCAAAAATGTGTATCAAAAAAACTTGCTCCATGATTTTCCAGCTTGCAGTTTGGCCAGTTTTCTCCTTTTTTTGGATATATTTTCTTTATTTTCAGTTTGCTGTGTTAAGTTCTTTTGTTGATTACCAATAGACTTAAATTGAAATACGTGACTTTGAAATATCCAACTGGATATAAGGAAAAATGTTTCCATTGTAACATGTCAAACAGGGCAACAGGAAGGAGGGGCAATCTTCAGTCTTGGATTCACAGCTGGATGCAGTCCTGAACAAAGTGATCTAATTGCTGACTCTTATGACACCCCTGCTGAGTAGGAATTTGGACTAGATTACCTCTTGAGATCCCTTCCAGCTTGGACTGTTTTGTGGTTCTATGGTCATGACATTGCATACTTAAAACGTGTTCACAGGATCTAAGCCAAGGATACTAAAGGGCCAATACTCAGTTCTCACAAATACTCATAAAGCTAGAGATGTTGTTATATAGTCAGCTTCCATGTCCAACATGGATAAAATTCAACTTGTTAGACATTTATTTCCACATACTTTCACAGCAAAACTTCAACATCCTCCATCAATAATTTAAGCTGCTAACATATCCTAATAATTATTAGACCACTTGTCATCAGCTTTTTTATTTTCCTGAGTAGTGCCCTCATTAGTAGTGTTGTTTTTTCTTCTTGATTGATATCTATTTTTCTTGACTCATTCTTATTCTTTAGTGGCTTCTAATAACAGTAGTATTTCAGGTACTATATTTGTCTTTGTGTGATCCAAATTCTTGCAGAGAAATTGAAATTATTTTGCTTCATGTTTTGCCCCATGGCTTAATTTACATAGATAATTGATAGGAGAATCAGTCTCAATACTCAGAGATTGTCATCCCAAGTAGTGCAGTCTATTTAAACCAAATAAGCTGTTTTTCCAGTAATGTATGTCAGAGTATTATAAAACATTCCATGAAGTATTGTTTACATCAAAAATAATTCTTTACATCCTCAAAGACCACCTGATGTACCATTTGTTTAAGAAGCTTCTCAAGGTTGGCAAGGCTATTCTTGATTTATGGTGTCTGCAGTCCTGCTAGACTCATCAATCAGAAAATTTTCGCTTGCTTGCATCAGAGTTGCTTTTCATACACAGACAAGAAGAGGAGAAATTTCACAAAACTATCCAGGTACATATATTAGGAAAAAGACAATTCTAGCATCATTGATAAAAGTACTCAAATGAGGCATGAGATGAACATGCCAGAATGGGAAACTGCCTTTGTAAGCAAACAATTTTTGTTAATTCGTTGGTCTCAGGTAAATATTTAGGCAATTGCCTTCTCATTTATATTGACTTTGGCACTCTAATACAGTGCTAAATTTCTTCACTATTCCTATAGGCTCATGCTAGATAGCATTCTTAATCTGGAAAGGCAAGATCATAGTGTGAGATTATGATGTGTCATGCAATGAGCTCTATTCCAACTGGATATTGTGTGCCAACACAGAATGAGAGAGTCTGTGATTTCCGCAGCTTACAGAAAATGTTCTGCAGTTCAGTTCATGGTAATCGTGGAAGTTCTTGTATAATCACAATTTGATTTTCTAAAGTATTATGGTTCAAAAAGGAGTAAATCACTGTTTTCCCCCATTTGACTCTCTGACCCCATTTCTAAACATGAAGTTGTCATGGAAACTTGGAAAATAAGATGAGAATGTTCAATTTGCAAAGCCGAACTTTAAGACTCCAATGATCAGTTCCTAAATTGTGTAATTCCAAAAATAAGTGATGTTGTTATGTCCCCCTGAGTTTGTATGCAGCCTGACATGATTGCTTGTGGCAGTTAAACTTTTTTACTTGGTGCAGAGTTGTATGCTAATTTTGGTTAACCATTTCTCAAAAAGTATGCTGATACTTCTTGTGAATCCATCTTACATCTATTCTAGTACCCTAAACATTCCTTTACTACAAATGTGATTCTTAACCTAAAACCTTGCCATGGATACTTGCTTCCAAATAGCATAATCTTTGAAATGAGAAACTTAGTTTCTGTCATGGAGAAAAATATTTAACCATCTTTGGTGAGAAGTTAAGTCACTAAACACTAGCAGGAGGATAAAGGATATTGCAGTTCCTATATTCAATGTACAAAGGCAACTAGACAGTAGGAATGTAGAGCAACACAAATCCAGTAGAGTAACACAATTCCAACCAGACTTGTACATTTTCATAAATCAAACCCCACACATTTTGAGGAAGTGAAGAATTTTGGGTTTGACAAGAAAAGCGTGAGAGGAAAAGGTAATTCACCCTGCAATGTTAGTTTCTCAGGTATGAAATGCATTTAATATAAATATTCCACTAAATTTTTACCCTTAGAAGGAGAAACCACAGGAAATATTTACAAATGAGGAGTGAAAAGTGGAAAATTTTGTTCCTTTGTGTGTGCAGGGATATCATGAATAGGCAAAATAATGATTCTTCTTATTTTAAGTTTTGTTTGTTTCAGGTTTTGTAGTTGTTTTGTTTGGCTATGTAGTCATCTGGGTATTTAACATATTCTTTTTTAATATACTGATGTGATCTTTATGGCTAAGCAGTTATCCAGCTCAGCTGCCTGTGACCCAAGCTGGTAACCTACAGAAAACATTCATTAGCAGCTAACACATTCATTAGCTACTATCAATCAGCACAATTTTATATTTTAGCTGGAGTTATGAAAAATGCATGAAGGCAGAAATGAACTCTGGTTTGTGGCATTTGTTGTGAAGCCCAGAAGCAGCAGCAACCCGCAACCTATCATGCATAAAAGCAGAAATAACATTTATGAGCCCACTCATGTAAAGCTTGAATAGTCAGATTCATGAAATTCACTGAGATTTGGATTAAATTTAAATCATTCTATACACCTCTACTTTAGATTAGAGCTCTGTGTGCAGTGAAAAAAACTACCATTTGAATGGAACTTATATTTTTAAGAAGTTGAAATATGTTAGAATTTAAACTGAGCTCCACGTTTGCTCTTGAAATGTACAATGGGTCAATTTACATTCAGTGTTAAAGAGGGAGGGGCAAAAGCACTTAATCCTTTTGGAGTTTTAGCTATGGGTCCAAGTTTATAAACATAAAGATCAAAACATGACTGATTTTACTATTTCCATTTATGAAGTTGTGAAGTTTAAAGTGCCCAAATCAAGAATGTAAGCTAAACAAGAGAAATTCTACAATGCTCAGCAAATTTTCTTTTGAGGAAACAACAACAAAATATATTTCACTGTACCACTTCTCTTTGCTTTGCATCAAACTGGAATGGCACTGTACTTCAAAAAATATTCCAGACATTTACATCTTCACTTCTCATTTATGGTTCATAAAATGTAGCATAGATACAGCAATGACATTAAAAAAAAAAAAAAAAGCATTCTGTAGATCAAATTTGCATCACAAACTAGTGGCATTCCATGCTTTGTATGTTTAAATTCTGTGTATCAGCCACTGTGGCTTTCACACATTTTCAGCAGATGCAGAAAAAAAATCACTGAGGCTTAGAATTTATTTTAATATCTAAATAAATTCTCAGACCATCATTCAGATGACTTGTGGACTGCAAATAAAGTCATACAATGCATGAAGATGAAGAGATTATATCACACATCCAGAGTCCTGGAATGTATAAATACAAACACTCACATATACACACAGGTATCCCCCCAATGCATATGGTGAACATTCAGACCCTAATGCTTTGACCCAAGCCTACCCATTTGTTGTGGTTCAGACTAAACCAAAACAGATTGGTTTATCTTCCTCAGACCTCCAAGCTTAAATGTCTGATTTCTAGGAAGGATAAAACTGGCCACAGCATCCAATGCAAACCAGGATGACATTGGCCTTCTTGGCTGCCTGGGCAGTCTGCTGGCTCATATTCAGCTACCTGTCTATTACAATTCACAGATCCCTTTCTGTGAGGCAGCTCTCCAGCCACACTGCCCCAGGCCTCTAGTGTTGTTTGGGGTTGTTGTGACCCAAGTGCAGGACCTGGCATTTGTCCTTTTTGAAACTCATCCCATCACAGAATCACAGAAACATCCAGGTTGGAAAAGACCCTCAGAATCACCAAGACCGAACTTTTAACCCTACTCGACAAGATTCATCTTAAACCACATCCCTAAGCACCACATCCAAATGACCCTTAAACACACCCAGGGTAGGTGACTCCACCACCTCCCTGAGCTACTCATTCCAGTTTTTGTCTCCATGAAAAACATTTTCCTATGTCAAATCTAAACCTACCCAATCTCGTCTTGATGACATTCCCCCTTGTTCTGTCTGAATGCCATGGTTAGGCCTGTGAACATATAGCAGAAAACTATAAAAAATCATGGAGTCCCATCATGAGCACTCCATATTGCCAAGTAAGCACTACCTGTACATTGAAGTGGATGAGATTCATTCTGTTTGGGGATCCTCTTTGTGGTGGTTTAGGTGTTCCCCACCCCTCCACACTGTAGAAGGTACCCAAACTACACTCAGCCGGTTCTGGGAATATAAATGAAGCTATTTATTTACAGCTAGCACAATATACAAGCAGATATTTACAGTATATACAGTTATATACAGAAATATACAAGGTAAAAGTAATACAGAAACACAACTCCCCTCCCAGAAACCTGAGTCCCCAGGAGGGGCTCTCAACCACCCCTGCACCTTGCCCCTGCCCTTCTCAACCTTACCGCAGTCCTAAGGAAGAATAGAGGTTCAGCCAAGAGGTTAAGAAGCAAAGGTGAGTGGCAGGTGAGGTTAGGGAGATGCAGCTCAGTCAAAGCCCAGCCCCAAAGTGAAGACAAAATGGCAAAAGTGTTATCTAATGTTTTCCCTTCTTGTTCCCATACATCTCAGCGAGACTCTGAGGGAAGGAGACATCACCAGTGTTTTCCTTTCATAGCCTATCATCTAGTTCTTTTCACCAAAGCATTCTAGCCTGCTTCAAACTAGCACACTCTTGAAACAATTTAACATAATTGCACAAAGTTGGACCATGACAAAACATGGTTGAGTCCAAGGCTTTAGAGTTTAACCATTAATGTGTTTGCCACATTTGCATGTCTTTTTCATCCTATTGCTAGAGACTGCTAGCTTTGCACTAGTGAATCTCTGATGATTGCGCTTTGTTTTTAAGTCACTTTAGGGGTGGGTTGGGGTTTTTTTGTGGTGGTATTTTTGGTTTTTGTTTTTGAGGTTTTTTTTGCTTTGCTCAGTCTTTTAAGGTGAAAAAATAAACCCAAACCCCAAAGGAAACAGCCTGATTTTGGCAGATGTAACATCCCGAGCTTTGAGCATCCATCTCAGGTTGCAGATCTTATACCTCCTACTACAAAGAGACACATATGCATGAAATATATCTGCATCTCCTAACATGATTACTAACATGATAACCTAACATGGTTAAACTGTTTTGCAAACTGTTCTGAGAGCAGAATTCAGCAAAAAGGCATTGAAAAGAATTACCTTTAAAAATTAGCTAATGTATGCACCCTGAATTAGTCCATCTGCAATCATAAATGGACACACATATATGCACATATGTGTGCACATGGGAATGTTCTGCAAACCTATCTCTTACACTTGCTTGTAAAGAACTTCCACAAACTGACTGGAATTTTAATCAATTGAACATTTTTTAGGTTAAGACATTTGTTGTTAAATGAACCATAAATAATTTCAGTTAAAAAAATATAAAATCAAAGTTCACTTAAATGCAAAAATACTGAGAAAAAGCTACCTGACAAAAGAAAATGGCTCTTCACTTCCTTCACATATCTGAACACATACATTTAAAATGCCTGTCAGATGAAAAAGAATTGATCAGGAATCAATCCCTCCATGTTATATGGGGAAATGGAATTGTCTTAGTCAATTCACTACCTTAGATATTACTATCAGCAATTTAAAGGAAAAAAAGTCATCATATGACTTATTTAGAGAACTGTAACTGTGATGTGCCCTCAGGCATTAATTTACTGGACAGAAGTAGTGATTTTAGAAAGGTAACAATCTTAATTCAAGTTTAAATATTAAGGGCTCTCTAAATGGAAGTGATGTCAAATACGGACTATAGTTAATACTATAGTTAATTTCAACCAAATGAAGAACACAGATCACATAAACATAGAATCAAACACTTAGAGCAAGCCTACTATCCTAAATATTAACATGAAGGTTTACAGTAAATTATATATAATGAAAGGTTTTGATTAAATAGATTAAAAGCAGTGCTATAGGTCCTGATGGCAGTCATGTCTCTGTACATTGTCATCATAGTACTTTGCAATATGAAATCCATGGTGAGCTTTCATATGGGTGTGACTTTCATATTCCTGTTTCATAATAGGAAAAGTTAAAATAACAAAAATAAGTAAAACCAGCAGAAAAATCTGTGGCAATCAATAGACTCTGCCTAGGCTTTATTTATTTAGAGTATTTGGCCTACAAATCCGTAGCTCTACCCTAGAGAAAAAGAACAACCACATGCCTTGGGCAAAGTCTCCTTCAGTGTGGTAATGATGTTTAGAGGATTTCTATATTAGTGTCCCTCCATGTATTTATAGTATGACACTTAACAGAGTGTCATGGTGTATTAGGTTTGTTTCCAGATCAGAACAGGTTTCATGCAGCAAAGAGCTCCCAATCCTTCCATTATTTTGTGTCCTTGCTTTCAAATCCACAACTATTTTTGAAAGCTAGCTCTCGAGATGTGCCATTCTAATGAGAAATAGGAATACATGTTCTTTATCATTCTTTTCACTTTTCTCCTCTTTACAAGCACCAAAAAAATCATGTAAACAGCTGTTTCATTGTTGGAAAAGGACAACATGGGAAGAAAATCCACTTAAAAAGGTTATTTTTCTGTAAGTCGCTGTCCTTCTTGATTTTAAAAGGTAAAAAGGAGGCTGCTGCATTCTGTCCCAGCCTGAATTCATAAACCTAACTTGATCGTCTTCTGAAGAATTTATGAATCATGGTTAATAATCAGCTTTAGGCTCTTCTGAGGGAAGAATCACATTTTGAAGCTACAAAGGTCCACTAAATAGCCCACGGGAAATGACCCTGCATCCCATTAAATATAAAAACTCACTACTGTAGGACTCTATGTCAGAGGTAAAACATTTCAGTCTCTGCTCCCTTCAAGTGTCAGAGATCATCCTCTGCCTAAATGCTTTATTAAGATTGAAGATGCATACCAGATTTCTGCTTCTCAGGGAAAACCATTTGCTGCTTCTTGAAAAAGTTTTTCCCTTTTACTTTGGGGGAAAAAGACATAACCCTTTATTTTCTCCATTCCCATATATTCATTATTGTCCACCTTTTTCTTAAAGCTTTTATCTTTCTTTTATCTATTTCATATGCCTGTGGCAAACACCATAGTTGTCTTCTTTCTATTCCAGGAGTCTGCTACAGTCTATGCTTTATCTTAGTTAGACCAGGTGGCTATTTTCCTATTTAAATGGAAGATATGGATTGAAAGTTAGATGTGAAGGTCAGGAAAATGGCTCTTAGTTTATTGTGACGTAGGTCTTTGCAAGCCATTTTTTCTTGATGGAAAGCATAATCATAAGCATATTATTGAGAAATAAAATGAAATTCACATTTCCTTTAATAATATATTTCAGTTTCCCAGGCATAAGTGGCTTCACTTTTTTTTTTTTGCTGTCTCTTCAACTGCAGTGGTAGTATTTGCCACAGTCTGAACAGGAAAAAGTCATTTACAAGCAGTTCTTCGAGTTAGTCCAATTTTTTTTTAGGGAAAATATGCACAATGTATATGAAAGTGAAAAAAAAGACAAGCAGAACAGATAGTTGTTGATTTCCATTGTATGATTTAAGAAGTAAAAGCAATAAATTATGCTAGTCTTAATGATGCTAAGATGAATATCTTGTGTTTCTCTACTTATAAAGGATAATATATTGTCCAAATATTTTCTGATGGAACCATTCTAACTTCAGTCAAATTGCCGTAGCCTACAAGACCTTTAGTATAAAAATTCTTGACATATCTGATGGCTGTTCAGAAGACTTTGTATATTTGACACAATATGAATGTGCTTGTTTGAGCCTAGCTAGAATGTTTTGGTGAGAAGGACTAGATTACAGGCTGTGAAAGGAAGACAGTGGTGATGTCTACTTCCCTCAAAGACTTGCTGAGACGTATAAGAATAAAAGCGAGGCATAGATAAGGGAGTCTCTTCTCGCTTCTGCTGGGGCTGCTGGCTGAGCTGCATCTTACTCTCCAACCTCACCCTCCATTTTGGACTAATCCACTTTGCTTCCTAACCCCCTGGCTGAACCTCTATTCTTCCTTGGGACTGGGGTAAGGTTGAGAGGGGTAGGGGGAAGGTGAAGGGGTGGTTGAGAGCCCCTCCTGGGGATTCAGGTTTCTGGGAGGGGAGTTGTGTTTCTGTATTATCTTTTTACCTTGTATATTTCTGTATATAACTGTATATACTGTAAATATCTGCTTGTATATCATGCTAAGCTGTAAATATAAGCTTCATTCATATTTCCAGAACCGGCTGAGTCTAGTTTGGGTGATTTCTAAAGTGTGTGTGGGGGCAGGTGGGGGGGATGGGGAACACCCAAACCATCACAATGAATAGCATATAAGAAGTTATAAAGACCATAAACTCCAGTAACAAAAGCAATGCATATCAGTATTATAAAATTACCTTTAACCACTTGAGGTCTGACAAAGGATTTTCATCATGAGGAAAGAAAAATGGATTGAATAAAAAGAGGAATACAAATATTACAAAGTCTGGAAAATGAAATAATTACATTTTGATCTCATTATCTGAAAAGTCCAAAAGAAGAAAGCTCTTTGGAAAGTAAAAAGGGTGCTAGAATCTTCATAAAATAAGGCATGATCTTACAGTGTGTTAGCTACAAAAAAAAAAAAAAAAAAAAAAAAAGCAAAAATCTTTTCAGATTCCCACACAAAGATGTAATTTCTGAAAGCAGATAAATAATAGGCAACAATCCCTTTACAGACAGAACTCCTTATTTGGAGTATTGGCTGTGTTTCTAATTATAAAATTGCAACAAAAACTGCTAAAAATGTCAGGAACTTTGACAGAAAAAAAAAAAGGGGGGGGGGGGGAACTCTGTGAGAAATCATTAAGAAAATAACATCAGCAAAGAATGAGAGAAAAAATGTTCAGAAGAGCTTCTGCTGAAAGAGAGTTAAGCACCACTTTCTAATCTTCCAAGAACTCTTTTATAAACAAAAAGGAATCTCAACTGTCTTATGATGATAATAGAATCAAATCAAATCAAATAGAATCAACAAGGTTGGAAGAGACCTCCAAATCGTTCAGTCTAACCTAGCACCCAGCCCTAGCCAGTCAACTAGACCGTGGCACTAAGTGCCTCATCCAGTCTTTCCTTGAACACCTCCAGGGATGGTGACTCCACCACCTTCTTGGGCAGCCCATTCCAATGGCAAATCACTCTCTCTGGCAACAACTTCCTCCTAACATCCAGCCTAGACCTCCCCTGGCACAACTTGAGACTGTGTCCTCTTGTTCTGTTGCTGGTTGCCTGGCAGAATAGACCAACTCCCACCTGGCTACAACCTCCCTTCAGGTAGATGTAGACAGCAATGAGGTCCCTCCTGAGCCTCCTCTTCTCCAGGCTAATGGCATTTATCAGAGATAAAATCTTGTATATCTCTGAGAGATAGCGAAGGTGTTCTATGAACTTTCAGTGCTGAAAGGGACATAATGAATATTTGTCTTCCACTATGGAAAATAGGGTCTAGGAGCCCAGGGGATGTGTAGGTTTCTGTGAATTCTGTCAGTCTTACAAAATATGCAAACAGAAATTCTTATCACTGCATCATTCCTCAGCCTCCATCAGGTTTTTGACACAGATGTGTGCTTCAATTGTTTTTGAATTGTCTGTTGGCTTTGCTCCAATGAATGGTCTCCTATTTTTCCAGTCCAGAAATACCACATTATTTTAAAATGGTCCAGATGCTACAGGTTGTTTTCTTCTGCTCTGTTTGTGTCTATTAACAATTTTTTTGTGTGTGTCAGAGTTACCAAATAGATCACCAAGCAGCATCTCACTCAAACTCTTGACAAAAGGAGCATGCAAACCCAGGATTTTTCTAATGAATAATTAAATATTAATGTTTAAAATTAATAGTAAACACTAAGTCAAATAACATAAATACTATTAGACTAGTTGCAATGATGTTATCATTTGTACTTCTATTTATATTAGAGACAAAATTACCTACATACAAACATTCAGGTATTTCCCCCTTTCTATGGCATTGTGCTCACCCTATGGTTGAGTCCCTAATGCCAATGGCTAAAATTTGGGGGAGGGAAGGACTTACAGCAAGTCATCAGTGTTCCTGATCCTTTGGCAGGAACAGTATGATGGTGGTGTTGGTGTCTTCCTTGGTGTCAGGATCTGCTTAGAACAACTTCCTGTGTTTACTGCCCTGCTTTACAGCTTGCTCTGTCTTTGTTGTTCTGCAAGTCCAAGTGTATCCTATTTTTATTTTTTTTAATACACCTATGTGGTTTACATACTTTGAATACCTGTCCTATGCATTCTTTGTTACAGATAAAGCAGGTTTTATTCAGCTCAGAAAATGACATTTCTGTGATGAATAATAATTAGGCATAGCTCAGTTGCTTATAGTACTGGAGCCTCCAGTGTTACTATCTCCCTGTAGTTTCCATATGTTTGCTACCATCCCATAAATTTACTTCTCTATGCTGCAATTTATTTATGACAATAGATCTTTCATTGCACATGAATAATGATTATTACTGTGTGTTAACTACAAATTCTATAGAACCAAAGGAACTGTGCAGAGTTAAGTAAAAAGCAAAAACAAAGCAAGTAACAATTATCTGATCATTAAATAAGCTAAAAACATTGCAACTAATACAAAATCTTCAGGCAGGATAAGAGAAGTCCAGGCAAAGCCTGACAGGGCCCAAGGTCTAAAAGAATCATGTGGTTTCTCACAAGCAAAAGCAAGTCCAAATTTACTGGGCTAAAAGGCTACACTGAATAATAAAAGGTAACTGTTTACCAACATTGGGCAGAATAGATACTAAGCAATAGTGCAATCACTACTTACATCTCCTGGAGCACTCAATAAGTCACAGTTTTAAAAAGCCATTTGGGAAAAGAACAAGTGTGAGATACACACTGGACTCTCTCCAGCTCCTTCTGGAGTATGAGTCCTTGAAGACCATTAAGGTTTGACACGTTCTGGTTTGACAAATAAACTGAATAAATTCACAGTTTTTAAGCCATTACCATGTCCATGAACCTATCTCCACCAAAATACATGCACCTAAATGCTTATTCTTGTATGTATGCATTTAGGTCACAAGCCTAGACTGTGCATTTAGCTTGTGTAATGCAAAAACAATGTGATTTGGACTGCCCAGAAATTACTCAGGAGAGATTTTATTGTCTCATGACAAGGTTATATCAGTTCTTAGCTTTCTGTCATGTATGAAGTGGTTGAATACTACCTCATTCTTCTTAATATCCTTCCTATACAGAGGACAACCTTTACAAAAGCCATATACTCTGTAGGATCAGACAGGAATATCAGGAAGACTTTATGAAATCAGACATTACTATTTTGTGTGTAAAATCCTGAGTGCTTTTCTGGTGTTGCATATATTTCATTGTAAAACTATTTATGACATAGCTAATTATTGCACAGCACATACTTAGTGTGTAAGAGAACATAGCCTTCAAACAGAAATCAAAGTTAAATGCATTTTGTAACTAGTATTATTTGGCTAAAGCCAAACTTTTCTTCAGTTTTTGTGTCCACAGAGTTCTTGGCCCAAGCAGGAATGCAGAAGTGCAGGACAGGCTTGCCAGGACTCTGGATAAATTATGTACTTGCTCGTTCAATCCTAGACTGCTGATTCAATGTATCTGGAAACTCCTTCTGACAGTAAGTATCTTAATAAACATACTTAAGTGTATCTTGTGTATACAGATGGGTCCAGTGTATCCCACGACAGAAAAACAAAGCCATCCACTGAGCATTGGTCACATAACTTGAATGTGAATCCTTAGTTGTTATTTGGTGCTTTTTGTTTGCAAAATATTATCCACATTTCTCACTGTGGAAACAGAATTACAAAATGATAAACAAGCTGTGCAGTGCCAACACACTTAGAGATTGAGCAGTATGACAACCTTCTGTGATGATGTGACTAGCTAGGCAGCCCAGAGAAGAGCAGTAAGTACTGCGTGACTCAACTTCAACTCTATATCCCATAATAGCCTCATAGGTAAGCTTAGGAAGTGTGTGTTAGGTGAGTGGACAGTAAGGTGGATTGAGAACCGCTTGAAAGACAGGGCTCAGTGTTGTGATCAGCGAGGCCTGCAGCTGGAGTCCTACAGCTATCATTCCTCTGCAGTGTTTGGTACTGGGTCCAGTGTTGCTCAACACCTTCATCAGTGATGTGGATGAAGAGGTTGAGTGTGCTCTCAGCAAGTTTGCTTAAGATACAACATTAAGAGGAATAGCTGATACACTACAAGGCTGTGCTGGCATTCAGAGAGACCTGGGCAGGCTGGAGAACTGGGAGAAGGAGAACCTAATGAAGTTCTGTAAGGGCAAATGTAGTCTTGTACCTGGAAAGGAATAACCACATGCACCAGTAGTACAGCTTTGCAGAGGACCTAATTGTTCTGGTGCACAGTAAGTTAACCATGAGCCAGCAATGTGCCCTTGTGACCAACAATGCCAAAGGTACCTTAAGAAGAGTGCAATCAGCAAAGCAAGGGAGGTTCTTCTTCCTCTCTGATCTCCCCTAGTGAGGCCACATCTGGAGTACTGGGTCCAGTTCTGGACTCCCCAGGTCAAGAGAGACAGGGAACTACTAGAGAGTCTCCAACACAAGGCTGCAAAGATGATGAGGGGACTGGAGCATTTATCTTACAGGGAGAGGATGAAAGACCTGGGACTCTTTAGCCTGAAGAAGAGAAGACTGAAAGGGAAATTTCTTATGTTTACAAATATCCAAAGACTTGAGATCACAGGGCTGGGCTGGGCTTTTTTCAGTGATCAGACAAGGGGCAACAGGCATAAACCAGAATCCCACATAAAATAAGGAAAAATTTCTTGCCCCCTGCCATTCTGTAGTTCTGTAATTTGATAATGTTCTCTGAATGAGCCTTTGGTAAGAGAAAACTCTCACAAAAGATTTTGTCTTTGTTTCTTCTCTCATGCAGCTAACTGAAAGAACACTGATGTTTTATTTCACCCAGGAAAATAACTTAACCAGTTGTCTATGCTGCCTTTGGTTGATTGCACTCCTACGCATTTATTCTTCCCATCCTTTTCATAGAATCATAGAATCAAGCAGGTTGGAAGAGACCTCCAAGATCTATCCAGTCAACTAGACCATGGCATTAAGTGCCTCATCAAGTCTTTTTTGGACACCTCCAGGGACGGTGACTCCACCACCTCCCTGGGCAGCCCATTCCAATGGCAAATCACTCTCTCTGTCAAGAACTTCCTCCTAACATTCAGCCTACACTTTGCGTGACACAACTTGAGGCTGTGTCCCCTTGTTCTGTTGCTGGTTGGCTGGGAGAAGAGACCAACCCCCACCTGGCTACAGCCTCCCTTCAGGTAGTTGTAGACAGCAATGAGGTCACCTCTGAGCCTCTTCTTCTCCAGGCTAAACAACCCCAGCTCCCTCAGCCTCTCCTCATAGGGTTTGTGTTCCAGGCCTCTCACCAGCTTCGTCATCCTTCTCTGGACACATTCCAGCACCTCAACATCTCTCTTGAATTGAGGAGCCCAGAACTGGACAGAGTACTCAAGGTGCGGCCTGACCAGTGCTGAGTACAGGGGAAGAATAACCTCCCTTGTCCTGCTGGCCACACTGTTCCTGATACAGGCCAGGATGCCATTGGCTCTCTTGGCCACCTGGGCACACTGCTGGCTCATCTTCAGCCTACTACTATCCACCAGTACCCCCAGGTCCCTTTCCTCCTGGCTGTTCTCCAGCCACTCTGTCCCCAGCCTGTAGCGCTGCTTGGGGTTGTTGTGGCCAAAGAGCAGAATCCTGCACTTGGCCTTGTTAAATCTCATCCCATTGGCCTCTGCCCACCTATCCAGCCTGTCTAGGTCCCTCTGCAGGGCTCTCTTACTCTCCAACAGATCAACACCTGCTCCTAGCTTGGTGTCATCTGCAAACTTACTGATGCTGGACTCAATCCCCTTGTCTGGATCATCAATAAGCACAGAATTTTTGGGAAGAAAACAGGAGAATGAAAGTTATAAGTAGAAAAAAACATAAAATATATTTTAATTATATACATACTTACAGCACTATTAAAAAAGTCTCATAACTCCTTTTCTATGTCAGAAAAAGTTCTGCAAGCACTTCTTTGTGTAAGATCATAGTATTTCCCTATTTATTCCCAAACATATAGAAGTGAACAGAAATATCCTCAAGTTTCCTACAGGGGAAAAAATTCTTTGACATATAAGAGCAGCTCCTTAGTAGACAGATAAGTTGGTTGATTAGACAAAAAGCTTGGACACAACTCTACGAGTGAAATAACTGGTAAGAAAAAAAATATTTTCTACATAAAAGCTTATTTATAGATCTCACCTGGGATTAGCAAATAATTTCATTCTTTGGAAGAATGATGGAAAGTAATTAAAATATGATATATTACACAGAAAGAAGTTTAGAAGAACATCTGCAGCCTACCTATTTGAAAAGACAGAGAAAACTGACACAAAAATGCCTGTGAATGTGAACGCAGCAAGTAGCCACATGTTACTTCTGCAAAAACATAATTTATTTTCAACATCTGGATTTTGTGAACTGCCTTCAGAATAAAAAAAAGAAGAATACATAGTGGTGGAGTGTAGTCTGGAGCTGCAGCTCTTTATCTTTTGCTTATCTTTTTTTGGATGTTCCATAAGAATGCCCTTCATTGTAACCCTAAGATTCAGTGCAATTCATTATACAACTAAAACTCCTGCTACAGAACTGCATTCTATTGAAAAGTCAGCATATTTTTAAGCATATCCACTTCTTCCAGACAAAAAATGAAAAGTTCTGAGCATATAGAAAAAAATCTTTCTGGGAAAAGACCTATTTAGGGCTCTTTACAGTGAATAAAATGACCAAGTAAAAAGAAATGTTTTGAATTTATGTAAAACACAGTAATATGCTGTACAATTGGTTTGCCCTTTGCTTTCACATTACATACACAATGACTGCATAACGTGATTGGACTGCTGTCTTGGTCTGGAGGAGAGAGACTAAAAATATCTCAGTCCAGAGGAGAGAGATTTGTTCTTGTATGTTCCTCTGTCATGAAATTAAGGTACAGGCAAGACCAAATATCAAAAGCTATACTATTTATTAAATGATAAAGTGAATGAAGAAAGAAAGAAGAGAAAAGGGGGGAGAAAGAGAGAGAAAAATGGAGAAAAAGAGAGAGAGAACAGTAGGAAAGGGATTATATTACCATCAGCAAGAGGAGGGGAGAGAAAGGGTTTCCAAAGACTCAGTATTTTTCAGTTTGTGTTGTCCAGGGATGTTTCCAGAGAGTGATGTCTTCAGTGGAGTTGTTCTTTTCTTCTTACAGCAGGCAAAAGTTAGGGCATGACATGGTTGGTGGGGGTGATGGTGGAGAGAGGGTTCCTGGGCTGCTGTTTCCAGGTTGAATGTCCATGGTGATGTCTTCTCCCACTCACCCTCTCACACACTCACCAAAGCTGATATACTCCCTGTGTCTTATATTCATTCAATTTTTTGCAGCTCCCCCCTGGCCACCCTAGCCACATTAATGCTGAGGTTACTGCCAGACATGCTACCGTGGGCAGAGCTGACCCATCAGGCTGGTTGTTTTCGACAATTGTTGCACGTTCTGGAAGGCTTTGTGCCTGCAGGGGTCCAGCACTGGCAGTAGACTTTTGCCCCTTGCTTCAATGCACATCTCTGGGCATTCAGGCAAACCACCTGAACAGCTGTTGCCTGGGGAGGAAGAGCAAAGGTGATTTTTATCTTTGTTGATTTACAAGTACAAGAGAGACAAGACAGCTAGAATGTTTTGGTGAGAAGAAGGAGATTACAGGCTGTGAAAGGGAAAAAGTGGTGATGTCTACTTCACTCATAGGCTTGCTGAGAGGTATAAGAGCAAGAATCCAAACATAGATAAAGAGAGCTGCTCTCTGTCTGGGCTCTGAGCTGCATCTCTCTAATCTCACCTTCCATCTCTCTGATTAACCCACTTGCTTCCTAACGTCCCTGGCCAACCCTCCATTCTTCCTTGGGCACAAGGCAACGTCTGGGGTAAGGTAGAGAGAGAGGGGTGGGAGGAGGTGGAAGAGTGGTTGGGAGCCCCTCCTGGGGACTCAGGTTTCTGGGAGGGCTGTTGTGTATCTGTATTACCTTTTATCTTGTATATTTCTGCATATAACTGTATATACTGTAAATATCTGTTTGTATATTTTGCTAATCTGTAAATATAAGCTTCATTCAATTTCCAGAGCCAGCTGAGTCTAGACTGGGTGATTTGTAAAGGGCGGGGGGGGGGGGGGCGGGTAACACCCAGACCATCACAGCAAGATTTAGTCAAGAATATTGGAATCATCTTTGTAAGTGTAGGCTACTTACACCACTAGTAGAAGTTATTCGTGTGTTGTGAGGTGCTTCAAATCCCTTTCCCCCCCTCCCTCTGTCTCTGGAGGTTTGAATGGGAGAAGAAGAAGGTCCAAAACTGCTTTCTCCCCCTCATCTTGCAGTCTTGAAGGGGCAACAGCAAAAGGCACTTTTCCACGTGTACTGACTCATGGGAAAGCCCATGCTGGAATCAGATGGTGATCGGCTGGATTCTTCACACCCAATGTATATGGCAGCAGACACATTGTCTAGAAAGTTATAAACAGAGTGAGGAAAAAAGCACTCAGTTCCTGCTTTCCCACTGTGCTGTGCAATTCCACTCTGGCCCTGCTCTTGCACAGATCGTATTGCTCCCCCACAAGTCTGCGAGTTCTGCATGTCTTTAGGTCCATTAGAGAGCTGCCAGTGGCACTCAGAGCTGGATTCTCTTGGACCACCATATCCTACCCCAAGCTGGGGAACATGGCAGCACTTTTTCTTTTTCCCTATGCTGCTAAGACATCACCTCTCCAGGATCTTTGCTTCGTTGAAGCAATGTCTACAGACACTTTGCATTTGATGGCTTTTATTCACATGGGACTTAATGCTGCATAGAGATAGCTTGCAGTTTTAGAGGCTGCCATAGAGAAATTCAGCAATTATCTCTAAAGTCCTGCTTCACCTCTGTGAGCAAAATCTGCTGTTCTCCAGGTTCTCTGCCCAGCCTGATTTATTAGTGGGCTAAAGTTGTATTGCAGCTTAGCATTTTTCATTTTCTGACTTTCCTAAATTACTAAGCTTGCCCATAAGCATCCTTGTGAAGATTTCCTGACCAAATTAGAACCTATAAATAAAATTTTAAAAGTTCTGTATACAGTTTGGGGGCAGAGCTTTCTGGGAAAATAAACATAATTCTATTTTTATAATTCCTGCCTCAGATAATTAATTCCTGCCTCGGACAATTAATTCTCAACCAAATCACTGTGGCACAAGACCAATATATAGTGTCATTTTTTTCATCAAGTTTCCATTCTGTGCTAAACCAGCCTAAAATTGGCATTTAGATGCTGATCAAACAGTAAGACAATGTTAGAAGCCTATGTTAGAAGCCTACAAGTGGAAGCAAAATGAATCTATAAACACTGTATGTGCAGAGGGTAGTTTGGCACATTTCTTCATAAAACACACAAAATTAAGAAAACAGTGATTTTTATGCATGACAACAATCCATAACTTTCATACCCTATTGTTTGATACAGAAATTGAAAACTGAGCAAAAAAAAAAGTTGCATTATGTTACCTTCTCTTGATTGTACCAGTGAAGTTAAATAATAACCTGCCCCTTTTGGTCCCATTCCATCTAACTTTTAGCTGTTTCACAATGGCAAGATTTAAAGGCTTTGGAAACCTTCTGTACAGTAGGGATTCTGTTAATATAAAAAAGAACTGTGTTTTGTGTCAAATGTGCTATAAGCATTTGATATTTTTAGGTGAATATGTATATAAAATATTTCTGTGAGAATCTGTCTTAGAATAATGATTTTTGTGCCTTGACCTTACAGCAAAAAAACAAAACAAAAAAAACACCCATATAATTTGTGAAGAAAATAAAAACACATTTACATTATAAAGTTTTCTTCATCAGGCTGTTTAAACTGCAATTACATTTTCTTATTGCAATCTAAGTTAACAGTTAGACTCAGCCTTCTTTCTTGAGTTGCAGTATCTCACTTTGTGGCTAACAGCACTAGCATCAGTGATAAAAACACTAAACCATATTAAATCAACGCTGTACTGCTCAGAGACCTGTTCCTGCTTTCTAGGGCACATCTTATGTCTAAACCAAAACGTAAACTTTGTGGAGGTCTCTTGACTTCCCAGCTCCACCAAAGCTCTCAGAAGTCTTATTTACCCTTGTTAGCATTGCAAATGCAGATGGAGAAAGCAAAGACTTTACAGAGGACCCAGCCTGTCCACTACATAATCAGAGGTATCCAGAAAAAGCTTTTCTGGTGGAGGCTTCCTTGAGCTGATACCAGATGGTTTCTAGACAAACATAGAATAATGAAAACAAGCATAGTGTGGTCTTAGTATCACCTCTCAGAGTCCATGAAATAAGCAAACAAACAAACAAATAAATAAATATACAAATAACAAAGCAAGAGAAAGATCTGAAGTATATAAATGTTCATATGCAATAGAATACATGACCCCTCATCCTGCCAAAAAAAAACAACAAAACCAACAAAATTACCTGTTCCATGGGAAAAAGAAGTTCCACTATCCCAGAGGTCTATGTTTAATTTGCTATATATGGAACAAAGCTCCAAAAGAGCCAAAAGAAGCTCACAACTGTTTTATTTGCTCTGCTATTGACTGTTGTCATCTGTATGTAGAAATAGTGGTGCAATTATGACTGCACCAATTGTATATCTGTGATGGGTCGACCTTGGCAGGATGCCAGGTGCCCAACAAAGCAACTCTATCACCCTCTCCTCAACTAGACAGGGGAGATAAAATTTAAGTCTCATGAGTTGAGATAAGGAAAGGAAGAAATCACTCAGCAATTACATCACTGACAAAGCAGACTGGAAAAGACTGAAAGGGGATCCTATCTATGCTTGTACATATGAAAAGGTCGAGTGCCAGGAGGATGGAATCATACTCTTTCCAGTGGCTCCTAGTGATAGGATAGGGGACAATGGTCAAAATCTAGAAGAGAGGAAGTTCTACCTAAATATCAGGAAAAGCTTCTTGACTTTGAGAGTACCAGCACTGAAACAGACTACTGAAAACTTGTGGAGTCTCCTCTGAATCATAGAATCATAGAATCATAGAATCAACCAGGTTGGAAGAGACCTCCAAGATCATCCAGTCCAACCTAGCACCCAGCCCTAGCCAATCAACTAGACCATGGCACTAAGTGCCTCATCCAGGCTTTTCTTGAAGACCCTCAGGGACGGTGCCTCCACCACCTCCCTGGGCAGCCCATTCCAATGGCAAATCACTCTCTCTGTGAAGAACTTCTTCCTAATATCCAGCCTATACCTACCCTGGCACAACTTGAGACTGTGTCCCCTTGTTCTGTTGCTGCTTGTCTGGGAGAAGAGGCCACCCCCCACCTGGCTACAATGCCCCTTCAGGTAGTTGTAGACAGTAATAAGATCACCCCTGAGCCTCCTCTTCTCCAGGCTAAACAGGCCCAGCTCCCTCAACCTCTCCTCATAGGGTTTGTGCTGCAGGCCCCTCACCAGCTTTGTTGCCCTTCTCTGGACATGTTCCAGCACCTCAACATCCTTCTTGAATTGAGGGGCCCAGAACTGGACACGGCACTCAAGGCATGGTCTGACCAGTGCTGAGTACAGGGAAAGAATAACCTCCCTTGACCTACTGGCCACACTGTTCCTGATGCAGGCCAGGATGCCATTGGCTCTCTTGGCCACCTGCCTGGGTGTGCTACTCTGCAACCATATCTAGGCATACCTGCACTGGCCAGACTAAATGATCTCCGTAAGTCTCTTCCAATCCCTACCACTCTGTATTTCTTCGATCTGCTCCACTCTAAACCTCCGTGAGGTGCAGGGTGACAGACTGTTTCACCACACTCTTCACCATGGACCGCAAAGGAAACTCAACTCCAGAGCCTAGAGCACCTCCTCCCCATCCTTCTTCACTGACCTTGGTGTCTGCAGAGTAGTTTATCTCACCTATTCTCCAGCTAGAGCTGCTGTTATGCAATAGCTGTTTCCCAGTGTTGAAAAAGTTACCACAGAGGTATAACCACTGTAGCTGATGAGTTCTGCCTTGGCCAGCGGCAGGTCTGTCTGTTACATCAGCTGGTATCACCTCCCTTAGACATACAGGAAACTTCTAGCAGCTTGTCACAGAAACCAACCCTGTTGCCCTCGTATTACCAAAACCTTGCTATGTAAACCCAATGCAAGGTCATAGGTTTGGGTTTGTTTGTTTGTTTTTTTTTTTTGCCTGGGAACACTGCTAGTATTTATAAGTGACATAAAAATAGTAGTATAGAAGAGAATGGCTAATAAATAAATATAAAAAGGACTAATTTACACTGTTAACACTTCCCATAGTATGAAAGGGCACTTCAGCTGAGAAGAGATATTGAAAAGCTATGATAGAGATATTATACATTGACAGAAAAAAAAAGTTTGGCACTGTTCAGTTTAGCAAAGCCCTGTCTCTATAATTTAGAAGGAAAGTAGACAGAGAATTGTGGTCGATGGAATAAAGTCCAGTTGGAAGCCTGTAACTAGTGGGGACCGACAGGGCTCAGTACTGGGACCGGTTCTGTTCAATATATTCATCAATGACCTGGGTGAGGGCACAGAGTGCCCTGTCAGCAAGTTTGCTGATGACACCAAACTGGATGGAGTGGCTGCCACGCCAGAAGGCTGTGCTGTCATTCAGCCAGACTTGAACAGGCTGGAGGGCTGGGCAGGGAGAAATTGAATGAAATTCAACAAGGGCAAATGTAGAGTCTTGCACCTGGGAAAGAACAATCTCAGGTATCAGTATAGGTTGGGGACTGATCTGCCGGAGGGCAGTGAAAGGGAAAAGGATCTAGGGGTCTTAGCAGATGGGAGGTTGACTGTGAGCCAGCAATGTGCTCTAGCGGCCAGGAGGGCCAATGCCATTCTGACGTGTATTAACAGGGCTTTGGCTAGTAGGTCAAGAGAGGTTCTCCTGCCACTCTGCCCTGGTGAGGCCACATCTGGAGTGCTATGTCTAGTTCTGGTCTCTCCAGTTCAAGAGGGACATAGAACTGCTTGAGAGAGTCCAGCACGGGGTCACAAAGATGATGAAGGGAATGGAACATTACTCTTATAAGGAGAGCCTGAGGGAGCTGAGACTCTTTAGCTTGGAGAAGAGGAGACTGAGAGGTGACCTCATCAATGTTTATAAATATGTAAAGGGTGAGTGCCAGGAGGATGGAGCCAGGCTCTGCTCAGTGATGCCCAATGATAAGACAAGGGGCAATGGGTGGAAGCTGACGCATAGGAAGTTTCATCTAAACACAAAGAGGATTTTTTTCCCTGTGAGTGGGACAGAACACTGGAACAGGCTGCCTAGAGAAGTTGCTGGAGCTATTCAGAACTTGCCCAGATGTGTTCCTGTGTGATCTGGTCTAGGTGATCCTGCTCTGGCAGGGAGCTGGACTGGATAATCTTTTGAGGTCCCTTCCAGCCCCTGACATTCTGTGATTCTGTGATTCTATGAAATGGCCATTTATACTATTTTGCCTGCAGTAACTGATTTTTACCTTTTTAACAAAGAAAAAGAAAGACATAAATAAAAGACTATCATTTACCACTATTAGCATAATATTACTAGGAACAGCATGTATTGAGACTGAACACAGCCTTTTTATTAACATGCATTTCACAGATATCCCAAGTTATCTTTTAGTTGTTTTCCTTATTAATTCAGCTAGAGAAGACACATCATTACAAGATTAAAACAGTATTATTATTGCTGTGTGATATGAATCTTACTGGAAACAATAGTTGTTGTGACAACAATCACTGAAAAAGAAAATTAAATAGGTCTAAAAGTACTACTGATAAGACTGTAGTCAGAGTTCTCTTTTTAATCTATATTATAACAACTTTGAATTTTTTTCTTTCATGTCTCTAAATCATGTAAATATTAGACTAAATTGCACCAAAATTAGTACATTACTGTAGTGCTTCACTTATATGAAAGTAGGAAATATTTACTAAATTTCCAAAGATGATATGGCAGATGACTTGGAAATACTTATCCCCATGATTCAGGTAGAAAAAAATATGGACAAAGAAATATTTTGCAATGCAAATTGAAAGGAAAAAAAAAACAAACCCACAATCACTTCCATCAGACTGACTCTAAAATCGTTAAGACTGCAGAGTATGCTATGCATTAAGGATAAGTATATACAAATGCATACTTTGAAAATGAACATCAAAAGTGTGTTTATATTGCAGTGAAATTAAGCACATGTCTCAGTTATATATTGATAACTTCCCTGTCATACAAATATGGTTTCATTTTAGGAGCATTTTGTTGTGTAGTCTTTCCTGCTAAGCTGGATTCTCTCTTAGAGTTCTCACACCAAAACCACACGAGTAGACCACTGTTGTGGGCAAAGCAGCCTTCCTGTCACATCTGCCACTGCCACTTCCAAAGGGGGTACTATGGAATAATACATACAGTCACACAAAATCACAGAAGCATCCAGGTTGGAAAAGACCCTCAGGATCACCAAATCCAACCTATAACCTACAAGATTCACCTTAAACCATATCCCTAAGCACCACATCCAACCAATCCTTAAACACATCCAGGGTGGGTGACTCAACCATTTCCCTGGGCAGCTCATTCCAGTGCCTGAGCACTCTCTCCAGGAAAAACATTTTCCTAATGTCCAATCTAAACCTACCCAGTCTCAGCTTGAGGACATCCCCCCTTGTTCTGTTTCCAATTACCTGTGAGAAGACAGCAGCGTCAGTCACCACAGTGTCCTTTCAGGTAGCTGTAGACAGCAATGAGATCTCCTCCAGGACTTTTTTTCAAACTCAACTGCTCCAGCTCCCTCAGCCACTCACAGAGAATATGTAACATGAAAATGGAATAAAATCAGTGGGACACTAAAATAGAAGTTGAAAGTACTGAGGAAAATTATGGAAGATAAATGTTTTATGATATAGGAACCTTGGAGTAGAGTGTTAACAAACCATTCACAAATTAATTATGGGTCTTTATTGATTGAAATTAGAGATTTAAATAGGAGATATAAACCTCTAGGACTGACAAGCTTAACCATCCAGGCAAAAGTGACTGCCACCTGCTGAGGGGAGATCAGAAAAGCACCAAATTCAAGAAACACAGGAAGAATATGGAAAAAAAAAACAGCTAATTAATACTTGACTGACTTAAAAACACACACAGATGCTAAGGTTGTTTTTTTACCAGTGAAAGATTCCTGGACAGCTACTGATTCCTAGGTCAAGCCAGACAAGCCATCACCAAGGAGAAACAATTCTCTTGGTCCTGGGTCATTCCATAGGAAATTGTCATGACATTATTGTTCAAGAACCACTCTGCCAGAGTGGATACAACATACCTTATTGCAAGAGTTTTGTGTGAATAAAAAGAACTGAAAATTGTCATGCAATAAGTAAAAATGGGAACAACAGGAAAGCAAGAAAACTACTTTAAAAAATAAAATATGCAGCTGAAAAAGTAAAATCTGTACTGGAAGTTTGAGAATCATTTTTGAGCCTCATGGTGAAGATGCAACACAAACACATATATGTTAAAGGAAGGTTTTGGATCTCTTTGCATCTGGCAAGAATCTGAAGATTTTTTCCGTATATAAATACCAGAACTGTTTTTTTTTTCAGAGGGAACACAAAAGAGAAACAAAAATCAGATTTAAATGCCAGGACTACAGCTCATAGGGCAACTTCACCAAATTAGAAATTAATTAGAAATGAAAGAATGCAAGTTATCTTTTTATTGATACCCACCTGAACAAGAGCCAGCAGTGTGCCCAGGTGGCCAAGAGAGCCAACGGCATCCTGGCCTGCATCAGGAATGATGTGGTCAGCAGGAGCAGGGAGGTCATTCTGCCCCTGTACTCTGCACTGGTTAGACCACACTTTGAGTACTGTGTTCAGTTCTGGGCCCCCCAGTTTAGGAGGGACATTGAGATGCTTGAGCGTGTCCAGAGAAGGGCAACGAGGCTGGTGAGAGACCTTGAGCACAAGCCCTATGAGGAGAGGCTGAGGGAGCTGGGATTGTTTAGCCTGGCGAAGAGGAGGCTCAGGGGTGACCTTATTGCTGTCTACAACTACCTGAGGGGTGGTTGTGGCCAGGAAGAGATTGCTGTCTTCTCTCAGGTGGCCAGCGCCAGAACGAGAGGACACAGCCTCAGGCTCCGCCAGGGGAGATTTAGGCTTGAGGTGAGGAGAAAGTTCTTCACTGAGAGAGTCATTGGACACTGGAATGGGTTGCCCGGGGAGGTGGTGGAGTAGCTGTCCCTGGAGCTGTTCAAGGCAAGATTGGACGTGGCACTTGGTGCCATGGTCTAGCCTTGAGCTCTGTGGTAAGGGGTTGGACTTGATGATCTATGAGGTCTCTTCCAACCCTGATAATACTGTGATACTGTGATACTGTGAAATTATTCTGCTACCAGTAAAACAGAAGGAGACTTCTTCCGGAGACCTTGGATAACACAAATCAATAAGCTATACTCTCAATGAAATTGATAGGTAATGTCACAAAATTTGGAGCTTCTACAGAGACTCAAAAGGAAACTAAGCAGTCATGGAATAAGAGCAAGGAATCCATCCTGGAAGATACAGAAACACAACTCCCCTCCCAGAAACCTGAGTCCCCAGGAGGGGATCCCAAGCACCCTTCCACCTTCTCCTCCTCCCCCTCAACCTTACCCCAGTCCCAAGGAAGAATGGAGGTTCGGCTTGGGGGTTAGGAAGCAAAGTGGATTAATCAGAGAGACAGCAGAGAGGCTAGAGAGAAGTGCAGCTCAGAGCTCCCAGGCAGAAGGAGAAGTGCCTTATCTATGTTTGGGTTCTTGTTCTTATACATCACAGCAAACTTATGAGTGAAGTAGACATCATCCTGTTTCCCTTTCACAACCTGTGATCTAATCCTTCTCACCAAAACATTCTAGCTAGCTTCAAACTAGCACACTAACTAGATATAAATTAGGAGTCAGGAGAAAACTAGGGCTATTTTCCACAGAGAAGAAAAGTGACCATTGGAGTTCTGAATAAAGTCATAAAAAGGAGGTGAATAACTGTGTGACAAAGTTGGCTGATCATGCTGATTTATTTTGGCTGCAGAGACTTGCAGGAGTGGATGATAAACTGGAAGATGGAATTTAACACAAAGAAATTTGAGGTGAGTCGCGTGTGGAACAACAAATCTAATTTTACGATGGATTCTGTAATGATGTGCTCTAGGATGGCTGCTACCACTCAGGAAAGAGA